>NC_079153.1:77523794-78131294 GCF_947563725.1 Argiope bruennichi | reverse complement strand
ATGGGAAATATATTTTTTTTAAAAGTTAAAAGTTTTAATTTTAAAAGTAAAAATTTAATTGAATAAGTGAAAAAAATTATAATGCGTGCATATTAAAATGATACGTATTATGAAATAAAAGAGTAAATGAAAATCCTACTTCGAAATTAATGTCCAAAGAGTGCATTTTTAAAATCTTAATTATAACATTCGCAAAAGCAAGCGATTGAATGTTCTGGTGGATGAGTATAAATTTCATAATAACATTAAAAACTGTTACAAATTTTTAACTGATACAAATTTGTATCAGTTAAAAATGATAAAAAATAAAATTTGAAATGAAATCTACGATTGCAAATTTCAAGTTATCATGTGAGAATATTATTATTTTTTAAGTCATAATTTGTCTTAATTTAAGTCATTAACAAGTTTAAACAATCACGAGACTTCGATATCGGTATCTATCCCTTTATATATATAATAGTAATTTTCTTAAACTTTTATTTTTAATTTTTCTAGATGGTAAACAAAGTTTTGGAGCTCGACCGATTTTGAGATGAAATAACAGCTATGATGTCATAGTTCTACGTCAATCTTTTAAAAACGCATCCGCTGTCAAAGAAGCATACGTAATAATAAAGAAATACTGGTAAAAGCAGGTCAACCTTTTAAAAACGCATCTGTTTCAAAGAAGCATCCATAATAATAATAATGCAATATTGGTAAAAGCAGGAAAATAATATATGCCAATAAAAAGATGATGAGGAAAATTGCCATTTATGCTTTATTCATTGCCTACGCGATTTTGCGCTTCAATATTCATTGCCTACGCGATTTCGAGCTTCAAAACTCCTTACCAAAACAACATCATGTTCTTTCATGGTAATAAAGTATTGTTCAGAAAAGAAATTGATATTATGAAAAAGATCATTTTTCTACTTTAAATATAATACAAAAATATAACATAACAGTTTTGGAAGAATGTTTATGAATTTCCAAAGGTAAATCATAACCATAACCCATCTGTCAGGGTTAAGCCTATTTGATTTTAGTTTCATAAAATTGAAGGCATTTCATTAATTCCTCCTAATTTATATTCTATCAGTTTATTTACATTTGAAAAAAACTGAAAACTTATTAATCAACTTTTAAATCATTATTCGTAGTTTCTATAATAAAAAGATAGGAATTTTCATCTTTTTCGCAGTGTATGTTTTTTTTTTTTTTAATCCGGTAAGCGAATAAAAAATTCTTTTTAATGAAACCATATGAAATTCTATACTATAATAATATTTACATAATAATAGTATTATAATAATATTTAGTAATAAATAATCCATTTTTATTTATTACTATGCAGCAATATAATTATTAACAGATTATTTTTAAATGAAAAATATTCAACACTTTTCAGATTTTTAATTAGCATGGAATTTACTATTCTAAATTTTTATTTTAAGAACGTTAAAATAATAATCTCACAGTAATTATGGAGTATCATATATAATACTAATTTTGGAATTATTTCATGGAAAATTCCGTTTTTTTCAGAGGGATCTTTTTTAACTGATTAGTGGTTATGTTGAGATTATTATGGCAATCATATCACAATATATTTTCGATTTTTTCATTAATAAACTGTTATTTTAAGCAACAAAAGATATTTTTATACTTTTTATAATGAAAATAGCTTATACATTCCATATACGAAATACGAAAATTTCCAAACACGAAATTTTAATTTCTGCTATATTATTTAAAAGGAAAAATTTTCCTTTATTTACAAACCAAATATAGACCATTTTTATTGTCTAAAACCTTTCAGTTCTCTTAAAATCACAATCGCGCTCTTGCAGGGAGGGGATCGTTTCGCTGTGGGTTAACGAAAAGTGACAAAAACCATCTACAAGAATCAGGGAGCATCAGAAATCTAATTTCAGGTCTATTAAACAGTGGCATAAACCACATTAGGGAAGAGCAGAATTAAATTAAGGATCTCCCAGCACTCCAAGGTTTACAAATCGAGTTGAGGCTGTTCATAGACTAGATACACTCTTTCTCTGATTATTATGTCGATGTTATTTATTGACTCTACTAGTGGCTCCCAAACCTTTTCGATTCACGGCGTAGTTTCAGAATTCTAAGGCACTGTTTGGGAAATTCCAATATTTTTGCAAAATGGTCAATTATATTCGTATGAGCTGTGCAAAAATAAATAAAATCTTGGAAAATATTATATCTTGTTACAAACCTGCGAGGAAATTCGAGGTTTCCAAGGGACTGTGTCGTCATAATTTGGACAGCGCTAGATTACACTTTAGAAAAATGTACAAAATATTTCAATTTCTTCTAAAGCGATGAAAGATGATTATGATTTTTAAGTAGATTAGTAAGACAGCAATAAAAATAAATAAAACCAATAATAAAAACTAAACCCTCTCTTTAAGTTTTTTTTCCTATACTTTCTCCAAAAAATGTCATTTTACAATATTTGTGTTGGAAATGGGTTGTACTCCTGAATATTCAACCGCAATTTCCAAATGGCAAGTTACTCAAAATAAAATATCAAATTTGTCCATTTAGATTAAATATATCACATACACACTCCAATCGGGAGAGTTTTCGGTGTAGTGATTGTTTCTTATTATCGTCGTATTTAGAGAAATGGTGTGGGGTCAACTATCCTTTACCGATGACGGGACGCGCTTCTCACGGGAAAGAGTTTACCTTGGCCGATGGTGGCCTTTAGGATTCAACCTCAATTCCAGCCAATACTGTCGCAGCGGTCTGGTCATTCAGATTTAACAATGTGCCTCGGGGGGGGGGGTATAAATAGTCAATGTGTGGTTATCATAAGTTCTATAGATGATATTCTTTATTTCAGAATTCACTAAGCAAAGTCTCGCAACTTTTATAATTTCTGGTAGTCAATTTCATTGATCCAAGTTTCCTACAAAAAATATTTTTTATAAAATATTATAAAGCCCTATAATAAAATAAGGAATCTATCCATACATACAATGTTAGATCTTTTAAATATTTGTTTCCCTTTGTATCTTTAATGAATTTATATATTTTTATTATATTGAAAACGGTTAGTTTTTATATAATTTATAATACTCTCATTCATTTATGCATTTATTGAAAATGATTACTATACTTTAAAGGTGTTTACCAGATTTAATTTATTTATCCATTTAGCAGAAAGATAGCTTTATCATTTTTAAATGTGACCAAATGAGTAAAATGACATCTAATTGATACTCATTATCCCAATTTTCACATCATACAGGGCCGCGGTGGCCTGATGGTAAGGTCTCAGCTTGTGAGCCGTAGAGTTTCAAGTTCGAGACCCGATTCCACCGAAGAACCATCATGTAAAGGGGTCTGTTGCACGTTAAATCCGTCATGCCGAATGTCCTCCCGCTGGTATGGTGGGGAGAGGGGGGTGCCAGCTCGGGTGTCGTCCTCGTCATCTGACAGCGGTTCAAAATTACGAGGTCCGTCCCAAAATAGCCCTGGTGCTGCTTTACAACGGGACACTAATATAACTAAACTAAACCACATCATACAGGAATGAACACATTTGATTCTGTAAAAAAAATGAAACTGCACCAGGCTCACATTGGTGAACATTCGCGGTAATTAGCCGAAATCTATACACCTATATATCTATAACGGAATCTATAAATTAGTAGTAGAAAGTCCTTAAGGTTTTTATTTAAAAAAGATAAAATTAACATTAAATAGTGGCATATTCAAGACGATTTTTCCGTCACTTAATGCAAAAACATTTTAAGATACTAATTAAACAATTTTTGCAGTAAGAATAAAAAATCATTCGTAACAAATAGCGAAAAAATGAAATTATGATGCAAGCATATTTATTTATTTATTTTTATCTGAAGAAATAAAATAATTCCTCGGTTACAAATCTCACATTGACACATCAAAATGAATTTGCATTTCATTTTTTTAATCATTTATATCACCATTGTTATAGTACCGCGTTTGCGTATACAACTGCCACTTTTCTGCCAAACTCTTCAAACAATAATCCTTCCAAATGTTAAATCTGAACAAAATTTTCCGTTCCACAGATGATCTAGTTTTTAAAATTTACGAATCTTTTTTTCCTTAAGTAAGATTATACGACAACTGTGCATTCTTATAAATGCCCTTCAAGTAAATGCACATGTGCTCGATATAGATTAAATCTAGGTTAAAATATTCGTATAACAGTCCCTATCAATCAAGATGACAGGTCTTTAGAGTTGCAAAGAAAATTGCCATTGTTGCAGCACCTGCCTCTGAAATAGCAAAGAAAATCATCTTTGTTTTCTGTCAATCTTTTCTGACAGACTCCGCCTCAGAAGAAGCAATGTCCTTTGAAAACTGAAAACATTTCCCAAGTCTTTGAGGACGTTAAGTTTCTGAAGAACAACGCCCAGTCCCCCTGGAGGTTTTATATAACATTTAAGGAAATCATTATTTTTTTTTCCTATGTCAGAAATTTTTTTAACGAAAAATTTATATTTACCAATAAAGAAATCCGAAGGCGCACAATTGCTTGCCATTTATTTTTTTGAACACAGCAGATAAATGCTGTTTAGCAAACTAATACTTGACTATGAGTGCAAACTCATTTCAATAACAGAAACTTATTAGGATAAAATGTTAGGAGGCTAAAATCTAAAAGATTAAATGAGAAATCTGTACTTATTTCTTAAATGTTTACCGTCTCATATTTGAGAGTCAACAATTTTTATTTCCTTGTAGGAAGGAGATACAATACAAGATATCCAATAGGAGACAAAAGATATCCAAAAGAACTACTTGCATTTTTGTTATGCTGTTGTTTCTTATGGCACTTGCCACGGACAAGCCCGCTGTTCGAAGACAGCAATTTGTAGCCGGAGGGGGAGCGTCTCTTGTTTTTATAGTAGCGCCAACTAGGGCCAAGAGTACGACTCAGCTACTCACGCATCACTCGTTCGCTTGCACAACCCCTTTTTACAGGAGAGCACATTCACACATCTCACAGGCAGAACAACCATGCCCACACCCGACTCGAACCCGGGATGCCCACATCACGGCGAAGACGCGCTACCCCTATGCCAGGACTCTAGCACATCTTGTTATGAATTGGAAAGAACAGATCCAACAGAACTCAAAGTATGCCTTTTACACTCATACACACTACACACTTATATGTACAAAATATTGAATGACACGTACATATACCTTATCTAATTATAATCACCACATATAATATTTTTTCTAAATTTTAAAATCGAGTGAGCCTTTTTCATTGGAGAACACATGAGAACTCACTACAATTTCAACATAATGTGAGGATCTATATTTGGAGAACATTTGATAAAATTTTCAAACAAAACTAAATCAAGTCTTAGAATGATGACTGAGTTTTTTGGTTTCAAGACAAAAATCATTTGGTAACCACCGGGAGTGGTCACTTCCCCGCATACTCTCTAATAAACTTGTCATGCTAGAGAACAACTTGCATGGCATTGACGTACAATAGTTGCTGAACCTTAGGAGTGAATTTAGCATTTTTACTGAATCTATAGTGGGATCTTTTGGTGATTCATTCCTGGCATGCGCTTAATACTAACTGAAAATTCAATTCGTGCTTTAGATACGTTTTTCTCAATCGATTGAAACAAAGATTTGACACAAAGCTGCACTTGTGATCACAAACCAAATTTGATATATTTAAGTCGTTGAATCTTTGAGTTATCGCGTTCATATGTTTCTGATAGTACAGACAGACGTACAATCGACCCGTTCTTGGATTTGGTCCAAAATTTTACACATGCCTAAACTATATATATTAAATCTGTGTACCTAATCTTTTCTATGTATCTCTCTTCGTTTTGAAGTGAAAGCGTTACATTTTATTCGAACAGAAGAACAGACAAACCTTCTTCCTTTACTGCCAGTAAACAAACGATTTTACTCACAATTTAATAGAAATCTGCAAATTTGGTATACCAAATTTCAACCGTATAGCTCAAAGCTTTTTTGAGTTATATTTGTAATAGACAGACAGATAGACGTATGGACATTTCCCAAAAAATGCGCTTTTCGAACTCAGGGAAATATGGATATTTGTCAAAACTTCGAGTTCGAATTTTTTGACGATTACTAGTTTTTTTTTGTCGTGTGACTATTTAAGCCAAATTTTGCGCAGTAGCTTCAGAGGGTAAAGACCACTGAACACCCGAGGGCAGAAGTCTAACATCTAGCTCAAATGAAGATAGCACATATGCACGCGCGTGCACAACCCTTTTTACAGGGGAGTTCATTCACGCACCTCACAGAAAGAACACAATGAAGAGAATAACCATGCCCGAACCATTAATCATTCATTTTCCAAGGGAAATGAACGGAATTTACTTAAAATTTGATAGAATTCTGCAAGTTTGGTCTAAAGACCATAAATCAAATTTCAACCATCTAGGTTAAAACGTTTTGGGGTTATCCTTGTCACAGACAGACGGACATTTCCCAAAAATGTATTTTTTGAATTCAGGGAGATATAAAAAGTCTAAAACGTGGAGATTCGTCAAAATCTCGAGTTAGAACTTTTTGACGATTACTATACTTTCTCTGTACTACGCATAGAAGAAAGGGGAAAAAACGTTAAAGATGAAATGAGATCATCTTTCGCACAATCGGCCATGAGTCAACAAACGAATTTTCTAGCATCCATTGTGGTAGTCACAAGGGAAGATGGATTTCAGAAACATCTTGGAAACCACCGGGAATCACCTCATATTTAAAAAGAACACATAAAATCCAATGTCCAGAGCAAAACGTCTTTCTATTAATGAGAACCTGAAATTTGGAGAGAAAGATGCTAATACGATTGTTACTCTCGTCAACTCAATACGTTTGTTCCAAAATAATAGGATATTAGTTCCAAATGAACTAAAATATCATTTTAATATTGAGATGTAGACGAAAAAATTGATAATTAGTTCTTTCTTTTTTCAAGACATTGGAGAGTTTGTCTATCGATAGGCGGTATTCCTTTTTTTCATTAACTTGAAAGAAACAAAAGCAATTACTCACGAAGAATATTTCGAAAACAGCCAAGTTCCTGATTTACAAATTTTATGATAAAACTGGTTTCAAAGCTGTCAATTTAACCCTCTGACTGCGCAATTTTTAAAAATCACTATTTAGATGCGATGTTTGCAAATAAGTTCAAATATTTTTCAAATAAATTGAACTGATACTATATGTTGCACTATAATAATATGGTATAATAAAAACTCGGAATCTTAAAAATAAACTCACTAAACTGCGAAAAACGCGGGATGCGATAGAAAATGGACTGATTGCCAACCCGTGGAAATCGCGGGATAAGCAACTGGAGGGTTAAATACAAGTCACAATTAATGTTCTAATACTGCACTAAACAAAAAAAGTTTTCACACCTCTATTCACTCAGCCATCACACTAAATTAGACATGCGCTAGTTGTTTCCCATCTATTTTTTTCAAGGATTCAAAGGGTAGAAAAGAAAAGAGAGCAACAGTCGAGGAAGAAGACAAAGTCCCAAAATTAGATGATCCATTTCTGTCTTCGCGCGCTTATAATGAGTTTGCCCATTTTTTTCTCCCCCAAAAACTTTGACAGACAAGTGAAATATTTCCAATACCGCCAGACTTCGAAACAACATATAACTTTTTGAAAAACTTCGGCGAAATGTTCAAGAACAAAAATTACACAGCCTGGAGGATCATCGTTTTGTTGTATTTGTTTTAGCTCAGTGGAACAATTTAAATCGCACGATCTATTACTTTTCATGAAGAAACAGTTTATAAACCTATTTTCTAGGGAATAAAAACACACACAAAAAACATAAGAGCTTCTTCGCAACAAGAAGCATTCTAAGTGTTGTTATAGGAAGTGTGAAAGACAGTTGTTTGGTGGAAAATGAGACTTTTTTAGAGTGAGGCCAAGTGTGGAGAGTTATTGAAGCGTGACGCTATAAATCAAATCTACGGAGCAATCGTAAGAACGAGGTAAAAAGCGTATAATTTCATATCTTTTGATCCAGAACTAAGTGTTCCGATTGTGCGAAAAAGAAAAATTGATAAAGAGAACTAATAAATTTTTCCGAGATGCATCATTAGAAATAGAGCACATTAGAGCAACTTCTTATATGATACCGATATTTCTATTGAAAAAAAAGGAACTGAACTGATACTAATGGATTACAGCAATTGGAGGTTTAACAGCTGAGTACAAATAATAAAAATTCACAAGCAAACATTCAATTTCGTAACAGCGAAATCCTTTCTCACTTGAATTATAAGATATAATTTTTCAAATATATGAAATCTTATTTTGTCTAAATTAGTTTCTAAAATAAAGAAGATGTATTAATCGTTTTTTTTTGGTATATTTGGCGCAGCATGACAAAACATGTTTCATACTCCATTAGCTCCTCCAACCAACCAATTCAAGTTTATTTATATACAGAACTCAGAAAAAATATCCATTTTTTATACCACTGAAGAGAGAAAAAAATAATTCCTCGATTATAAGGATACTGAATCTGAATGGTATTTATTTTAAATCTTGGTGGGAAGTACGAGAGATATAAAAAAATGCGATAATTAGTAACAGTGATCTTTTTTTTAAAATTTAAGAAATTTTTATTTTATATGCATACAGAATTTCAAATTTTCTAAGCTCTAAAAATAATATCCTAATCGCTCGAAATTAGTCTTCATTGTAAATTTAATTTCGATGTTGAGCGGTTTATTAATTTAACTACAGAATCAAAACGCTAAGGCCTTCCTTCTAAAACTATAAAAGGTCAACAAATTTTCTCACGCTTTTTCTTTCTTTCTTTTTGTTTATCTACGCTGTTCACAGCTCTGCTCTCGCCATGGCTTGGACAAAGAAATCCTGAAAAAAGCTACAAACTGGACTATATCCATGAATAAAAAGCGATAAGTAACTCAAGGATTGCATCATCAAACCATGTTTTACATGCATATAAAGTATATCTGCATATGCTTTCGCTTTTTATGCACATGTGGGTATTAATGAAGTCAGCATGTATACATATCTATATGTAAATTAATTACAAGATTGATAAAGAACTTTTATACAATTACGACCGAATTCTATTGGTACTAGGCACCGTTTAACCATCCAGAGCCGACCCGAGGGGGTTGTCAACAGTATGAACGCATAAGGCCTGCGTTTCAGAAGGCTCCGCATCAGGCCATTACCTACTACATATAGTTTCTTTCTTCTTTATTTTTTTAAATCTATATATAAAAATATTAGAATATTATTTCCCGACTGTGTATATTTCATGTTCGTCCATCCAATCCAAGTTGGGTGTTCTGAATATCACTACAAGGCTAAAAATAATAAAAAAAGTTATAAAGAATTAGTTGAGAACGATTTATTTCCCCAAATATTTTGCCATCGAGGTCTGAAATAAACAAAATAAATTTATGATGATATCATCAGCGAATTGTTTATGAAACGTCTTAGAAAATGAAAAAAAAATCACATATAAAATACAGCTTGATAAGTGGACATAATAAGTTTAAGAAGCAATCAGTTTTGGACCTCTTTACAATTGCCCTTATTGCGATTGAAATATTTAGTAAAATTAATTTAATTATTAATTATTTTCTTGCATTACTTAAGTTCTTAATATAGCAATATTTGCAATGCGATAAGCAACAAATTATTATACAGTCGTATAAAATTCATTTCAAGGTCCCACTAATTAAATTTGTATCAGGTCCCACTTTCATTTGGGACAATTTTGCATCCATTTATCGTTCAGTTTTGAAACTCCAATTGCGTCGATATTACTTATTTTTTAACTTTGCGCATGACTTAATTATGTTAAGTCATTTGCAGAATAGTATGGATGGAATGCTGTTAATGATTTTGAGCATCTATAAAAATATCACATTTCAGAAAACGATTCAGACTGTATAAAGACTTGTTAATAACGATCTGCCAAAAGACTCTTATAACAATCTGTCATGTTTTCAAACGTGCCGACAATTAATTTTAAATCGCTAATCATTCGACATGGAATTTTGATTTTCATTCCAGTTTAATTGGGTTATAATTGAAGACGATTTAGGATATAACAATTAATTAGCTGTTCATAACTGCAAGTAAATTAACCGTGAAGTCAAAGTAATTTGTTTGATACAGAAAATGACTTAACGTAGTAAATTGTGATATCAGTGCTACTTCATGTAACAACGGGGGCAATTAAGCAAGTCATTTTCACGTATTTCATATGCTGTTCTAATGAGGTAAAATCGAATGAATTTCGAAAGCTTTTAAATAACGAAATAGGTTAATTTATAAGGAATTTGTGAAAATGGTGAATTATTATTTTCATTTCCAGTATTTTTATTTGAAATGTTTGAAGTTTATGGCGAAAGCATACTTATTTGGTTATGCTGAGCATAATATATGCAAATATAATCTAGATAAATACCATAAAGGAACATTAAAAAAAGACAGGTGAGCATTTAAGGCGGAAAATTATGCAATTATAAAAGGCATAAAATATAGATCAATATAATTCTAGAAAGATATAATAAAGAAACACTGGTGAAAAGAATGATGCGAATATAAGGTGTAAAACTTACATCGATGTAACTCAAGAAAGTTGTTATAAAATACTGATGTTGAAAAGAATTGTGAGAACTTAAGATCCGTATAATTTACGCAAAATAAAAGAACACTGGTAAAAAGAAAATTTAAACTGGAATTTAAAATTTCGATCTACATGTCATGAGACAGAAAAATTCAGCAATATATTGTCACGTAGATACTTTAGTATAGAATTCAATGATACACACACGAAGTAGAGCTAAACCAATTTATTAACTGAACACAGAACTGAGAATACAGTGACTGAAAAATCTCCTGCTTTTATGCTAGCAGGGAAAGTTCCAGAATACTTTTCTGGAGACAGTAAGAAAAGTCCAGAACACTTGTCTGGTAAACTAAAGTATCTTCTGGAACATGAAATAAAGGAAAACATAAAATCAAAGAACTAAATATTTACACAAACTGTGAGCCGCATTGTCTCCAGCGGGACTCGAACTCACAATTATTTGATCATGAGATCATTGCCATGACCATTCGGCCATGGAGATTCGACTGTCATTCTTCAATGCGGCAATATGAAACAATTAAAATATTCGATCTAAATTTCAATGGAATTCACAAAAATTCAATGGTTTTTTTTTTTTAATTTTAAAAGGTGATCATGAAGTCAAAGGTCACCAATCAGTGGTGTCAAAGTAGAAGAATTGGAGCTTTAAAAAATTCATACTCATCAATTAAAAGATCAATACAATTTATCTAAGATAAAAGAACACTGGTAAAAAAAAGTAAAAGAAATTTAAACTAGAATTTAAAATTTTGATCTATATGTTATAAAGCAGTAAAATTGAGCAAGATTTTCAAGGAAAATACTAGATCTAAATTTAAACTATAGATCTAAATTTAAATTATAATTTAAAATTTTGATCTATATGTTATGAAGCAGTAAAAGTGAGCAAGATTTTCAAGGAAAATACTAGATCTAAATTTCCATATAAAATTCAATGGTTTTGAAGATTTTAAAAGATGAGTATGAGGAAAAGAGTCACCAAACCAACAGTGCAGTCAAAGTAGAAGAATTGAATCTTTAATAAAATTGCAAAATTTGGAAATGATCATTCAATAAGTATTCAATAATGTGAATACTCAACATAATACTAACGTAATACTAACTAATACTAACCGTGAATACTAACGTAACAGTGAATACTCAATATGTGAAACGGATATTAACCCTTTCTAGGATCGTGGGAAGTATGCTTCCCATCAAATTTATCAATCTTTGTATGAAATTATGTAGGTTGGCATAAGTTCTGATAATTCTTTTTAGAAAAACAGAAACTTAGATGCTTCAGTTCTTTATCTCACACAAAATAATGTGTCTTCATTTGTAACTTAATTATTAATTAACCAAATTAATTCATTAATCAAATTAAATTTATCTAATAAGCTAAATGAATCCCTTTTCTTATTCTGATTTCAAGCCTAAAAATATTTTAACATAATATGACTAGAAAAAATGGCCCTTTAAAGGGTTAAACAGATATAACGCAATTACTATAGAAGCAGGTAGGAATTTCGAGATTGGCAGAGGATAAGGAAATTATTCCTCGTTAATTTATTTTCTGAAAATTTTGGAATGTTAGTTATGGTTACTCAAAATAAATAATAATAATAAAAAATAACACAGAGCATAAAAAAGCAAATATTGCAAGAGGAAACACCTAAAAATTGCCCAACATTCCCGCCTGAATTACTTCTCTTTCTGTTTTTCCATGTATCTCTCATTACCCGCCGATTTCCCAAGAATGGCTAAGCCAAAGCCCAGTAGGGAAGCTCGCCACCAACAAAATAGCGGAAACGGAACTTCCCTAACAAGCAGCAACAATTTGCCAATCCCAAAATTCCCAGCTGCAAATTATTCGCTGAAAAGCCCACCGGGAGGGAAGGAAATCAAATTTTTCAGTTGCAAAATAATAATAAATGAAAGAAAGGAAAAAAAAAAGAAGGTCGACTCTTCATCGCGTTGCGTTTTCTGAAATCTAACTTTAGTTACAAAGTGACTGAAAAGAATTCTTTTTTCCAGCGTCGCCCGTCACGGACTAAATCCGCTCTCGTCGCTACTCTGGCGTAACACACACCCCATGCGTGACATTGGGCGATGGTCAGTTCTGGGTTAAGCGGTGTTGAGGAAGTTGCCCAACAATCAAGGGCAAGAGCCGGCTCCTCTATTATCTTCGGAACTTAAGTTTTTCTAGATGGTATCGATGATAATGATGCCATTATTACAAATTCGTATTGACGAGTTATGTTTTCGATAATGAAATCTGGGCTTCTTTATGTATTGGGAAGAAGAACACATGAAATTTTGATATTTCTACTATTGAAATAACACAATACAGGATAAGAAGTGATAATTGGCGATAAATTAATAATCAGAACATTTTACTTCATAAGTTCAGTTCTAATTAGTTAACTTCAAAATTTCAGTTTTTCATAATACCTTTGGACAGACTCAGTTTGGTATGATACCACAAATCATCTTGTGGCACAATTCCCAGGCAATTTCCCTTTTGGAAGAACACTAATTTAATTAAAATAGTAGCTTTGGTAGATGGATTTATTATTTATTAGTAAATATTTGACATTGAACAAAAGTCAGTTTTTCCTCTCCGTAGAATATACTTTTCTATTCTAATAATGTAAAAATAATAGGGATAATTTATATTTAAAAATAAGCCGAAGAAGGGCAAGTTAAATGATACTCTATTTTATCCAAAACTATTTTTTAACTATTATCTACAATATATATATATATATATATATATACCGATTAAAAATACTTTCAGATAAATCAAAACATTTTTTTCATTTCAATACATATCTACTAGAATCCTAATCACTAATTCCAGAGCCTGTAATTAGAATTTTGCTTTTATGCACGAATTTATTATTCTGAAGTGAAAATTCGCTTTCAAATCACTTGTCATTTACCTGTCATCAAATTATTTATTCTGAAGTGGAAATTTGATTCATTTCGCCCAAAATACAGTAGATATGTTAACAAAACAAAGTATCTTTAAACAAATTTACAAAACTTTTATCATGATTCTTGTCAAAAATATTTTTGATCTAATTCATGATTTATTTATATTTACAACGTTGATAGCCAGCAATGTCAAATTAAGTCTTATAGAGTTATATAGGCAATGAAAGTTTAGGAAACTACCTTTCTCCTCCACAATCTTCAAAAAAAGATATTTTTTATAGATTTTAATTTAATCTTTAAATAAACAGTTTTTAAGAAGCAAATGTTATAAAAAGGAGAAACAATAAAACTGTGAACCACCTTTAATAGAGTCAATTTCAGTGCTTAGTATTAAAAAGAAGTTTTTTAAAAAAACTAAATGTAACAAAATGATAATAAAAAGCATGATTTTTTTTTATTGCAATCTAAATAATCTAAAACAAAGATTGCCAGGTCTGTTGATATGCGAGTCAGGCAGCCGAAGGAAGGACAAAGTGGATCGTACTGAATTATAGGGAATTTGTAAATATGATTAAAAAAATCCTCAGAATAATCTGAAATTTAAATGCTAAATTTAAATTTTTAAAAGTTTGAGGACATGGGAGATTTTGAATCTAATAAAAACTTAAAATCAAATTTCCCTGAAAATAATGCAAAATATAGGGAATGTTAAGACTTTCGGGCTTAGACTTGCTGGTCCTTAGATTGTTGTTTGCTTTGTCAATTTTAATGCATGGGAGACTGAGTTTCGCTCTACAGGTTTTTTTTTTGTTGTGAAATCTTGGTTTATGGAGAAAAATTTAGATACCAATCACATACTGATTACCTATAAATATTTTTGAATATTATATACATATAAATTGGCCATTTAAATAAAAAATCATGAATGCACTTAGTCCGAACAATTAAGTTGAATTTTAACGAGTTAACACAATAATTGCATTGTTGCTTCTGGATGTGAGCCGAACGTATTCGTATTCAGATAGTGTCTTATACGGCCATCTCACAAAATTTTCAGGCATTAGTAGGTTATCATCATCTTATGGAAACAATGCGAATAGCAGAAAAATTTATTAGATGGCGCTACATGACATTGTCAGCATATATATATATATATATATATATATATATATATATATATATATATATATATATATATATATATATATATATATATAGAACTGTAAATGGAAATCATATCACTTTACTAGTTACTTTCTTATAAAACAGTATGGTTTTTGCGATCAGGAACCCCACTATCCTATCAGACAATCCTGGTTACGAACAGGGAGAGGTGTATCAAATAAATAAAAAAGTGAATAAATAGGAAAACTTTTCTCTGAATAATCTAAATAACAAAACACATTTCTATTAATATAAAACAAAAACAATATTAATAGACAATCCTGGTTACGAACAGGGAGAGGTGTATCAGATAAATAAAAAAGTGAATAAATAGGAAAACTTTTCTCTGAATAATCTAAATAACAAAACACATTTCTATTAATATAAAACAAAAGCAATATTAATAGACAATCCTGGTTACGAACAGGGAGAGGTGTATCAGATAAATAAAAAAGTGAATAAATAGGAAAACTTTTCTCTGAATAATCTAAATAACAAAACACATTTCTATTAATATAAAACAAAAGCAATATTAATAGACAATCCTGGTTACGAACAGGGAGAGGTGTATCAGATAAATAAAAAAGTGAATAAATAGGAAAACGTTTCTCTGAATAATCTAAATAACAAAACACATTTCTATTAATATAAAACAAAAGCAATATCAATATAATTTTATTTCCTTTGCATTAATTACAACATTTTTTTAATAATTTGGCGAGCATTGTTTTCAACGAAGATTAAAAGAACGAGGATAACAATATAAGAATCATCCTTTCCCTCATAGATTATTATTTATCATATTTTTAGTAGATGAATAAACTGTAATTTATAAAAAGATAAAAATGAGCGAGCGCAGCATTATTCGTTATCGGAATATACATTCAAAATAATTAAATATAGAAAATTGAACTGCTGCATAAATTGAAATCTGTCGCTAAATAATTTAATAATTTATTTTTAACAAAGGCAATATTTCTTTCCTAAGTTTTTTGTGGGTACATAGGAAACATATTTAGCCAGACTTCATTATCTTATAAGAGCTTCTGATCTGTTTTTAAGATACTTCGAAGTAGGCCCTCCACATAATTCAGGTTGATCGACCTCACGGACAATATTGCTTAAGATACTTTTTAAGAGGAAAGATTTGGATCTCGCACCTTAAAAGTCTGCTGACCTTTGGCCTAGTAAAATAAAGTTAAATCATAACTATCTTGAACATAACCTGGGTAATTCAACATCTGAATGATGTCGACTGCATCTAGATAATAAAGTAGACTGCATTTTCAAAAAAATTGTGAAGACAGACTAAAAACAACATAAAAATTATACGAACGAGGAACTACTTTTTTCAAAAAGTTGTTTGTTTCACTGAAACATCCGTGTAGGAAGTAAGCAGAAATAAAATTAGAAAGAAAAAAAGAACATAACTCATTTCACCATAATGGTCATATAATGACAAAAAATATTTCGTAAAAATCGCATTCGTTCTGCTTAAAATTAAATCGTGTACAAAATGGAGGAACAGAATCGTGTATCCATTATGAAGGATGACTTTGAAGTTATCGTTGAGTAAATATGTGACCCATTTCGTGTTATTCATATCTTGCAAATTTGATGTCATTACTTCACGACTTTGCTAAAAAATCTACTGAAAGAAAGATCCCATTTGATAAGAAAACACCAAAGAAGAAGCTGAAACAATGTTTCAGACATAATCGCAGTTTTGGAATCCTTTACTGCCAGTAGATAACAGTTTTCTTTTTTTTATTAAAGGTATTTGGCGGTAAACGTCAGAATCAATGAAGCGGAATTGCATACATTTATTATAAAATTATATGATGCTTCGCTTCAGTTAAAGAAAAATAGCGGCAAAATATTTTATTTTTTATTTTCCAGTATACGAAGAACACAAAGAGAAAATAACTGTAATCGTCTAAAATTTCAATTTCAAAATTGGAATAAATTTCCATGTTTTAAAACTCCTAGAGCCTAAAAAGTACATCCTTTAAACTGTGTTTACGTTTCTGTGTTTATGAAAAAACAAAACGTGTTTGAATGAAATTTTGTATGTTGTCCTCATACCAAAATTTATTAAATGTTTGAAATTCTGAACGAAATCCATCAGTAGAAAATTCGTCTCTCTGTCCAACTTTATACATGGGTATGCGATAGCTGAATGCTGCTTGAAGGAGAGAAATTTAATATAAGATATATATACGAAAATTTAGATTTATATCAATTCTTTTGATCTTATTGACCGTCAATACATAGGAGGGTTTCGTTCATTGTACACAATACATTAAAGGATTTTTTTTTAATTTCCAGACCTGTATCAAATTTTGATGCAAATAAGTCAACAGAGCCAATAAACATTACAAATCTCTGATAATTTATCTTCATAATAGAAGAAAAATTAAATACAACCAGCGGAAATGGTCTCCCGGAAACCTCTCGCACGCTTTCTAATAAATGTACTTGTGCATTGGCGAGTTATAATTCCGAAACAAACTATTAGCGTGTTGTGTTTGTCGATTAATTCCTTTTCTTTTCTTTTTGCCACAGAAAATCCCCGGACTTAGAGTCTCTAGGATTCCCTCTCAGTTGAATGGATATACGTGGAAAGATTTGTTAAGAAGGAAAAAGGGTTAAATTTTGCATACAGTACACAAAATAACAATACAACAACAACTATACATAACATAATAATGGTAAAAAAAGGGAGTATTTAGTTAAATGAAGTTTAGTTATTACAGAATAATGTGTTTTTGGATGCTTTTTAGATCCATTAAAAACATAGTTTGGCTGAGAATTATACTTATGATCACACGATAACATATTAAATTTCATTTATTTAAGTTAATTGTGGTTTTGAGTTATCAAATTTACAAGCTTGTGACAGTACAACCGTCAACTTTTCCAACAGTACAACCGTCAACATTTGGGTCCAAAACTTGATAGGTGTCTGTCTATACTCTAGATGTTAAGAATTCAGTTAACCACGTGATCCTTCTGGGCGGAGCTAGCTGCCAATCATGTATCACGTGGTCTCCCTGTTGTTGTTTAGTATACTTTTTTTCCAGTTGAAGGGAACTTGACTCCTGTACTAGGGGGAGTGTGATCTCGGCTCTCTCTCTCCCGAGAAATGTGTAGTTTGTAGTTCTCTAGGCCTACTACATTATGGCGTATTCATGTGCATTTTGTTGTTGATGTTACCAATAAACCCCATAAAAAACAACCTATGTCTTCAAGTCATCTCACCCACGACACAATCTTCACTATGAAATAAATTATTGTGTAATCATGAAATGCAACGAAAATTTTACACTAGATGTTAAATTTGTGTACAGAATGTTATCCATCTAGCTGTCTCCGTTTTGTAGTTATTGTACCAGCTTACATTTGGACAGCCGGACCGACACACTTTCTCTGAATGGTTTTCTCTCAAATGTGATAAAAATCTAGAGACCATATAAAAATTCATTCATCTCATTCAAAGTATCTTTAAGTTATCGTGTTCTCAGACAGACAGACAGACATAATTCCAAAAATGTTGTTTTCGGACAAGGGCAGATCTGGAAAGTGGAAATTCGTCAAAATCTAGACAAAATCGGTTATGATATTCTATCTTAGTATAAGAGAAAAATGTATACGAGCCATATTGTGATAGTATACGAGCTTAGTATACTCGTATATTTAGTATACGAGCCATATTGTGATGGTATACGAGAAAGACGAATGGCAGAAAAAAATTAAACAACTGAAATGTGCTTGAACACATTTGAAATTATTTAAGCCATAGAAAATATTTACATAATGAAGTCAATTCATTATGCATAGGAATGACGTCATTGTGACGAGACAGACAAATTTGCTTAAAACATTATTGAGATGCTTCTGACTAGAGATAAGAAAACCTTGTAAATTTCTGTTCATAAACAAGATTATAAGAATTTAGCAATCGAAAAGATGATGCAGATAGAAAAAAAAAATTAAAGAAGTCCCAGTTTCGTCTATTTCTAGAATATACACTAAAAGCAACCTTAAATTGAACTTCCGTATTTCGGATGAACAAAAGCAACAAAAAAGTGCACTTCTTTTTAAATGCATTTTTAGTACCTTCCAACAAGATACTAAAGTAAATTTCAACATTTTTTTCTAAATTGCATTTTTTCCGACCTTCACAATGAGTGTTCCATTACCTGACCCAAGGTCGGACACCTAATACCCGATAAAATCTTCCATTTCCGATTGGCCTAGAAGAAATCAAATCCAAAGGTCGTTTAACTCGTACCAGTTACGTCTCACACGAAACTCCAGGCACACGCGATCAGATGGAAGGATGCCCGGAGACTGAGATTTATGATCCAACAGCTCAGCATTTTATCACAACTTCTTCATCAGGGGAAAGACTAGATGTCTTCATGAAATGTCGTTCACCTGCAACTCGAAACTTCGGTGTTACCAATCTGTTGGGAAAAATGAAAAGGTAAAACTAAACTGCCCAGGTGTAACACATAAGCCTGGACAGATCCGATTTTCCAATTTCTTACCTATGAGGGACAATCTATATGTTTTAAATAATCGATGGGTGGGGGCCAAACCATTTCATCAACCTTAATCACTGGTCCAGTTCCTAAAATTTTCATTTTATCTGAAAGATCATGATCTCTAGATACTTCATCAATAGGCATCGAATCCCTGCCCATACCCGATTTCTGAGAAAAATTTCAAAAACAATACTTTACTGCACATTCTTTAATGGACATCAAGACGCGGTGGTCTGGTGGTAGTTTCGAAACCGTCCGATTTCAGATTCGAGACCCAATACCACAGACGAACTGTCATATAAGCGAATCTGGTGCACGTTAAATCTGTCGGGATCAAATGACCCCCCGCCCCCGGTATGGTTTGGAGAAGGCGCTTCCAGGGCAGGTGTCGTCCTCGTCATCTGACCGCGGTTCAAAATCACAAGGTCAGTCCCAGAATAGCCCTAGTGTTACTTTAAAACAGGACGTTAATATAACTAAAGTAATCTCTAAAGGGTCTTACAAAAGTCGACCACTTGTCCGACTTCAGTAATTTTTATTTACAATGAAGCTCATGATCCCATGATGTGTCAACAATGTTCGCTGCCCCCCTGGTTTTAAAAGAAATCTCAAAAATACTACTTTATATTCTCCAAGGAAACAAAATTACAACAGTTTCCTAGAAGCAATCATTGCTAGGACTTTGCTAATTTCTCATTTCATCTGAAAGCTCATGACATTTAGTGCAATCATTATCAGTAATTGCTCCTAATCTCACCATTTTCAAGCGATACCACGAAAAAAATCTTGACACTTCTCTCCCCCCCAATCTTAACAAAAGGATCAATTAATTTAATTACCAAATTAATTTCTCAATTAATTTATTTACCAAATTAATTGTGAATAAGCTAATTAATCAGAATACACTGTGTGTTTTATGAAAGTAAAATTTCAAACATTACTTTCATTAGTGATTCATAGTGTGAAGAGACATAGCTCATTAAACTTGATTGTTATTGCTAATTTAATGCTAATGGGGAAACTCTCGTTTCCGAAGTTCCATATTAAATGATTCACTAGATTTAATTTAAAGCAATAAGTCAACTTTTGAAGAATTTTCCATACTGTATTATTTTATTGATAGAATATAACCACCCTTATATAGCACCACTGCAAATAGAGCATCTAAAGGAAAAGTAAGAGAAAAATATTTTTTAATAACCTTATAAAAAAGGCACTACTTCCCCTACCTCCCCAACTGTTAGTCATGATTGTCTACCAGGGTTCTCGAACATCCTTGTTTATGCGGAAATGTACGAGGATATCGACAGGAGACCAATCGGATTTTTTTATATTGCGTTTTTTAAAAGAATCCTGCATTTCCGTCACTTTTTTGCAGCTAACATAAACTTGACCTTGCTTATTTGGTCTATGATAGACTTTGAATTTGATATTGTTGAAAACAATTGTCAAATGATAGAAAGGATGCTGATAGTGTGCAATCGAAAATGAGGTTCATCTCATTAGAAACAGGTGGAATGAACCAGGAAGAAGAAATTTTTCAGCCTATTTTGAGGGAGTTTCCTTTACTAATGAATTCCTGGTTGTTGATAAGGTCCCCAAATGTATTTCCGCGTATATTGCAGATGTAAGGATTTCCGGTTTCAATAATCAACAGAGGTAACAATCTGTCCGTTGTAACCCATCCATCACTACGGAAGGGATTGCCAGGGATACTTGCTAAGAGCCAAACGTTGAGGCAGTGTTATAGGTAATTCACATGGCATCATATTATTTTGCTAATACAACATAACAAAAGTCCAAATTGAAGAAATCGTTGTACAAGATTAAGGTGATGGTGAAGTATAGTTAAAGTCGATTAGAAAATTCCAAAATTAGTAGAATTAGTTAAAATTAGACATCATGACAAGACTTCCGATTTTTTTTTTTGTCGAAACTAAAAGGTAATTAAAAATTCTGTAACATCTAATACAATAATGAAAAAAAGGACAAGACACAAGTGAAATGTTTATAAATTAAATTTGAAAAAAAATTCCTATACTAAATATATGGCAGCCAAATATACATTGAAGAAAAGTTATTGTAATCATTTTTTATATATTTTTTGATATAATTTTTTTGCATACAAATTTGATAAACTAAGCATCAAATTTTACTTATTGTAATCATTTTTAATTGTACAATAACTTTTATTGTAATTGTTAATTGTAATAAAAAAGTTATTTTAATCATTTTTTATATATTTTTTATATAATTTTTTACATACAAATTTGATAAACTAAGCAGCAAATTCTATTTATCTATATTATTGTATTTTTGAATTAACATGTTAACAAGCCTGTGGAAGTACAGACTGTTAACTTTCGCACAGATTTGATTGAAGATCTGACAAAAATCTTCATATTAAATGCTAAAATGCCAAATTTCATTTATCAGAATTGATGCACGTCTGATTAATCGTGTTTACACGCATACGAAAGCGCACACATACAGATAATCAACTCTATAACGGATTTGGCTCAAAATTTGTTATGCATCGACATAAATATACAACTTAAATCTGTGTACAAAATTTTATTCATCTAGTTCTTCACGTTTCGTAATTATCGTGTTCTTTTGGAACCGGCAGTTGAACGTCCTGTGAATAAATGTTCTACAATTTTTTTAGAAAATTATAAATTTGGTATAAAGTTCATATTTCAAATTTAATCCATCTACCACAAAATGTTATTGAATTTTCATGTTCACACACATACATAATTTTAAAAAAGTACTTTTCGGACTCCGGTCCAAAACATGGGGATTAGTCAAATTCTTGAGTTGGATTTTTTGATAATTCCACTACTTTGAATACTTCATTACAAGAGATTAAAATGTTCTTAATACACAAAATCTAATTCATAAGAAATTTTTCATCCAGGTGAACGAGAGTTCTCATCAAAGAAATGGAACCACGTCGCTCTCTTGCTCTAAAAATTTCAAAGGCAGCCTCAGATTTCGCTTCTTTTTAAAGTTTTCTTTTTATTCATTTTTGATGCCTTCTTCCCATGCAGTAATGGCCGATGTCGTTCAACTTCGCCCTTGAACATCAGCGGGGAGAATCTTTGCCAGAGAGAGATGAAATCGCATCCGTTCAAATCCGTAAACAGAAAACTCCGGTTACATCCGCGGAAGAAAAAGCAAAAAGAAGAAGCAAAAATGAAATCCGTTAAGACTTCTCAAGAGAGTACGCCGAGTGCTTTTTAGAAAACGGAATTTGAATAAATGATGAGAAAATCTTGTTCTGGAACATTCTTCCGCTGGATGTTTGATAAGATGAAATATGTAAAATGGATTACGTTTGAGAACACAATCGGTAAGCTGATGGTTCTTAAGTTGACATTCTGAAGAAAGCGTTTAAGTGAAGCAAGTCACGAAAAGAAATAATAAAAGTGATTAAAATTTTCAAGGTTTTTAGATTTATTTTTACACTTTACTCCATAAAGAGGAAGTTTTGTAAACATTAAAAAAATTTGAAATGGAAGTTTTGAGCAATTTCCACGTTTAAGACTTTGCGGGGTCTGAAAACATATTTTTGGAGTAAAGCCTTTCTGTTTGTAAATTCGATCGATGTAATATATATTGAATAGTAACACGATAGTTATTTGTTTCGTTGTACAGTAATGAAAATCAGTATTTTTGTACTTTACATAATATTGAGCCCTGAAAACATCGACACAGTGAAAGTTCCAGAATACAACAATTGGTAACAACAATTCGCTGTTACAATAACCACAACACATAATACAGCTCAGAACAAATATCCATCTCTGCAGGCATCATTTCCTCAAACAAGTGGAAGTGGTCTCCGCAAAATTTTCTCGATTACTCTGTAATAAAGGTATTATATCCTATCCTCCATATAAAATTGTAGTCCTTGGAGAAGGCTATGAAATCCATGAATGTTTAGATTTTCATTTTCAGAGTATCAAACACGATAATTATTGTTTCTTAGTATAGTAAAGAAAATCAACACTTCTGTATTAATCACATAGCATTGACGAAAGATAATTACAATAATCGTTGTTGTGAGTCGAGTGTCTTTACCCAGTTTACTAATGTTATTTCTGAATACTAGTGTTATTATTAAATCTGAATTCCTGATAGATGACGATTATTTTTTGCCATTAATTAATTGCTGGCATACGGTTAATGCACAAGTACCAAAACTGAGTTTACATTTTGGATGCCTTTTTTTCGGATCGATTCAAACCAAAATTTGACTTTAGAAGCTACAATTTATAAGCTAAAACGCTGAACTAAATTTCATTTACTTATGTTTCATTTACTTATGCTACATTTTCGAATTATCAGTTTTCTATGCATGGCAAAAAATTGATCGACAGACTGTCAATGTTTCGTGAGATTTTGTTTAAAATTTTTTTTTCAGATTTATATTTTAAATATTAAACCTGTGAACCAAATTTTATCTATCTACTTTTTCTATATTTTGTAGTTATTGCATTTATTTATAACAGAATAAACGGACAGACTTTATCTATATGGATTTCATTAAAATTTTATCAATCATCTAACATTAGGTTTAAAGTTTATATTTCATTCACTTAGCCCAAAGCGTTTTTGAGTTATCATGT
Organism: Argiope bruennichi; assembly: GCF_947563725.1. NCBI lineage: Eukaryota > Metazoa > Arthropoda > Arachnida > Araneae > Araneidae > Argiope > Argiope bruennichi. The sequence goes on along the minus strand of NC_079153.1, from coordinate 78,107,337 downwards.
TCATAAACCGATAGCCAAAATTCGAGAAAAGTGCTTTTCGGACTCAAGGTGGTCTGAAACAGATTTCTTGATACCTTGAGTTCAAAATTTTTAGTGATCACATTACTTTCTCTTTGTACAAGAGAAAATTATAACACTCAAAACTTTGAAAGCTTTTGCAGTGATTTGCCTCATCTTTTATTTCCAGAATTGAGTCTTTTGTGCTTTAGCCAATGCAATTAAAGATATTTTATTGATATATTTGCAAATCCAGTATTAAATCCCCATCCAACCAAAAAATTTTGTAGCTCTCTTTTATTAATATAAAACAGCACTATATTAAATAAAAAAATTTTAGTATACTTATTTTATATTTTTGAGTTATACTTTTGAGCCATATGGACTAATAGAGTGACCGACTCTATCACACACAGCTCTCTATATTAATTTCAATAGCCTATATTTTATTTTTTATACTTCATATAAGGAAAAAGTAAAAATTGTATGAAGTATTTTATGCACCAATAAGGCATAGAGATACAGACGAAGATATTAATAATCACTAATATACAGTTAATCTATATTACGTTTAAAATTTTTATAAAAACCACAATTTTAAAAATACAGCTATTGTTTTCAGCAATTCCATTACACTCAAAGTAATTCAAAGCACTTCATCCACACCCATCACCCCCGATTCCCATCCAATTAACTCTTCCACTTGCAGATGTCTCTCACCTTTTCATTTGCAAGTCAGCCAGCGTAACGTATGGACGGACTTCATTCATAAAATAGCATCTAACTCCAGCTCCTGAATCACGTAACCAGGGATTACAAAACCCTAATAGCCCCTGATTTACATCGAGGTTCTAATGGAGGAATTCGGGGGGTGGAGAAGAACAGAACACAGGAATGGAATTAATATCCCCACCCACTGGGTGAGTCAGTCCTCGCTAATGGGTAATCGACGCACCCACAAAACATTATACGCACCACCACCTTCTCTGATCCCGAGTTGAGTGTTCTTGCACTTGCGCAGATTTTTATGAAGGGTTGGAGCATTTCCATATTTTATTCACTAACCCCCTTCTTTGTATACCCCACTTAAAGCGCCCCCCCCATAACTATGCAATTAATTTTAAAATGAACCAGCAAGTAAAGCACTTTTTTCAAATGGTGTAATTATTTTTGAAAAGAGTCCTTATTAAGCGCGCTATTGTGTAGGTACAGATGTGTGGATTTTAGCATTTTAGTTCGTATGTACATGAAAGCTGTTGGGTAAAAAAGAATGAGAAAGGTTTTAAATTAGAAAACTCGAGCAGAGAGAGTGTGTGAGAGAGAAAGCACGCTAAATGCAATTTAAGTAATGTTCTGTTGATGTAATTGGCTGAAACTTCATAGATTTTTTCTTCTACTTGAAAATACATATGCATTAAATTAAAAATTAGCAGATCTTGGACCTTTAAATAAATATGCGTTTGTTAAATAGTAAATGAACTCATCAGCTACTAAAAACAAATTCAATAAATAAATATGAAATTTTGGTAGAGAGATACAGCAATAAAACCCCCACCTCAAGCACAAACACGCAATGAGCAGCTTACCTTATTAGCACAAAATTTGTAACCATACTGTTACGATATCTTCACGATATTTTATGAAATTCAGAATATCGAACAATATCGTACAATAAATATTTAATGCTAACTGAGAAGCATTTGAGGTAAAACTACTACTACTACCACACACACACACACACACACACACACACACACACACACACACACACACACACACACACACACACACACACACACACACACACACACATATATATATATATCCAGTATTGTGCTTCTAAGAGAGCAGAAAACATATACACTGATGATGCGCGTAGTTGTATGAGATAATCCCCACCCCTAAAGATTATATTGCAGTTTAATAAAAATTGAGAATAAAAAAAATAATATTCTGACTTTATTCAAACTTTTCAGTTTAGTTAAAAAAAAACGTACACTACTATTTACTATTTAATGGACACTACTGTTATTATTTACTATTTAACCTGTGACGTCTAGTCAATTCACTAAAACTATAAAGATACCGATTTTCAATTTCTATCACGAAATAAATTTTAAGACTAAGAATTCTCTCTAATAACTCACATATTGATACTAATAGAGACTTTAAAGGTATGTTCAAATTAAATTTTTCATCAATTCAGAGGATTCTGGAATATGTTCTATCAGTCTAAATGATTTGAAATTTGAATATAAACATTTAAGACGACGCGTTGACTATTCATCAAATCAATCAATAAAAGCATGACCAAAGCACATAGTTTGTTCTTTTCATTATTACATTAGTCATATTTTGGAAGTATATTTTGAAAGTAATATGCTTAAGTAAGTCATATCCTGGAAATATTATACATAAATAAACCATGTTTTGGAAATATTATACATAAATAAACCATATTCTGGAAATATCATACTTAAATAAGCCATATTCTGGAAATATTATACTTAAAAAGCTATATTCTGGAAATATTACACTTAAATAAGAGATATTCTGGAAATTTTATGCTTAAATAAGATATATTCTGGAAGTCATGAAATAATGTTTGTCTTCAAAGGAAAAATAACTCTTGCCACAAATAAAAATTAAAACGCTTCAAACCTTCCATCCTCTCTTAGTTATGAATGTTTATGCCCATATTAAGCAACACAATTATAGTTGTTATGTGGGGGAAAAACAAATAAAGATAGAGTAAGATTATTAAAACAAATTAATTTCAATAATCATATACTTATGAACATCATTACTACCAGCGCAATACTCAGAGCCTGATGAATCTTTTTTCATTTTTCGAACAGCAGAGTTGGAAAATAATAATTAAATAGCTTACGAATAATTTATAAATTATTTAAGATATCTTTCTTATTTCCTCACGATTTATCTCTCTAACTACTAGGTCAATCATCATAAGAATAGGAACTAAATGCCTGTACGTAAATTAACTCTAAGGTCAAACATTTATTCATATCTCTGTAATTTGAAGAACACCGACACATTCATGGAAAAACCTTTTCATTTGTGAGTTCAGATTTCTTAGAATAGAAAGTAAGTTATTAAGTGACAACGTTCCATGAATAAGCGATGAATTCAGCAAATGGATTGGCGGCAGTTTTGTAACTTCTTAATCTTGAATTGATTGCTTTAAATAAAGCTATAAACTGATAATTTATTGCGCATCAGCTAATGACTAAAGAAAACTATGCGATAAGCATGGAAAAACGTGTGGCTGCGTACGTGTAATGAAATCTAATTTATTTTAATTAATAAAACGAGGTAGTAAGCATTCTTATGAAAGTGTATCCCTAATTATTCTTTTCAGAAGATGGATTTAATACCTGTGGTGTCACAATCTTATGTCATTTTATGTGTGTCACGTGAGACCCAATTGATTCAATTATAGTTATTTAAAATTACTTTTAAATCAAAAGCTGATAACATGCATAAATATTAAGAAGTGCTTTCTAGATTTCACATAATTATCACATATGCATGTCTAAATATGTACTTTATAAATGGTTAAATGATGCTTAATTATTTATACATTTAAAATAATTTGGAAAATTACAGAACACTGTACCGATTCTTATTTTCTGCGAAAGGTTTTTGACCTCTAAATGCATTAAATAAGGTTTCCTGTTTCCTCAAATTCCACCACAGATTTGTGCGAAATCTCAAAAAACAACTTCAGTGCACATTCTCTACGGAAAAAAATAGGACAGAATTCCTTAATCCAATCATTCTACAGACTTTATGAATTTTTATTTCATTTGAGAGTTTATGACGTTGAAATGCGTCGTCAATGATTGTCTGCACCCCCCCCCTTTTTTAGAGGCATCTCAAAATAAAACTTTGACAGAGATCTCTCTGTCTAATCAAAATTTCGTAATTAAACTAATACCTAGTGATACGATTGACGGAAAGCTAGTTACCGACGCCGACTATTTATTAATAAAAATTATAATTATTTGGATTATAAAGAATGTTAAGCGTAAATATGCATTCCATTCATCACTTTGAAATTTTGAAAAAAATTCTTCTAAAAACACAAGATTACATAAGAGATTGGCTATTACCCGATGGTTTAACCAACTATTGTCAACGAAAATGTGGAAAGTCGCAACTGCTAGAATTTTGATTTCTACATTAAAGCAAATTCGTAGAATACATTTATAAAATCTATATGCATAAAGATGGATTTATGGTGATATGTTTTTTATACGAATCTACATTATTTGACAGAATTTTTATAAAATTATTAAAAATTCGCTTCAAGACAATTGAAAGGGCCATCGTCAACTTTTCGAAATTGAACGATATCAATTAAAAATAAACTAAGTTTTGGTCGTTTTTCAAATATGCCTTCTGTAAATATTATCTCACAAAATTAATTTTTACATTTTAATTCAACCGTAAAAATTACTTTTTTAATGATATCAATATTATTTCGCTACATATTTAAAATTCTAATATATATATATATATATATATATCCAACATATAACACAATCTCCAACAACGTTTTTTATCGTATGATAAAAACCAAACCAAATTCATTCTTTTATCAAATCATTTAATAGAATACTTTTGCCATTGTTAAACTTCGGATAAAAAAATTGCTGTTGTTAGACATTAACTCTGAAGTAAGATTTTTATTTCCGCTTTTATTTCGTAGTACAAATAATCTTCTAATTTGCACCCGTATTAATTTATTCTAGACAGATTACACTAAATCCCTTTTTTTAATTTATCTAATTGTCAAGTAAAATTTTTAATGCATTCCATTTTGATAATTCAGCAGTCAAGAAAGCGATTACTCCGTGCGAGCAATGAGTCACCAAAGACAGCTAGTGTAATTACACAGAAATGTACGCCATAAATTCGATTCTACTCAAAATCGTAAGTTTTTATTTCGCAGAGTTCATGTTAGCATCCTTTAAAATACTCACACTAACGCCCGATTTATGAGATGCAGTAAAACGGTGGTTGCAAATTTATGATATCATGCAACTTAATGTCTATAAAATAAACATGAAGATTCTGAACTGATGACCCAAACAGCTTATACATTGTCGAGTAATTTAAATGATTAATTGGGGTTAATTAAAATTCAGGGATGGAACAGTGAAGGAGCGGCAGCATACATTACTAACAATATTCAGTAAGATTTGGTTTTAAGAAAATTGCTATTTTATGCCAGCAATAGCTGCTTTGATTTCTAGATTTAATATACTGCAAGGGAATATTTTTCAGGGTGGGGTAGTCTTCCTTTCTATTCCTAAATATTTGTTTGATGTAAATAAGATAAATTACTTCAAAATATTCTGTATATTCTTCGGAAAAATGACAAATAACATATTGATAAAAAAAATTGTAAAGCTGTCAATATATACTGTTCCTTTTATTATTATATACTATACATAGTAAGAAAAAGTATTATCAAAACATTTTCGGTCATGTTTTGATGAATCTCCAAGTTTTAGATCTCTCTGAATTTGAAAATACATTAAAAAAAATCTGTATATCTGTCTTTCTGCTTGTTCGAAGAACCTCCATTCACACTCTTGCAGCGGCATGTGGTGGAGTTCTGTCTGTTCAATCATGGGAATTTATATTACTGATCCAAAATTGATATAACATTCCAAATTAAAAAAAAAGAATTGTTTATTTAGATGTAAATTAGCTCATTTCAAGATAAGCTCCATGTAACTTCAAAAGAGGGCATACATTTAGCATATTAAAATCAAATCTTTTTTTGGTTTCCAATGCTTGTTTATAAAAATACCATCTCCCATATTGGTAGGTCTGCGGCTCTGAATACGATTAACTAAAAGACTAGTTCGACATTGGAATATGTTTATAGTTTAATCACCAATAGTGTAGATTTCTATCAAAATTTGTATAAATCCGAGTACAAGTTTATATATCAGCCTTATGGATGTGAGACAATAGCTCCAAAATGCTATAAGCTAAATGGATGATATTTGGAGTCATTTTATCACTAGAATTGTGCATATGCATTAAAGTTTGAGCCAAATTGCTTACCTGTTACCAGTCGATATGTTTATTGATGTATAAGAGCGCATATAAACGCAGAAAGTCAGATCATACATTTTAGAATATGAGCGTTACAGCATCAGCAATTTTGGTCATATAGGTCAAAGGAAAGGCGATTGTTCTAAATTGTATCGTTGATATTTAAACTATACAAAGCTAAAACGTAAAATAACTACTGTGAGCTGAAGCTAAGCACAGAATGAGATTAATTATTAAAATATAAGAGAAAGCAGAAAGATGACATTCTGATTGAAAATATTATCATTTACGAGTTTCACTAAAATACAGGAATAATCGTCTTTAGTGACGAATTGGTTTGCTGTGAATATTGTCTGTGTTTAATTTAACTGAAATTTCTTGTGAATAAGTTATATTTACATTATAATTTGATGTTTATGAATCTCCGAAATAAAGATATTTGTCTATGAAGCCCAGTCTCATAGCATCATAGCATAACATTAAAAACTTGTATGCTGTTATTTGAGTCAATGTAATTTCAATTTTATTTCACATACAAGCTGCTCAGATAATTCAGCAATAATAATCATATGAATATCTTTAAATTCAAGGCAAATTCAGTTTGAATACAATAGTGAAATCTATTGCTAACATCATGGAAAAGAAAAAGAAATTGTCGAAATTTGGGAGAAATTTCATGGCAAATTGGCATCGCTGAAAAGGCAATTTTTTAGATATTAAAACGATGTGGAAATCAAATTTGTGCAATAATAATTGGTGACATTATGACAGAAAAGAGTCAAAACTTCTCTTAATTTATTATTAATTAAAATTTTAAAAAGTCGTTCAGAGGCGCATATTCATACCTAAAATATATCTGTGACGAATTAAGAAATTCTAGATCTCATTACCTATTCTATAAAGCATCGAAAAACAAACACAAACACTTCCTTTTATAAATACAAATAAACGAAGACTAAATAAAGAATCAAAAGCTATTACAAGTTAATATCTTGAAACAAAACCAATGAAAGAGTTTGAAACATACATTGTATTTACTTAATTGATTGTTCCTGCTTCCATATGTTGCAAACACTTAACCACTTTCGCCATAAAGTTTTCAGAATTCGACTTGTTTAACAATTTTATCCTCGCTCTATTCCCTTTCGTGACTGCAATTATTCGATTCCATATCGGATAACTAAAAGTACAAGGACACAATCATTTATTTTTACATTTATAAATACGCCCTAAAACGTCCATCACGCAACGCCACGAAACATGACTCTTTTTGAAACAAACAATAAAGTTGTATAGAAAATCAAAATCTTGCTTCATCAATTAAGTCATTCCAACTTGCTTCATGCCATTCGAAGGAAATAATGAGTAATTCAAGCCTTATTTTCACCTGTGTAACGCGATGGTTAAAAAGAAAAGAAGGTACGGTTACGGATCCACTATTAACTGCAGGTGAAAATAGCTGTTCAAATGCAAATAGTTTGTACTTCTCGCAAAGGTTTGGGTTAGACAATCTCTCTGGAGCAAAGGTCACTGCCGTAATCCACTTAAGCAATGCATATCCTCCCATTTAAGTGATTCCAGTAATAAATACACAACATCGGCACAACTTGATTGCCTTGCCGAGGGTTAAAACAACACATTATACCCCGGGAAAGTCAATATCTGTTATTTAGTGGTGATCCTTTCACCTTGTTTTACTTTTTGGGAGAACCGATCCTTTCTCTTGTAAAAGTGATCGCACTTGAAATGGATAAGGTTGGGTAGATGAAAAGATACAGGGAATAAATATTGAATAAAAGTGACAGTGAGTAATGACTGTTTTAGTTTTCTTTTAAAATTTGCATGTATCAAGTAGTCTCGAATTACAAATAACATGAATGGTGAAAATTAATTTTTAGTTTTGGTTGTAACTGTATATTATTTTGCCGAAGGAGACGATAAGGTAGTCCTTGCCAAATAAAACAGAATCTAATTTTTAAAAAATATTCTGTTAGATATGTAAAAAAGAGAAATATAATAAAAATAACGCTAAAATTAAAAATATAATTATATAAAAATGATAATCGTATTTACCTCTCATGTTTTGAAAAAGAATTTTGAACCGTTCAATAATACAATATTTAATAATATTTAGAAGTTTATTACCATTTAATTCATTGCCTTTGTCATGATCCTTCATTCGTCTTGACACTTTTATTTAAATTTTGATTCCATATGGGAGAGAATTATGGAACAAAATTACAAGTCATCATGAAAGTTATGATTAAAAAATTCGGAATATTCAAAATTAAAAAGTAGAAAGTGACAAAAAGAAAAAAGATGCTTTAATCAGTGTACCAAATTATAAAATTGATGAAGCATTTTTTTAATCAAAAAAATGAAAGATAATAAAAAAGTACTAAAAGATATATTATAACATAATTAAGACGCAATGAATACCACAAAAAATCATTTCAAAGAATTTACTAACAATGAAATATATATATATATATATATATATATATTATTTGTTGTGAAGCATGATGCAGTTTGAAGACAATGAAGATACTTTTAATTTTGTGACGTCGTTTTATTTTATTTTGAAGAAGCAAGCATATGTACAAGCGAAGAGCACACAGAAAAGGAATGAGGGAAAAAAGGCCGAAATAAATTATCCCTCGTCTTATATAACCTTAGATTTTGATAGGGAAAATATTTCTTCATTGTGCTAATATATTAATAAGATTCTGATAGGGATTTCTGATGCATGTCAATCACATGTAAGGGAAACATAGGGATCTTTTAAGAAAGAATGTGCTTACTGGACATTTTTACCCCTTCAAGCTGATCGAGTGAAAGTATCGGCGTTTAGCTGACTAAGCAATTTTATAAAGCTTCTCTTGAATTAATTAAGTAGAGAAAGTGGAATTGGATCACGAAATAAGAGAATATTTTAGAATGAAGTTACTATGGGCTAAATTAAGATGAAGTTATTATGAAAATTAATTAAATTGAAATTAGAGTTAAAATATCATTACATATATATATATATATATATATATATATATATATATATATATATATATATATATATATATATATATAAATAAACATTAACCTAAATTTTTAGATAAGAAAAATGGCAATTTAAAAAATTTCTTTATATCTATTTATCAGCTGCCTTTGGTGGCAATTTGGTTCGCCAGGAATTAGAAGTTACTAAAAATTTGAATTATATAATTTGTGTAATGGCTTCCTCGGCAAAATATTTTTAAACTTAAATTTTGATAGACATATAATTCATACTATTTTAGATGCCTTACATCACTTAGATCATATTTTAAGCACGTAGCTAATAATATCTTTATACATCCAATTATATCACATTAAAAATGGATGCAATTCAAGAATTTTTAACACTGCTTAGTTCTGTAATCAAAATTTAATTGCAAATACAACAACATTTCATAAATTCATTAAAAGCATGCCTTATACCGAAGCATACTTATCATGGGAAAATAAGCCGAATCTTTATATTATCACTGATGTAAAATATCATTAAAATATTTTTAAAAATTAACTACAGCTCAAAAATTTAAAAGCAAAAAAATTGGTATCTTTAAAAAAATAATTTTTTTTTAATGTTAAGATGATATAAAAATCGTTTTGGGGTTGAAATAATTTCGGAAATTATAACAGAAAATCACCAAAATTTTGCCTAATTTTTGATTAATTAAGAATGTTTAAAAACATCACTTCAACTTACACATTCCCATTCTCCAGAATTGACAGCTTTAGCTCAATCAACAGTCTGGCTTGTGCACTTTTCACACACAAACAATAATCTTTATTATTAGTTGAAAGAAAGATAATTCAATAGAACAGTAAAATATAAATTTTATTTCTAAATAAAAATATCAAATAATTTGAAATTACATAATATAATAAATTGGTCGTGCATCCTATCTATATTTCTTCCAACTAACACAATTATCAAATAAAACAATAGATAATTTAGCAACAAAAAAACTATTAATCTATAACAGAATTAAAAATCTTTCCTTTACAACATCAAACTATTTACCTCTGCTCCAGTTTTAAAGAACTAACAGAATGGATAAACAAGACCAAATGGTGTCCTTAATAGAGTCCAAAACTAAAATAGAGTTATTGAACGGTTGAATAACCTTTCAACTTTCGTGCAATACCATAGTTGGATCGTTATGAGGACATAAAAATTTCACGCAAAGTGGTGGAATCGAGTTTTTATGGGGATATTTTATTCAAAAACGAAACTAATCATCTGGTCGTGGCTCATCCAGTCATTTCGAGGAAAGGACCCATTTCGCTGGAACAATTCATCCGAACATAAAGCGTGTGTGGCTGCTGTGTGATTCATCGAATCAATCTCATCGTTGCTGGACATGGGTCAGTTCAGCTCGTGTCCTTTTATGGTAATTCTACTTTCGTTAAATTGAATAGTAATAATATATGTCACGAAGCATCTTGATGAGAAATATGAGCGAAATTCAATTCTTTACTCGAATTATGGAACAGACGAGAAATCTTAGCAAGAGATATTGAGAGTAATGCGTACTTTATCTTACGACGCTACCAAAATCTTTTCTATCATCTCTATCTTTAGAAAATCTTTTCTTATCTCTATCATTTCTATCTTTTCTATTCTATTTCTTTTCTTTTTATCATCTCCATTTCTAAGATATTTTTTGTTAGGTAATTTGCAAATCTTTTTGATCCCAAAAATTCAAACAACGAATGATTGATTATTTTTCTTGTTATAATCCAATCATTGAGGAAACAGTAGTTATTCTTTATAGATAAAACTACAAATATTTTGAAGCACATTTTAAAACCAATAATCATGCTTTAATTGGGAATTGAGAAGCATAAACAGACATTAAAACCTCCTCATTTTAAACTTCAAAAAGCAGAAAAATCCGATCTTGAATGTAAATTTCTGGATTAATTCAATTTTCTGAAAATCATTTTGTTTTGTTAATGAATTGCCACTGGAATAAGTGCTGAATTCAAAATTCTTCGTTGACCTCAACTACTGCAAGACTGATGTTTTCCAAAGCATAACGAAAAGAATGCAGACTTAAAACTAAATTAGAAATTAAAAGTGGTAAATAATAGGGAATTGAGAAGAATAAACAGACATTAAAATCTGCTCATTTTAAATTGCTAAAAAGCAGAAATTTTAAAGTCAGATCTTGAATGTAAATTTCTGAATAAATTAAATTTTCTGAAAATCATTTTGCTTTGTTGACGAATTGCAACTGGGTTAAGTGCTGAATTCAAAATCTTCGTTGTCCCTCTTTACTACAAGACTAAGGTTTGATAAAACACAACAAAAACCAGCAGGAGTTGCCACCCCAAAACGTTCATGCATACTCACTAATAAACGCATCATGCCAGAGAACACCTTGCATGGCATTGGCGCACAATAGTTGCAAAATATAACTTTTGGCGTGAATTTAGCATTTTTACTCAATCGGTCGTGTTTTCCTTGGCGAGTTGTTTGGCGATTAATCCTCGACATGCCGTTCATAGTATACGATAATCGAATTTTTGCTTTAGACATGTTTTTTTCAATCGACTAAAACAAAGACTTGACACGAAACTGATCTGGTTGTCAAAAAATCCCATACCAAATTTGATACATTTCTGTCACTATATTTTCCAATTATCCTGTTTGCATGTTTCTAAAAGTACGGACTGACGACAGATAGTCAACCTTTGTAGACTCAGAATTTGACAGTTGTCTACACTATAGATATTAAATCTGTGTACCGAATCTTATCTATTTAGCTCTCTTTGTTTTATAGTTATTATATTCGTACAGCCGTGCAGACATATCTCCTTTGAAATGACTTTGCTTAAAATTTGATAGAAATCTGCAAATTTGGTGTAAATTCCGTATACCAAATTTCATCCGTCTAGCTCAAAGCGTTTTTGAGCTATCTTTGTCACAGATAGACAGACGAATGGACATTTTCCAGAAATGTGTTTTTTTGATCTCGGGGAGGGCTGAAATTGGGAATTCGTCAAAATTTCGAATTTTTTTGACGATTACTATACTTTCTCTATACTACGTATACGAGAAGGTAAAAAAAATTCAGAATTAAAATTAAATTAAAAATTAAAAGTCCAGATATAAGGTTCAGAGGAAGAAATCATAATTAATTTAAATTCAAAGTAGATTGAATAAATGAAGGATTGCATAAAAATAAAAATTGACTTAAACACACAATTTTTATTTTCTTAAAAATAAAGTCACCAATAGAAATATATTAAACAAATATAAAGAGATGAACTTTTTAATTACGGTTTGAAGAGTTTTGGACGAACATTTATTTGTCGCTGCTAGATTTGTTCCTTGCTAAAGTGTTGTAAGGGGTTCAGTATAAATGAATAAAATGATTTGATATATAGATAAAAGTAATGTCAGTGAAAAGTTTCATATCAAGAATCACACACACACACACAAAAAAAAAAATTCAGTAGCCGCAAATTTATTTTTGTACAATTTTTATTTTCTAGAATACGAATTGTAGAGAAAGTATTGTAATAGTAAAAAAAAAAAATTCGAATTCGAGATTTTGACAAATCTCCACATTTCAGACATCCCCAGTTCCAATAACAAATTTCTGGCATTATATTTGCCTGTCTATGGCAAAACAACTCACAAATGCTTTGAGGTAAAATAGATGAAATTTTTTACATGGTATTTACGCCGAATAGTAGATTGCTATCGAATTTTGAACCAAATCCATGCAGTGGAATGTCTATCTGACTGTCCAAGCATAAATGATCTCGATCAATATAAAACAAGGAGCTATATGGAGAATATTTGATACACAGACAATGTCTAAAGTGTCAATCTTATCAAATATGAAACTAAATTCATCAAATGGTTGACCATTTCTTGGTCAGTAGTTTCTCACATATGCAAACGAGATAATTGAAAAACGCAAACTTAAATAAATAAATTTGGTGTTGATCTTGAGACTACAACAATAGTTCTATTCAAATCTTGATTTCAATCGGACGAGAAAAATAACATATTCAGTTTTCTTGTATTTACGTCAGCTATAAATCATCAAAAATTTGCTAAAGATAGCATGCTAGATTCAGTAAAAGCATTACATACACGCCAAAGACGATCCATTTCTCATAACTATTGTTCGCCTATGACATCCAGTAAATACAGAAGGACTCGTTTTTTTTATTATACAACGAAGTACACTATTCTCATGTGTGAAAATAAAAACCTGACCACTCATGGCTTAAACAGCTTTGCGCAAAATCTACAATTTTATACTGGAGGAAGGGGGATAACAATTTTATTATATAAAAAAGAAGTGGTCTTCTTGATACTTTTACTTTTATTAGACAATAAAAGAAAAAGTATCGGAGAGACAACTCCTGATGGTCTTTACTATATTCTGAAGCCCGCAATTCTCAAGTGCGCGATTTTACAGAAAAAAAAATCAGAGCATTTGTGGTGTTTACGGCTTTGCTTAAGATCCACGATTTCACGCAGGAAGGAAAACATCTTTATCAGACAGTAAGCGAGAAATTTTCAGGGAAACGACCATTCCCATTGCTTTTGTGTGGAGATTATCTTTGCTATAAAATTAAGAGTAAGCTTTTAAAATTAAATTGAAAAATAGATAAATCTAGATTGGAACATTTGCTACGTCATTAAAAACTAGAGGTTAATTAAATTTTCGAAATTTTCAGCAGTATCTTGAGAGGAGACTCTATGTATGTATTTAATGTATGAATTGAACATAGTCTGAAACAATCAAAAACGGACTTAGGTCACTAGAGCATTGATCAGACCGACTGACAGCAACAATGCGAGAAGTAGTAGCTGCGGATGCCAATTCAATGCGCACGAAGGTAAGGGATTTGCGTGGGAGGTAAGTTAACTCCTTGTCGTTTGCATACAAAGCGGCGTCGTATGGCGGAGGAGGATCCTATGACGGCCAACAATAACCGATGCCTATTCATTCGGTGCCTTCAGGAAATATTTATATATAGGCAGAGCTTCGCAAATGTCGCCGCTTCCTCGTCTGCTTCTTCGAATTGAGTGAGTCAGTGGAGTTACGCAAGGGATTGTTTGAAGGCCCAGACGTCCATTAAAATTCGAGAAGTGCCCTGTAATTGTTTTATTCGCCCTCGTCTGATTGTCTGAATGATCTTTCGAAACGCCACGTGAAGAATGTATCGATGTTCTTTTTTTTTCGGTTCTCTTATAAAATTGAATTATATAATAAACATTTACCTTTCCAGTTGAACCGTCAAACGTTTGACAAATGATCGTTTCTGTTCAGACAGCAAATTTGATGCCATGAATGGAGTAGATATTGTTAGAATTTGTTATTTTTAATGGAAGCAGACAATAAGATGTAATTTAATTGTGGTTCCATGGTTTTGGGATTTTAATTTCCTTGAGATAATGGTGTAAGAAGAATAACTTTTCGGTGAATTCGTAAATGGGCCATCTAACTCAAAGGGACTTCAGAAATAAATATTGATAAATTTAATTGCATTTTAAACTATTAGCATTTAAATAGAAGGCCCACTTGCACTTCAATAAAATGTAACGTTTATCTGATTGAGTTGAAGTTTTCCTCTTTATAATTTATTTTATAATAATACAAAAGGGAACCTGTTTATCTCAGAATATTATCTATGAAATTTTTTTTGTCTGATTTTTCTTATTTCTACAAAGCATCAGTTTCACGTATTTTCAACAACTTTGTGCAATGACAACAGCTAGTTATGACAATAGCAACGTAGATAATTGTGGTTAAAAAATATTGGGAATTTGCAGTGTGGGATGTGTTTTTATTAATGTAGATAGATAATTAATGTAGAAAAAGATCAGAACTGAATAAATAAGGAAAATAACATTTAAGCAGATGACATAATGTAAATGATTTAAATGAGCCGGTGAGATAATCAAAGATGGTGGAATATGGATATGATGGAATGAGGTTTTAAATTTGCTAAAATTTTAGTTTAAATCATGGATGATAAAGCTATTGCCAGCGAGTCAGATATGACCCACCTAGAGCAGTTTTATCTGGCCCGCCACAGAGAATAAAATAAAAATATAAAAATTTAAAGCTTTTATAAGTGTTGTATTTAAAGTAAAATTACCTTCTAGAGCTAAATTTAGAACATCACTCATCTCATTAGCATCAAAGAACGTCTAAAATATTTTTTTGAGGTGATATTGAGTTTTAAAATAACTTAAATAGGCCCGTAAGAATGATTTTATTCTTTTGAAGAGGGGAAGGGAAGATGTTAAACGTTTGTCCATTCCTGGTTTAGATAGCTAAGTTTATTGCTTTCGATAACAATCTGTTAAAAATCAAAAAATTATTCTAATAAACAACACTAGACTTCAATGAAAAACAATAACAAATAAATAATTCACATTTTTTATTGATCTGATAGAATTAACCCTTTCTAGGGCCGTGGGAAGTATGCTTCCCACCAAATTTATCAATCTTTGTATGAATTTATGTAGGTTGGCATAAGTTCGGACAAATTTTTTTAGAGAGACAGAAACTTAGTGCTTTAGTTCTTTATTTTATACAAAATGATGTGTCTTGATTTAATATTTCACTATTAATTAACCAAATTCATTAATTAATCAAATTAAATTTATCTAATAAGCTAAATGAATCCCTTTTCTTATTCTAATTTCAAGCCTAAAAATATTTTAACATAATATGACTAGAAAAAAATGGCTCTTTAAAGGGTTGATATGTATCATCAACTGAAGAGATAATATGAGGGGTGTTGCACAGAATGTAATTGTAGTCAAATAGATCCACTAGAGCGATATAGATGCATAAAATTGTTGAAAATACGTGAGAAAATTATAGAAAAAACGTATTTATATGTCCGTAAAATTATAGAAAAAGGAAATACCAGATTAAAAATTCTTTCCTAGATAATATTTTGAAAGAAAGAAGTTCCTTCTTGTATCATTAAAAAGTAAATTATAAAGAGAAAAATTCCAACTCAATCAGATGAACGTTACATTTTATTGAAGTGCACGTGAGCCTTCTATTAGTATGTGAGCTTAATAGCTGCCAATAGCTTAAAAAGTATTTAAATTTATCCTTCTTTATTCATTGAAATCCATTTGAGTTAGATGGTCCATGTACGAACTCAAGCAAGAGATATTTTTCTTACAACACATTTCAAGGAAATTAAAATCCAATAAAAATTATAATGGATAACATGAACGGATTATTATATGCATATATCTACACTTTTGAATGGAGGATGCTTTTGTGTTTTAGGGACCATGATCAGCGGAGATTCTAGAAATTTTCCCAAAATCGTGTCATGACAGCCATTGCATTAAATAGTCTTCTTATAATCTACCTAATCTACTTAAAAGTTGCACGAAAAATTATTCAGGAAATACTGAATATGGCTACAAATACTTTTTTACTGCTAACACTAAAAGAGAATGCATGTGTTGGAGCTCTACAGGATAGATTGTTTGACTTCAGCTACGAAATACAGCACGAATATGCTTTGAAGAATAGATATATGCCCTTCAAAACGATTTCCTAGGAAATCTTAATTAGAATTTTAAGGTGTGTTTTTATTTTTAATTAATTAAAAATTGTCCCCAATTAAATTTTTAGACCATTTTAAAATACAAAAAAAAAAAAAAAACGTGTCTTTAATTATACTAATTTAGTTTTGTAACTCTTCTTCTACATTTTTGATAATTTTTATAAATATGTTTTTATATAATTTTCAACAAAAAATTTCATTAGTGCAATGAAAATCAAACCAGTTCCGTTATTTTCTGCATTTTTTTCTATTACTGAATGTTTAGTGGGATGGATTTTGTTTAATAGTTTTGGCATAATAATTTATAGGAGAGATCAAAACATGAAATTATATTACATTACTATAAAAGACAACAAAGGATTTTAAATAATTTTAAATCCCTGCATTTCAGTTTTTAATGGCGTTAAGATGTAATGGAATTCCAGCTTCATTTGAAATATTCATTCACTTAATACACAGTTGTATACATGTATTATGTGCACATAATACACGTGATAAATTAATTTGTTTAATAAAGTATAATGCCTTCAATTTCTGTTTTATACTGATGAATAAAAATATTTTTTAAAGAAAAATATGAGCTTCATGCTTTTTCGTAAGAGATTTAAGTGAAATTACAAACAGTCATTATTCAAGATGAACCAACTGGTCACCAAAGGCGGCTAGTAGATAATAAAAATAACATCAACATTAATGAAAATAAATTGTCAAGCCTCCTTTCGATACTTCTTTACAAACTTAACGAAGTAAGCGAAAAAGTAGCCGCAAAATCCTTCATCAGAAAATAGGACAAAACAACTGATATAGATGAAGCGACAGCTTTCCAGGTAGTATCGATTAAGTAAAGGGATAATATAAATTCGTTTGAAAGTAAAATTATTTCTAGACGCACAGCGTGTGAGAAAAAAAGGATAAATGAATAGATAATGATATAATTCGATAATCCAAATTAATTGAGCTATTGTATCGGATATGCTAGGAAATTAAAGCCGTTTCAGAAAAAAAGAGTAGGTCAATCGGTAACACATCCCACAAGGAGAAATAGAAAAAAAATATATTATTCGCTACTCTGTAGATCATATCTCACTCAATGTGAGAATATTTCTGGCAGGTGTAATCGTCGTGGGAATTTATTCATTTAAGTGAAGAATTATTGCCCTGTTAAAAAGATAAGCATTATAAAGTTAAACGCATTTGCAAGAGATACCCAGTTAATCGTTAGAATAATTACACTTTTGAAGATACAAATGTAAAACCTAAATTTAGATTAAGAGATAAAAAAACATATAATAGTTTAACAATCTAAAAACATGAAAATTCATGCATCCACGACTCCAGAGACAATTTTAAGCAGATAAACATTCAGTTATTTGTCACCGCATTTAGAGAATAATAGCTTTCAGACACTAATATGCATAATAATTTTAAAATAACGTTTAATTTTGTCTTTCTGAAATATAAAATTATTTCTGAAATATTATTTTATTTTAAATAATCTAAGCGATTTTTTATCTTAATTATTTGATAATTGCCTATGGATTAAAACACATTACCAATGAACTTCATATGCTACAAGTTCTGTAGATCGAGCGTCAGAAAACTTGAACAAGCAACTTCTAGAAACATACATTAAATCAATTGTAAAATTTCCAGCGAGGTTTCCTTGCTGTTGTTCAAGAGAGATTCTACTGTTAATCCTTCATATTAAAGAAAAGGAATATTTGATAATTCGGAATATTTAAAAGTATGCTAGAAAGCAATTCTATAGAGGATATTTACACATTTTTAGAACGAGTTTGGGATCATTTAATTAATGTTTAAAATATAAAGACTATTTTTAAAAAGTGCTCAATGATTTTTGGACTATTCATCATGATTTTTGTGATAACAGGGCTTTTTGTAACATTTCCAGAAGTATTTCCATTCCTCGCCAACTAATTTCTAGAATCCATCAATCGTGGTAGGTTTGCTGTTAGAAAATGCTCTTTCAATAGACAAAGACACAATAATCCACAACTCAAACATCTAAAGGCTTTTCAAGAATATGTTGCAAAAGTATAAGTGTATCTTTGATGTATTAGAGACAAGTTTTTTTTTTTTTAAGGAATGTAGGAGTACTTCTCTGTTACGATTTCTAACTTTGTCTGGATGAAGGTTCTTTGTTTCAAAGTCACTGTGACACAGTCACTTGGCTCTCAAGCTGAAACTCAATCACCAGGCTTCAGCGACACACAGACACATATATTCTAATGTAGGAGCCAAGCTTTATGATGATATAACATAAATATTAATATAAAATATATATTGCAAAGAAAATACTACTCATTGGTACTATAAATAAACTTTGCCATTTCGAAGTCAAACCTTCAATTTGAAATAAGTTATTAAAAATAATTGAGAAAGATATATTGTAAAATAAAATATTATTTCAGCTACAAATTTTCATTTGCAACAAACCTACAAAAATAAGAAATATTTATAAGAAATAAATTATGTTCTACTAATCAAAATGAAAATATTAGTACTAATAATGAAAAACATTCCCGAATGAAGTCAATTCATGATCGTGTAAAAAATATAAATTATGATTTGCCAATTTTACATTGGTACCTATTGCAATGTATATTAGCGAGAGGGAAAAATAAAGGACAAAACACGGTGAGATGCTGAATGAAATGCAAAGCGACTTTAATCAAGTGAATTGATGCCAATGCATTTTTATTTCATCGATTATCCTTGAGACAAAAGAAGCTACCATTTTTTTTTTCCATTCTGGTAGTGTTTATTCATGCGATTATACAGAACACTGGTCTATGCAATTTCTTGGATGAGTTTTCTGTTAGAAAATATTTCAATGACGCTTCAAGTTATATTTGAACTCACCTCACTAAGTCCACCACATTTTAAGTAAGGTTTACGACCACCCTTCACACAAGCCAGTTAACACACTTTGGAAGGATGCACTTAATGGCTCCCATTGGATAAATAACAAATGGATTCGTAAATAATCGTGGGAAACAGATCGTCGTGGACATTCCTCTCCGAAACGAGGGACTTTTCAATAACAAGGGGTCGAATCTAATTCTGTCTGGGGAGGACTTTCACTCTCCCCGTGGGGCAGGGGAATAGTCAGATTCTCATGAGAAAAGAGGTAGATGGAACATTTCAAATAAACAGCTACCATCCTCTTCCTTTCCTACCATCTCCCACCCTCTTCCTTTGTATACATACAGGATTCATTTAAATCCCGAGTGGAATCGAGAGTTATTTATCCCTTCTCCGGATATGGTGTTCGATCAAACACGAATTTGAAAGCTGTTCCCATGGTCAGACAAATGAATTGGATATGACTCAAAGTTGTTGAAAATTATTTGGATAAATAGTAAGTTTAATACAATGCCATGATAAGTTGAGGCAGATTTCATTAACTTTGGTAATTTGGAAAAATGATTCATGAACAATAACAAAGGATCAAATGGATTGCTTGTTAAATCATTAATGTTTTAAAGTATTTCAAACTTATGGGATATCACCCAATTAAACCTTCTCCAGATATCAGCATTATACAGTTAAGGATATCAGATAACAGATACTGAGTTGTTCATAACAAACAAGGATTAAAAATGAGTTAACAAAAGAAATAAATATGGTGCAGGTTCATATTATAAATGAAGTTATCTTTTCTTATTCCCATATCTCGATAAATAACTTATTTCCAAATAAATTCGTTTTAAAATTTTGCAAGGTAATTAACTTAAGAAAGTGTTAAAAAAAAGCACCAGCAACAAAAAAGGAAATAAACAAGCATCAGGATTTCTGAAAAGAACTCTATTTTTTAGCATCTTTACTCGATCAATTATCAAATTCAGTTGTTTTTGTAGCATTTCGAAATTACTTTTTTAGCAATATTCTTATTTTTTCATTTGATCCAAAAATTACTGAATCGAAATCGTACTTACACAACAAACTTTCATTTTCTCCTTATTCTTATTGGTTTGTATTCAAGATGTATGCAGAAGTGATTATATTGCTTGACATTATATTCTTTTTCAATTGAACCCGAAAGATAAACAGGCGGTTAAGATGCAATTTCATGCAACAACAGTCATGCATCACCTGCTCTTTTACTATGATTATATATAAAACGATAAAAGTTTCGGGAAATGTAACTAATAAAGTCATGAGAAACACACTAGGCAAAACAATCATTCAAATCACACTACTGAATAATTAAGTAGAAACAGCTGCGAGTTTCCCAGTATGATTTTGTATTACTTAATCAATTTATTTGCAAATGAATTCTGTAGAGAGTAACACATTTCCAGGTAGATTATGTCACCGTCTCGCAAGAAATGTTTATTTTAATGTTAATAAAATAAAACCACATCAAATTTAATAACAGTTTCACGTTAATTCAATCATGCTTGCTGAAAAATTGGTGTATATAATTTGTTTTTCATTTTACAAGCAGAGTAAGTGTTATTTAATACGTAAATATGATTTTTTCATGGAATGTTAATCGTTAGTTATTATTTAAAAAAAACAGCCTTTTGTAACATTATGAACCAAACATGCATAATAATACAATATAATAATAATAATAATAATGAAAACAAATAGAAAATTACATACCCAAATATCTGAAATAAATTAAGATCCTCAAAAGAAGACAAAAATTCAGCTTACCTGAAAAAAATAAAAAAATATATAAATATATGATATGAGCTACAAAATAAAGTATAAAACAACAAAATGAATTAAATGGGAACTGTTTAAGAGTTTAATGTTTATTCTGAAAGCGGTTCAAGTCCATTTTTGTCTTGTTTGGTGAAAATTAATTAGGGAATAAGTTAATTTATAAAGATAAATTAATTATATAAAATCAAGCAATATTTCTGATATTTTATCAAAAAGCAATCTGATGAAATATAAATTTTTTTCAGGCGAATTCAAGTAAAATAATATATACTAGCGGGCTGTAAATGGAATAACACCTTTTTCAAAATTAGTCAATTGTGCAATTCATTTAATTTCAATTATTAAAAATTAAATATACTTTTAAATATAGTTTGTATTTATCCAATTTTGTTTATAAATAATAACAGAAATAACATAGTAGCATTTTTTTATTTTGAACGTTAATTATCTTTATATACTAATTAAATTAGCATAAAATATTACTATTATTTTGTAATTCCTTAATAATTAACTGAATAAGATATTACTATTATTTTGTCTATTATTTCAACTGGTGTGAAATAATACTGATTTATATTTCTTTCATATCTGGTATTAATATGAAATTGTGGGGTTTTGAAAGAAAATAAAATAAATAAAGTTATCCTCTATATTTGAAAGAAAACAAATGCAGTTACGTCTATAAACTTACACCTCTTTCATAATAAGTCGCTATGGAATTTCTTTTATTCGTTAATTCTAAACTGAAAAAAACATTGTTGTTTTTAATGGTATTAAGTATTAATTTACTATAGCAATAAGTTTATCATAAATTATGTGATATCATGTTAAAAATGGATTTAAAACATTCTCAAAATAAACTATTCAAATATTTCATTTATGCAAGAATGTAACTCCTATATTTTAAGGTAATCATGATAGGAATTCATTTGGTCTCAACTTTAAAATATTGACTTCCTGGATATCTTAAAATGACCATTTTAATGTACGAAAAGGAAAGTAGCTAAGACCCTTTTAAATCACTAGAAATAATAATTTGGCGTCTTTTTAAATCATTCATGGTGAAAATAATTCTTATCCTTTGCTCAGGTTCCGTTCTTGTTATCTGATCAAGCTTCAAAACTACCAAAAATCAAACAGACTGTTAATACTACAACTGAACTAAACTGAGAATCTGTTTAAACAGCTGTTTTTAACTGCTAATTGTAAATAGCACTGAGTGATATACATTATGTATCAAGTGTCTCTACAAACGCTAAGTGAATGAAATCTAGTAAATATAAAGGAAATTCAATGTTCCCATATGTTACTATCATTATATCTGAAACGAAACTACAAATGCATTGTTTTGATTCATGATATTAATTGTATGATTTATAACTAAATATTATGAACTATTTATAATTACTCAAAATATGTATGCTTATATTGGAACTGTATTTTCTTAACCTACACATAAAAGAATACACCTTGTAACAACGTCTAAGCGGATTTTATTCTACAATCGAATGGTTTCACATTTATCAACCCAACTATATTTTAAAATTAGAATGAATTCTGATCAGCATTTATATTCATAAAGAAAAGCCAGATAAAAACTGCCTGCGGATCGAACCAACTTAACGAGGTTGAAATGCTAGAGGGAGAGATAATGACCAAAAATGATGACTTATCTCTCCTCTTTTTAAATACATGGCCTTCATTCATCAAAATCGTTGATGGTGCCGTTGATTGAAGTTGAGAATCTCTCTCTCTCTCTCTCTCTCTACACACAAGCGAAAACGACTTGTTTTGACAAACGAACAGCGGTTCCTTTGTTTTGTTCGGAAGGTGCTAATGACACTCCTGGGAACTCTCTCTTGCGAAAAAACAAACAAACATTCCTCTAAATTTTTTCTCGAAAAATTTTCCGCGCCAAAAGAAACCATTAGGAAAATGAACTCACTTTTACAGAGAGAAAAGGATAATAGAGATTAACTAATTATTATTTTAGCAAGCGTTGTCAGAGAAATGATACAGATTCTGTAGGCTGTTTTCAGAGATTTAAAATAATAAATATATGCTACCACTATTAAGAAAGAATATAGAATTAAGTTTTGTAAATCAAAAATTACTTTAATTAATTGAATAGTCGCCGTCACCGAACAGGTGTTCGGTCATCATTTATATATAATAAATAACTAGCAAAAACAATCAAAGAACAGTGTCCCAGGAAAAACCTCTGTACTGATTTTGCCAATTTTTATTTCACAAGAAAACCCATGACCCCCAGATACGGGTCAACTGTCCTATTCTCAAGAGATATTGCAAAATAAAAGATAGAGTGTCCAATTGCAACAAATGGATGATTTCATCAATTCTCTCCACCAATTAATACTATCACATAATAAATAACGAATGTAACCAATTATCTCTGAATGTAGTTGCTATTAATAAGATTAAACTGTAATATCAATCAACTTTGATGAATATCATCATATCAAAATAAAAATACAATAAAAGTATAGTTATAATAATATTTGTAAAAGTAAACAAGAGTATTATTCGAAATTATACTGAGACAATAATAATAGAAAAACCCGAGTGAATAGTTATGCTTCAAAATGGCGATGTTGTCAAATTCATAATGAAAATTGGCCCAGCAAGTCCAGTTGTTGAGGCTAACGACTCTTTTAAAGAATTATTTTTGTTATCACTTGAAATGGAGTAGTCGGACATAGAAAATCATTGATGGCGTATCTAAGAGTCATAAGCTTTCATATGAAACAAAAACTGTCGAAATCGGTACACTAGTTGTTGCTGGAGAACTTTTTATTTGATAATGTATACTGAGAGGAATCGAAATGTTCTTCCGATTCCTTTCGAAAATGAAGAGCGGCGAGGAACAGACAATCATTAATGTCGTATGCATGGGCCCTGAATTTATCACATGAAATAAAAGTTTTTCAAATCATTTCATTAATTGCAGTTGCGAAACTCGAATAGTGGGCTTTCTTCATAGAGATTCTGCAGAGGGATAATGTTTATTTTAATTCTCTCAATGGAGGATGGAGGATAGCAAGCGTTCCTTGAAGTCATATCTAGATATGCCATGAGTTTTCATATGAAATAGAAATTTGTGAAATCGGACCAATGATTGCAGTTGGGTGATTGGTTTTTCTTATTATTTTAAATACATAGATTTAGTTTGAATCTCTATTGGAATCAAAACACGAAATGAGAATAAAAGAGAAAAAAAATCACTTCCATCAGTATAATGTTTGAAACTAATATGTTTGGTAGAAATTCGGAATTCATCATTCAATAAATATTTGATTGAAATGGCTTCCCCCTCTCATTTCTGAATTAATTAAACAGCAAAACAGAAAATTAAGACAGAAACAGAACATTAAATCAGAAAAATATAACACAGAACAAAACGAACAGAAGAATCTTACAATTAAATATAAAATATTAATATTAATATAGCGAGAATATTCTTTGTATTTAGGAATCTGAAACAATGCGATACATTTTTAGTTATTCTTCGTAATATAGTGAAGAGATACTTCTAAATATATTATATATATATATTATACCATACTATGCACCTTAGACTGAGCCAATCTTCACATTGAAAAGGATTTATAATAAATTTCGTTTATTCAGCGTTCTATGTTCTTGAGTTTCCACATTCGCATGCAGATACAGACAGACCAACAAACAGTTCACTAGTCCAAAGATTCAATACAAAATTAAAACTTCAATTTTAGTATAAAGATCAGAAAAATCACTCTTCTGGTTTATTGCGATTATGAACGACCGTGCCGGCGTCCTGACATAGGGGTAGCGCGTCTTCCCCGTGACCTGGGGGTCCTGGGTTCGAACCCGGTTTGAGCATGATTGTTCTTCATCTGTTCTATCTGTGAGATGTGTGTATGTGCACCCATGTAAAAAGGGGTTGTGCAAGCGAATGTGATGAGTGAGTAGCTAAGACATACTCTTGGCCCTAATTGGCGCTTCTAAAACAAGAGACACTCCCTTGGCTTAAAATCTCTTACTTCGTCAGCGAGCTTGTCCATGTTAAGTGCCATTATAAACAACAACAAACATGAAAGACCGCATTCATATAAACAATAACTGATACAAAATTTTGTGAATTCGGTTCAAATTTTCAAAGCGAACTATAATCCCGTGATATAAAACCACATGAAATTTCATCTACCTTATTCAATATGTTTTGAGTTACAATGTTCACGTGGGTACAAAGTGATTTGTTCTGCATAGACCAATAAGCGCTTTATATTTAATAGGAAAAAGTTTAACAAAATTAAAATTATGTTATTCCAACAAATTTTGCTTTTAATGATCGTTAGAAATATTTACTCTTTCATTCATTTATACTCTTGTTTTGATAAATATCCAGAAAATGAAGAACAATAATTTATTTTTTATATATTTAGTCATATGTGGTGTGGAACCCTGAGTTTAAACAATTTTACATATCAAACTTCTATTTTACCTATTACTTTAACAATGTATTCTATTTTATCTGCATGTCCACAGTAAATATTCGTTCATCACAATTATACCAAACTTCATCATATATAATTTTTCTGCTAAGGAAATGCATTATTTATTTCTAAAATCATTTTCTGTTTGTTTATTCCGAATCTAGTGATTTTAGTTTCAGTTTCAAATATTTGGCTTTTTCGGAGATGAATCATTTTAAAATTAATTTTATTACAACTACCCATTTAGACTCTAAATTCTTAATATGACGAAGCGAATCTGCCGCTTTTTTGAAAAAGAATACAATTATTTTTTTATAGGGAAATGATGCTATATCGATTTTACATTTCCCACGGAAAGGGATAAGAACGTGGGATTTCCATTAGAAGAACAAAATTAAAGTTTCTTTTGCGGAAATATTTCTGTAAATGAAAAATATTCATTTCAGAATAAAAAAAGGATTACGTAAATGCGGGTGGGAACCATATGAAATTTCAAAGACACACAAAAAAACTGTTAATGGTAATAACTTTTCACCGCGTAAAGCTTTTCAGAGCAACGCTTTTATCACTTTTATGATTCATCTTTCTTATTACCTTGAGTCGTCTCTTCCGCATGCGCGCAATGAAATTACCCATGATCCTCCATTTTGTTGTTGTAAGTGACTAGAAAATTTTGTTTTTACACCAGCTCTGTTTTGAAAAATAATATGCGAACAAAACTCGCTCGGGGAAAAGTTCAAAAACTATACTGTACCATAAGAAAAACATAAAATAATTTTTTACGTTATGAAATGAACAAATTGAAGATGAAAAATAAAAAAATTTTGAATAATCTATTGAAAGAAATACAAAATACAAAAAAAAAAAAAACATATACATATGTATAAAAACATATAGTTTTGATACAAAAAGGATTAATCACTAAAGTATAAGGTTCAATATTTTTATTAGATTTTTAATTCATTAAAAATTAATCGAAAAGCTACTGTTTTAGCAAAATAATTTTAGAATATATCATTGCAATATATATAAACTACTTCAAAAAATATGCCTTTTTAGGGATATAAATGCAATTTCTGGGTAGTTTTTCCCTAATTTTAATACTTTTTTTTTCTAAAAAATTGTCAGTATATTTATTTTTATAATAATGCCTTTGAAAATTTTATTATTATGCGCCAAATAGCTACGCAACAACTAAAATTTTCGTGCATTGGGACAATCGTATTATCATTTAGATTAATTTTTAAAAAATAAAATAAGGAAAGACAGAAGAATCAAGCGTAAAACTTTGTCATGTTATTATGCTTTACTTTAAAAAAATTTCAAACTTAATTTCAATATTACGTGAGAATTTTTATTAACTCTCTTATGTGACTAAACAAAATTAAATATTAATTTTTTTTCAGTTTGCAGCTAACCAATGCTTTAACGTATTTCAAAACTTTGCATCTTTTAAAATTATGATATCTTTAATCTGGTATTCTTTCTGTAAAAAAATGTGATGAAATTATTGCTAAGCAAAGAATCCAACATGTTTGTTTCGAAATGAGGGTTCGGAGTTTCTTTCTTTGAAATGGGAATGTTCGGCATAGACCGCTATAGACGAATAAACGGCACAAATAAATTTTACAACAAAAATAACAGGGCTTATTAGGGCTTTAGAGTTTCAACAAACTTTAAAATTCAAGGAAGAGTCAAATACAAGCAGCAGTAAATGTTTGAATACCTTATCTTTCTTTTAAAATAAGATCTCCGTGAATGTAAGAAAAAAAATATTGTATCTCGGAAATGAAATCTAATCCGAGCTAACTAAGTAGTTCTTTTTACTTTCTTACTCACATATCATTTAAAAAGTAATCGTAATTGTAATCGTAAGATAAAATAAAAAAAACATTTAAAGTTTAGGATGATACTATAAATTTTAAACCTATCCAGAATCCTAAACAACGAGTATAGAATTTATTTCAGTCGAAGAATACAAAAATTCAATAATGTTGCAAGCTAAGCAATTGAAATATGGTATACGATTTTTAAAAAATCTTTATAAAAATTAAATTTCCTTCAAAATATAGAGTTATATTGTTCGAAAACTAAATTCTATACTAAGAGCAGCAATTATTTTCGGATACAATAAAAATACGATTAATGTGTGCAATAACAGATGCTGCAACTTTGTCTTTAACCCTTTCTACGGCCGTGGGAAGTATGCTTCCCACCAAATTTATCAATCTTTGTATGAAATTATGTATGTTAGTATAAGTTCTGACATTTTTTTTTACAAAGACAGAAATTTAGATGCTTCATTTCTTTATCTTACACAAAATGATGTGTCTTGATTTCTTACTTAATTATTAATTAACCAAATTAATTAATTAATCAAATTAAATTTATCTAATAAACTAAATGAATCTCTTTTCTTATTCTAATTTTAAGCCTAAAAATATTTTAACATAATATGACTAGAAAAAAATGGCCCTTTAAAGGGTTAAAGCAGACTTGTCACAGCATGCATTCGAATCCGAATCTCAGAAGATTGTTATGCTATCGGTTAGTTTATAAACCTGGTGTTGGTCGGTACCAGAATTTCTTTAAAGGACTATCTATTTCTTGTTTACAAAAATTGATACAGACTTTCCAAGACAAATATAAATCTTCTGCGCGTTTCATCTCATTTTATACTTTATATATGTGGAGAAGATACTCTGATACTCCCCGGAATACTTTTTAGTGGGGTTTATGACAAATCCATAAATCCCATTAAAAAATTTATAATATAAGCGGAATGTTTCAGAATGAGTTATAAATCTTCTAAAACATAATATTGCTAAGAATATTCTGGAATGTTTTCAAATTTCCCAGGATTTTTTTAGCATTTCTGGAATATCTCAGGATAATAAAAAATATTTCGCTAACATGTAAAATGAACTATTATTAAAAAAATTATAGAATGTTGCATAATGCTAGATAGTTTCAAAATGCAATAAATTTTTCAAAAATATTCTAGAATAATCCAGAATGCTTTATAAATTTTTAAGAAATTTTACAAATTTAAAAGTGTTTGAAAATAATCTAGAATATTTCTAGATGTTTCAGAAGTTAACTTTTTATATTGTCATAAAATAACCACCTTTCCTGACTCCTAAAGAGTTTCTAAAAATTAATATTATTCTTTTCAATAATATTATCATAATAATTATTAATTTCAATAATATCAATTAATATTATTCTATAATATTCTTTTCAGTTTGCTAAATGACGATTTTCTTAATTTTGAATTCATATTAGTCCAGGAGTCTAGAGGAAAACTTGGAACAAACATACATAAATTCTGTACAATGGCATTTACTTCTATTATATTCCAATCGAAGCATATGTATGCAAATTTCTTGACTTTACAACTACTAGAGATAACAGATTTAAAACAAATATGTTTTTCCCTAAGAAACATAGATTGCCCTTTCGAAAAAATGGAATTCCATCTGCTGTTGCTGTCAGTATCTTCTGCTCTTCCAGTAAAAGTCAACTTCAGTTACAACAGTGCAAAAAAGTAAATTAACAAAACAGAAACTCCATCAGCACCGGAAGTTCTCAGCTCACGCAAACGATAGCACTGATCCGAAACATCTCAACTCCCCTTTTCTTGACTTCCATCAAAACATTTTTTTATTCTTTCCTTTTCTATTATTTTCTTTCTTATTACTTTCGCTTTTCATCTTCGATGCCCGCGATTCATTCATTAGCGGCGTTGTTTTAGCTTGAGGTTTTGAGAAATGAATAAAAGGATACGGAAGAATGGAAAAAAGAGAAATAAAATTTTTTTTACCACTACCGAAGAGATGAGATTTCGTTCTAAAAGCACAATGGAAACGCCGGAAGGTACAGAAAAAAAAAGACACCCTTTCAAACCACTGGCAGTCGTTTCTTTCGTTCGATTTATTGAAAACAACAATCATTCGAGTCTAGAAAAAATGTTTCGCTTCAGAATTAAGATTTCAAAGAAGATTTAAGAATGAAATGAATTTGATTACTCCATTCTTACGTCTGCTGCCTTATAATTGAATATCGACAGAAATTTCAGGTATGTAAAAATAATGACGAAAGAAAATTAGTTTTCTTTTGTTAACAGAATTTTCAAGAGATCGTTTTTCCAGCAAATATTCGTAGTCGAATAAATCAGGAGTCCTGAAGGTTTTGAATATTGTGATCCACATTTTAAAGAGTCCCAAAATTAACGCAAGATTTGAATTTTCCACCATTCTTGCTGTAAAGCATTGACATCCTTATTAAAAAAACCATTTGACAGAGAATAGTTTAGGGTTCGTAGAAATGGAGCGTTGCTTGTTTTACATTGTTGAACAATATTTCAAAACTGATGAAAGTCTGGCGGCTACAGTTCGAAAATTTGAGAATCGGCCTCCTAGATCGTGTGATTTAATACCATTGGATTTTTTATGGGGTTATTTGAAGTCAAAGGTCTATGTGAACAAGCGTACAAACACGCGTGAATTAAAGGAGCCAATTTAACGTTGCATCAATGAATTTCAGCCACATTTATGGAAAATGGTCATGGAAAATTTTGACAAAAGAGTGCATATGTGCCAGCAAAGCCGTTGTGGCTATTTGCCCTTTGTGTTATTCCATACATAACCCTATCCTATGTACTTTACAATTCAAGAAAAATATAACAATTTAAAGAAAAAAAACGTGTTTTTTATTTAATTCAAATCTTGCGTTAACACGTTGTTCTATCGTATAACGCTCCATTTTTTCTAACCCTAAACTATCAACTATCAAATGGTTTATTTAATAGGGTTGCCAACATTTTACTTCACGAATGGTGGCAAATTCAAATATTGCGTTTATTTTGGGGCAATTTTTAGAAACCGAATCTAAAGCGAGATACTTCATTCTCGACATAATAAAATGTATTTGGACAAACAAAGTTCTTTTCAAAAGAGATTCTTTGGACCAAGGAGAAACTTCCGTTAAAGGAAAAAAATTATTAAATATAAATGTTTATACAAATGATAATGAAGCGCTTCGAAATAAATGCGGCAAATTGAATTAAAGGCGTTCCTGATTAGGTGGACAGTGTATCAGCTGAGACGAGTGGTTTGTTTGCGTGTTGCTACTATGTGACTTGATGACGATTCCCAGCCTATTTCACATTTTTTGAAAGTTGTAGAGAAAGAAAAGAGTCGTAAAAAAAAGAAAAGAAATTCTTGTCGGGATATACCAAATATTGACTCAACAGTGAGTCACGACCTGAAATTTGAAAGATCTGCGTCAAATGGTGAGGCCCTGACTTCGGGAGCGGAAGGTACCAAGTTCGAAATCTGATTCTACAAAGATATAATATGTACGTGAATTGGTGAACGATACATCTGAAGCCGACAATCAAAATTTTTCGAAGGCTGTTGGGAATTAAGAAAAAAGGAATCGACTCAAATATTGTCTTTTCATCTGATAACTGGTCTACTTTATGAGAATTATCCCACAATTGCACTCGACTAACACCTAATTTTTTTTTGAAAACCAGAAGACTATACAAACTAAGTATTAATAACAATTAATAAATAAATTTTTGTGAATTCTTCTGGTCTTCTACCTTTATTCTTGATTCTAGTTACTAGGTTTAAATAAATACACTATAGTTTAACTATTTTCAATCATTACTTTTATGAATGAAAAATCGAATCAATTGAATCAATTTTTATCCTTTCATTCAGTCATTTTTTTTCCATTCTGAATTTTATAATGAAAGAAAAAAATCTCAACAATATGATTCAATTATTTTTTGAAAGATAATGAAATGTTATTCATGTTATAACGCAATCAGGCCGCGGTGACCTGATGGTAAGGTTTGGGAGTCGGAGCCAGAGGGCTACGAGTTCGAGATAGATTCGATTTCACCGAAGAACCATCGAATAAGATGGGCTGGTGCATCTTGAATTCGTCGGAGCCAAAGACCCGCCAGCTGGTATAGTATGGAAGCTTGGAGAAAGGGAGGGGGCAGCTCAGGAGTCGTCTTCGTCATCTGATTGCGGTTCAAAATTCTGAGGTACGTCTCAAAATACCTCTAGTGTTGCTTTAAAACGCGATGTTAATACAACAAAACTTATAATCGGAAGTATAAAGACTAATTTATTATGAAAAAAATTAGTAATAAAAGTTGTAAAGAAGATGTTTTCCTTTTTTTCCGTTTATACGAGCATGATTTGTAAGGTTGTAGGGATTTTTTTGGAAGGGTTTTTCATGCATGAACTTTGAATAACTTATTATGATGCCAAAAATTATGTAATACACAAGGTCACTTTATAGAAATTTGAGCTCCTTGAGCTAATTTTTTTTTATTTCATTATACTCGTTTTTCTTTCCGAAAATTATCCTTCTTTTGAATGAAAACGTTTTCATTTCAAATGCAGTATTTTAACTATTTGATTATAAAAATATAAATGTAGTGAATAGTTAAATGTAGTATTTTAACTATTTGTTTATAAAAATTTAAATTCTGATAAGTTGTTTTTTTCAGGCTTTCAAATAAGCTGGCAGGTTGCTGTGAACTATTGCTCTAAGCACTCAAATAATATTTTATTGACTCACTTCGCATTGCATTCAATTTCAAATTGCCCCACAAATTGTTTCAATGACAACGTAATCCTGTGAATAATCGAATCAATTTAGTTGACGACGCAGACATTTATCTATGAATAATGCGAAACAATGACAATCAAATTAGTATTCAGTGTTTCAGCTGTTTTTGTGGCATCCCGGAGACCTTGTCTTCAATCCAAGTCGATGCAGATGGTTTCACTTTAATTTGCATATTTGGCACGAGGCTTTTCTCTTAGGGTGAATAAATTTAGGAATTCGAACGTTCTATTCTAAGACGGCTTTTCTAAAGTGCAAATAAATTCAAATATGTGAACAATTTCTAAGATGTGAAACAGGAAATAAAATAGAAAAAATACTACAATGTGTATTGTGTACTAATGTAGAAAAAAATCTGCTGAAAGAATTTAATAAAATTTCTGAATATTTTTGGCACTAAACTCCTATTTGCGTTAATTAAATATGATTGTGCTTTGCATTTGTTGTATTTTAATTATGTACCGTTTTGAATATGCGTAATTTGTTTATTTAAACGTACAAATGCAATTATTTATCTTGAAAAATGTTTTTTTTCAGATGTTATGTCATTTCCTAGCATCTTAAAGTGTTTTTATGAGTTGGAAAATTCAATGTATTGGCGATATTTTTTAGCAATTAATAATAAGGCAAACAAAGTCAAAATTTGGTGGTTGAATGGGACAAAATTTCGGCATAAAATGGTTTATAATTTAATTAGGTTTCAAAAGGAGGATATCTAAAATACAAAATATATATTATAGAAAAATCTCATGACTATAAAATAAAGATTTATTTCCTCCAAGATACATTCAGAAAAAGTACTACATTCCGTTTTGAAAAATCCCCCTCCCTCAAAAAAAAAAAAAAAAAAAAAAAAAAAATGTATTTTTGAAAGCTTAAACAAGCTTCGAATTCAATAATGAGCAGATGAAGTGAAAAATTCATCGATATATCATAAACTAACAATGAGAATTCCACAAATTTTTATTTATTTATATATTTTTTGGATTGTGCAATTGTGAATTGCTACTTTTTGTATTCAATATTACCGAATAACTGCTTTTGAATCAGCAGCTGTCTAGGGAAGTAGCCGTCACCAAGTCGATTAAAATTGGTAAAGATACTATTAATATGTTTGCCATATAAAAAAATTTGTAAAAAATAAAAATTCTACGAAACAAAAAAATTAGCATAAATATTCTACAAAACAAAAAAATTAGCATAAACATTCTACAAAACAAAAACAACTGTATTAACATTTTATCAAGTGCACTTAAATAGTTTCCAATGTGTTTCCTTAAATATAATTTATTATTATAGTTTTTATAAACTGCTATCATCTGCTTAAATAATATTGGTACGGAAATCCGTTCGTTAGGTATACACTAAAAAGATCAACAAGCTGAATAAGGAATAATGATGCTTTATTACATAGGAAAACATGAAATTCATTCAACAAAATACAGCAGAACTGCACGCAAAAAGCAGATCTTGTAGAAAGCAACAGCACATAAGCAATCAGAAAATCGTTATTAGGCAATGACAATAGTACAAAATAGTCAGAATGAACTCACAAGAGATCTACATTCCAAAGAAAGTATTTACCTGACTAGTTTTGCTCTTATGCGTCTCCGTTTATATAATTTCCATAACAGGGTGTGATAACATTTAGAAAAAACTCGTATCTTGACTTTTAATAGAGATATCGCTGTAATTCGTGCACTTTCGAGAACCTTCACTTTTGTAGCCCTTTTTTTATCATCAGAAGCCTTTGACTCGGCATTTATTTGTAAAATTTCTTTATTTACTATCATATTAACTGAGCAAGGGAACAATATGACAGATTCGTGAGAGTATTGAGCATGAATGTGGATATCGCGCCGTCGCTAGTCATAATAAAAAAGATATTTCCGCGAAGGTAACTAAAATTAAAAAAATATTAACTCTAATTAGATCATTAAAAAAGCTGATTACTGAAATAAGCTGAAAGGTATTATTGTTCTCTTTTTATATTTTTTACGGAACCAAAGAGTTAGAGATGTAATCTGAAGGGAAAGCGCAAATAATGAGAAACCATTAAAATAAGTAAAAAATGTTCTGGACATCTGAGAGGCCAACAAAAACTTCATAAACGGCAGAACGCTCAAAAATTGGAAAGTAAATGTGGTTAATACTCTGTAATTTTCTATTTTTCATACTTCGCGAAAATAAAACAGAATAATTCTTTGAACAGATAGACAGCATTCAGTATAAAAGGTATAATAAGAAAGCTTGTGGTGCATTTACACAAGGTGGTAATAGCATTTGGACATTACAAATAATCGAAGACAGTTACCGAAATTCAGGTAAGTAGGTAAACAAATTAAAAGGAAATAGTTTTAGGGTTTCACATAGGTACTAGCATATATTTAGGGTTTCACATAGGTACTTTCCATATATTATCCCCTCACCCGGCAAAAGTACACAGAAGTATCTTCGCAGAATACGTCAGTCTCTGTAAAGAATAAACATCCACTGTTGCTTATTTTGAGAGAAAATTGACATTTTAAATGATTCTTTTAATAATTTAAAGTGCCAGTATCCACAAATGGATAGCCTCCACAATGAATACTGCAAATGATGCCTAATGTTTTTCCATATCAGAAATGATGTTCTTTACAAATACCTTTTTTGTCTATATTATTAAAGGAAGATAAGTCAGCCATCTAACTCTCCGACCCGCCACGAAAGCACACGGATTTAAACCATAAAACTGAATGACCGGACCGCCGCAACAACAACATTGGCGGGAACTGTGGTTGAGTCCTAAGGGCCATCACCGGCCACGGTACAACCCTCCCCGAAGGAAGTACGTCCCGTCATCGATGGGAGGAGTCAGATCCCCCACCTATTAGTGTACCCTCCAGGGTGGTGAGATCCAACCACCATGCCGGAAGCATCTCATCCTCATTTCGAGGTGCCCCCCCGGGGGTTTATTAACGGAAGATAAAATAAAAGAAAAAATCCATCAATTTTATTGTTAAAATTATTTTATTTAGACATCTAGGGCCTTCATTGCAAAAATTATCCTCCATGCAGTAAAAAATAAATAAGAGAGAAAGCGACAGTTAAATAACACTATTCATTACACAGAAAAGTTCTGGGAAAAATGTTCGAAATTTCAAGACTTTGAGGGATGAAATAAATAACTGAGGTAGCATAACAAAAAAATCATTAAGAATCCTTTAAAATAACAATGCAGGATGGTTTCGTTTAAATTCCATTCTAATAAAAAAAAAATTCACCTGACAATAACTTCATGACAAAACATTTGTGCCAAACGAAAAATTTTATCCAATGTTTTTTTTTTCTTTTCTTTTTAAGCTTACATATAGGGATTGCAATACCGGACTAAAATTTCAATACCAGTATTCGGTATTTTTTAGATCTTAATACCGGGATACCGGTTTTAATACCGGTATTAGAAGTTTTAGAAAAAGAAAGGATACAAGATGTTTCTTTGTTTTATTTACCAGTTTTATAAGAGATTGTAAATATCATAAAAACAATATGTAACTTATAAATTATAACAGTATATAAAGAATTACAAACAAGTAAAAGAACAACTTATTTATTTAAATCACAAAAAAAGTGTAAATATCACTATTAAGTCTGTGGTACTATTAAAAATTTTTGAAATGTGATCTTAAAAAAACATAATGCATCAATTGTACTGTCATTACGCCTGAAAAGTAATTTTGTGTAAAAATTACCAGCTGTCGAAAACACTCTTTCGTCATCTACGCTAGTTGATGGTGCTTGGTATTTTGGTTCATTGAATTTTTTTTATTTATCGCTAATTCTAATTTTTGTTCAAGAGACAATTCATTTTCATTATCGACATTAATGCCATCATAATCTTCGATAACTGAACCGAATTCTTCTGAATATGGATAGGTTTGTGAGTAAAAAATTGTAAGAAAATTTACTATAAACTTAATAAGATTTGAATTGATTATTTTCTTTTCTTCTTTTTCATTTTCATTTTTAAAATCATTATAAATTAATAATAAATTAGAATCTCTCCGACACAATGCCTCAATAGTCAGTTTTATTGGAAGTAGAGCTGATATAGTTCTGGATATTAAGTCGAATTCACTTTCTGAAAAATTAATTTACAGGTTTAAGTCGATTATTGCTTTTTGGAATGGATTTCTAAATTTCAAAAATCGTTCCATCATTAGGAGTAAACTGTTCCAATGTGTCTTAGAATTTATTATTAATATATATTCTGTTTTATTTTCAGTTAGTATATATTTCTGTAATATGGCATTTTTTGTAGGGGAACGTTTAAATATATTAACAATTTTTCGAACTTTATAAATTATAGGAAGCAATTCTTCATGGGTTAATATTTCATCCTCATTAGCAATATCTTCTTCCACAATTACATTGTCATTATCTTCATTGTCAATATCACTCTCACTCTTACTCTCTTCAATGTCGGAATCCGAAGTTTCTATTATCCACAGTATTTGGATTCTTCTGTTCTTTATTTTTTTGTTATAATATATCTATTACTCCTAATTGAATTCCATGAGCATAGCACAATTGCTGATTTGCACCAATCAACTTTCGAACTTTTTTCATAACTGTTGCTCCATTAGTCGTTATGGATACAATATCTTCTTTCAGGGATAATCCATGTTTCGCTAATTTAGATTTAAGCAATTGATTAAGCCATTAATTAGCTAATTAATTTCGACCGTTAGGAAGGCATAAAAACAAAAACGTATACTATTTTGCTATGTTGGTGATCCCTGAACATATAGTGGAGACAATTTTAAAAATTTCTAGTAAATACCGAAAAACCGGTATTTAAACTTGTGAATACCGGTATTACAAAATTGTAAAATGGCTCAAAATACCGGTATTCGGTATCCCGGTATTGCAATCCCTACTTACATATAAAAAGTAGAAAAGATTGCCCATTTTTTTCTTGATTCGAATAGTTGACATTTTGAGAGAGATGAGAAATCTTTAATAATCATTTTTATATTTTTCAGCAATTAAAATTATGCAATCATTTCAAAAAATGATTCAATAAACTTTACCTTTTTTTAATTATCAAATCTTTTATTCAAACTCATCTTAAAAAAAAATTGAAAATTTTTCTGTAGATCTCTATGTTTATAAATAATTTAACCATTTTGCTGTTGCTTTCAGAATTTCTATTTTGCTTTGCACAAATATAAATTCTTGAAAAAACAACTTAAATCAGAATTTTTCCATAGAATGATGGCAAAATACTCCATTTCATTTTGTCACCAATTACACATAAACAACAACATTTTATTCTTTTCGGCACGTTCAAAATAAATAAAATCATACACTCAGCAGTTAAATACTTTTGCAATGCAGACGATGTCTTTTGGATAGAAGATGCATCCCTCAACTCCACCACCATCGAATGACCACCCAGGAGGCGAAAATGAGAAATCCAGCGGTACAATAGATAGTGCTGGTCATTTTATGTAAAGAATACATGATTAAAAAACATTCTCAAAAATGAAAACGAAAAAAAAAAAAAAATCTCTCGGCCAGTCCATTGACCTGTCACATGCGACGAGAAATGGAAGAGCAGGGGAGGTGGAATACTTTTCGAGCAAACAATCAGGCGCAAGGTCAGGGTCGCAAATGGAAGCGAGCACGTTGTGGGAAAACCTCGCAATTGGGAAAAGAGGAGCTTCCACAGTTACGGTTATCGTGAGGAATTATTTTTGCGTGTGTGGGAGTTGCATCATGTTGATTATTTCTCTTTGTTTCTGCAAACGATTCTCAGTTGGAAGTAGATGTGGGTTTTTCTTTTTTTTATATATTACTTTTTCTTTCTTTCGTTTTTTTCTCTTTTGAAAACTATTGTTAACAATGTTATATTTTTTGATTAACTCGAAATAAGATTTTGTACTTGGGAGTTGCGTTGTGTTACTCTGTGAAAAATTCTTATTTTAGAAAATTGCCCTTTTCCTTTTATAGCTATAAGGTGGAGTTCTTTTATTCGAAGTTATATATAAAGTCTAATTTTATATATTTTTTTTCCAAGTACGTGACAGCATTCTACTCAAATCCCAGAACTCTTGTCGAGTTGATACCCTTTTTTACTGTAAAATAAAGGAGGGCGTCACCACTTGTAGCCTTTCTCAACAATATAAAAAGTATTAAATTTAGAAGAATTTCCAAAATTAAATAAGAAGTTCTATAAACCTTATTCCCAAAGTTTGTTTGTTCCTTAAACTTTATTCAAATGAAAAAAATAAAAACTGGAAAACACAATGAATGTGATTCCTTTAAAACATGCATGCATCGGTATGTTTTATTTCTGTTAAACGGATAAAGCAATGAACTAAAACTAAAAAACTGAAGTGATCCGTAATTCAATCATTAAAAAAATATAAATACTTGAAATGAGCCGCTTTAGGATTTGCTCTTCGAGAATACAGATAAAATTTAATTACGATGAAACAATTTACGTATAATTTAATATTAATGATTTCCCCAACAAAGTATTTTTTAAGTATTAATCAGAAATATATTTGCTTATTTAGTAACAAAATGTTGCAAACAGGCATCACTTATAGTTAACATAAACATCCCCATTGTACCATGAATTAAAAGTATGAAACAAGAGTTTTAATAAAATTTCTTTCTTAAATATGACGT
The DNA here is from genome assembly GCF_947563725.1 of Argiope bruennichi. Taxonomy (NCBI): domain Eukaryota; kingdom Metazoa; phylum Arthropoda; class Arachnida; order Araneae; family Araneidae; genus Argiope; species Argiope bruennichi. The sequence continues at coordinate 78,068,110 of NC_079153.1, read as the reverse complement.
TTAAAGTTTTATAATGATATATTATTATTAATCACGTTTTGATGGAAACTATATGATGTGATTGCATTTCGATTCTGAGAACTTAATTAAGAATTATAAATTTATAAATTTCTACATGATGTTTCAAAATCTGTAACTATACGATAGTACTGATTAGACATAGACAAAACTGCATTGTGTGATTGTATTTAATTATATATTTGAATAAAAAGTTTTGGAATTTTTAATATTTGCTGAGGTTTTTTATTTTTTTAAATATAAATATAAAGAAAACAAAATTATAAACCATTTTAAGTGGCGGAAATCCACTGAGATTTCGATCTGAAGGTGAAATTGGGATGCTTGATTTTCATAGTCATTTGTAAGTATAGTTTGGGAAATATTAAAAAAAAACCACCATATGTAATATTTGAAATTACTTATCATATACTTGTGAAGAAAATGCCTCTTGTAATATTCATTCCAATTCAATTTTGAAAAGTATCAGTGTACGTTAAATATATTGCTCTCTCAACACACAAAAATCAATTAAATTCTCATAAACTACTCCATTTTGTGTTATAGAGCTTTATTCATTGCAGCTTAAACATAAAAAACTGCATATAGTGTTTTTAAAATGAGATTTTATCTTTAAATTCAATATTATCTTAATTGCCACAAATTGATATAACAAATTGATAATTGAAAATAACTAGATTATCGCTTTAAATAAATTCGTTTGCAATAACTCATTTGATATAACTTTCAGCATTTATTAGGAAAAATATTTCGATCGAAAAATGATAAATAGCATATTATAAATTTTTAAAAACAGATGTTTAGTATCACGAAGAATATAATTTTATGAGGGTTTTTTTTGTTTAATTTTAGTTTTTTATTTGTTCAATGTTATTTTTCTCTTACCTAACTTAATATGACCTAACCTTAGAGATTATGGTTTTAATCCAGGATATGATTTGAATTTCACATCAGCAGATTAATGGGTTTCAGTCGTAAGTTTCGAAAGAGAGCGGATTATTTATACGATGATTTTAATAATGACCCCCATATGTATGCAAAATAAGAATTACTTTACTAGAAACGCTTGGAATATTTTAAAACTCTTCTTAACATCAAGGAAAATTTATATTCTATCTGAATCCCATTTTAACTTTAAAATGGTTTTATGTGCATGTTTCTGGAAGAAGAATTGTTTTAAGTGCATTTATGTTTGAAACGTCCCATACATAAATTTGTCTATATATTTTTCTTGCTAGATATACGTTTAATGTAACTGATGAAGAACCAGTTTATGTGTACAGTACACTCTGGGGTATCCGATTCGCGATTAATCGGCTTCCATACTATCAGGCCTAGTTTTCTTTGTCGTAATTAATTGGAGAAGGCAAAGCATTGATAACGGGCGTCTACTATGATTCTCTTAACGTGTCGTGTACAAAATAAAAGTTGTGACAGGAAAAAAGCAGCGATCTGTTCGTTGTTCATTCTTAGCGTGCGACTTACCTCAATTGTTGTCGCTGTTCCTAATTATAACTGACAGTACTTACAGAATTCCTGAATTGTCTTGGGGTACGCTTAATGTTTTTTTTAAATATACCACTATGAAGTGTACAGAATTCATGTGAAAATGTGAACACTTTAAATCTCCTTTAAATTATTTTTTTCTTTAATAAATTCTTGAAACGTGCAGTATATATACATATATAAATTACCAGTAAGAGAGCTTTCTATTTTAACTCGATATGTTAACGGCAACTGCTTCTATGATTCACCAGGCAGCGGCCGCGTTCAGATTCTAAATGGCTTGAGTTAAATGGTGTACTTAGTACTCAATAAGAAGTGAGAAAATATGTATTATAACAGTGAGTTTTGGTATAAAATCTTTGTCTTCTGGTATTGGTGGGTAAAGAAATGAGTTCATGTAACTCCTGCTTATCCGGCTTTTTTGTTATCCGACCTGTCCTTCTGCCACATTAGACCGGATACTCGAGGGTTACTGTATAAGGAAAAACGCGTATTCTATCAGGTTCGCTTGTCAACAAAAAAAAAAGGTGAAGAAACATTATTTGCATGCAATCTATTTATTCATTACGAATTTCAGGCAAAAAAAAAAAAAAAGAAGATAAATATGGACCACAATAAAAAAGATATATGGAAATAATGCAGGTTAAAGCAGGTTAGATATTCATCACGAAAAAGGTGCTCTACTTCCGGCATATCTCGATGACCACGCTGAAAAACAAATCTTTGAAAAGTCGAACGTTGGTGTGAATTACAGTCACCGTTAAGAATTATAGCGTCTTTTTATCTACACACGTATCTGACAAAAAAAAACACAAACAAATAAAAAAAAAAAAAAACAAGCCTGAATTTTGAGCCTGAAAAACGTGTTTAAGACGTGACAGGAGGATTCAAATTTGCTTGAAAAGACGACAAAATAGAAATATCATTTGAAGGGAAGTTTTATCCTTTAATTGAAACTGCAGCTTGTTTGAAATATTTCAAAAGATTTTTTTTCACAATCGCAATTTTTGAAAAATTAAAAAAAAAACTATTATAACAAAATGATGCATTGCACATTTTTTTATTATGAAAAGCTTTTGATAACCAAAATTTTTATAAAATCACCTGTCAGAATCTTACTCCAGTGAATAACAAACGAATGAAATCGATGAGATGTTTATTTTTTTACCGATAAAATTAACTCTAAACCATGGCCGAATAGTTAGTTTTTAAACCATTAAAGGCAGGCCTTTATTTCTAGTAGAAAAAAATTCTATACGGTGTAATTCTATATCGCATATCATCGCATTAGGATATGCGATATATGTGTCAATAAATGTACCATTGAAAAAATTATGAAATTGAAATTTTTGTACAGTTTCTCAATTCGATTAGTCATATTTACTAAAATATTTTGACTAACTAATATTTTAACCAACCAACCAAACAACAACAACAACAAAAGATTCGATTTTTCTGTACCTAAAATTGATTCAGATAAGAATTTGTGAATTTTGCTATTTTAATCCAATCAATAGCCTCTTTTAGCATAACCTCCCATTGACAAGTGGATCTTACTCTAGATCTGAGTGGTTTAAAGTAGTAATAACAGTTTCATAATTAGATCAGATTTAGTCGTAGAATTGTGAAACTCTTTCGTTTAAAATATTAACATGTGAAGCGTATTTTACTAAACATAATGTATAAAATCGGGAACTATAAAGATGTGGACCTTGTAATTTTTTCAATACCATATTTATCGATTCAGCGAACATATACCATAATTCTTTCCTCCATTTAGAGCATCAGTTTCCCTATCCTTAGAAAGTAGCTATTTAGTTTCAATTAGAGTATACACCACATTAAAACTAAAAAAAATCGCCATAAAACTCGATATTGAGATTTTGATTAATCTCAGTGTTAAAGCTAAATTCAATATATACACATATATTAATTTTTTTTAAAGTTATAGCTGTGTCAAAAATTTAAATATTTATAAAAGAATTAATACAATTGTTTTATATTTTTTTCTTTGAGAATATATTATAAATACCGAAAATTATATTCGTTATTTTATATTTCTCTAAATAAACAATAAGAAAATATATTATTACCATAAAATACAAAAGAATATAAGAAATCATAAGGGCAGAAAGTAACAGACAAGGGCAATTATATTCATTATTTTATATTTTTCTAAATAAACAGTAAGAAAATATATTATTACCATAAAATACAAAAGAATACAACAAATCATAAGGGCAGAAAGTAACAGACAAGGGCAATTTTATTAATTTTCTTTACAAGAGGATCATCTAGATACGAATATTTTTCTTCTTTTTTTTTAAACTATATAGATACAGCAGTAATTTAAATATTTGTTAGAGAATTGACAGAATTTCTATCGATTTTTCTTTAAGCATAAATATTACTAATATATTTATTTGTATTCTAATTTGCTACATCAGTTTGCCACTACATTTTGTTATACAAGCAATATCACCGTACGGTGTAAATAAATGAAAACGAATTATATTTATGTTCCGAGATATTATATTCCATCGAGGCGATTTAATTTCAAAATTTCTAGAACATGTTATGGCGGGAAGGAGATTCATTATCAACTTCAATATATGACAATGTAAAACATTAGATATCAAGAGCAATGATCTTTGCCACATGATTATGACGTTAAATGAATCATCTGCTTTTTTCCTTTTTTTTTTTTGTAAGTTGGCAATAACTTCTGATGTATAATAAAATGTTTCTACTTTTTGTTTTAGTTTGTTATTGCTGTATATTGTTCGTATTGTCTATTATTAAATTCAGGATAATATTCTTCGAAGTTAAAAGTATATAAAATAAATATATTAATAGATAAATAAATTGATAAATCAATAGGAATAAATAGATAACAATAGAATTTCAAGAAATTCTTTTTGTATCAAAATATCGATAAATCAACGAAACATAACGAAAATGGATTCCTAAATAGAGTTTTAAAAATTAGTAAATAAGGGGAAAAGGAAATAATAATTTAAAAAAAAACGCAACGTGTGACAATAAATAATCTAATGCTTCTTTTATATTAAGCCTTAAAAGCCGTGAAATTAAAAAAAAAATCAGAGCAACAAAATCATAGATGTAAGCGGAAAAGACTTTTAAGTATCTCCATCTGAAACAACCTACGCATGGAAAGCGAGTCATCTTAAAAGGATAAGAAATTGTTATCATTCACTGAAGACTTAATCGTGAAGAGAAAAAAAAATTGAAAGAAAACAGAAACAATAAATAAATGCATTGAAGATGCGCCGCCAACCAACAGATGTAATTAAATTGTCGGATGAGATAAAGTTTCAGAAAAGAAACGCGACTCAAGAGAGAGCGCTGGAAAATAGGGAAGAGAATGAGCGGTTTTTTTTTTTCACATCTTTTTAACAAAAAGGTCAAGGCTTAATTCGTTTGGTTCCGAGTCTCATGCTTTCTGGGTCACGTTGAGAGACAGAAACTATTGTGATCTTTTTTTTTCGGTTAAGTCATTTTATTACAATGTAAAATCTCAATTACCGTTATTATTCAAGATTTAATGAAATGAATAATGGAAATGAGAAAATATCTTGGAGCAACATTGTGAAGTTTCAATGTCTTCCGGGGAAATAAATCTATGTTGCAGCTGCCGTTTACATACAATCATAACATCCTATGTATGTATTATTTCTGCAGTTAAACATCCTATGAACTTATTATTTATACAGTTAAACATTCTTTAAATTTGATATTTTTGCAGTTAAACGTCCTATGAATGCACTTCGCAAGTTACATCCTATGAATGTATTATTTTTGCAGTTAAATATCCCTTTTTCTTTATTAAAAGAAAGAGTGATGAATAAAATATCAGTGGATAGAATTCCACCCCCCACCCCTTTTAGAAATAGCACACATTGTGTTAAAACATATGATTTATTTAAAATTTAAGCAAAAAAATTTTTAAATGAACAAAAATTACGATTAAATTATATTAATAATATTAATTACTTTATCAACACGGTTATATTATTCCCGAAAAATGAAAATTACTAAAAAAAAAAAAAAAAAAAAAAAAGTCTCCAAATCCAAGATAGAAAATATTAGCGAAAAATATCGCAAAGTTTACTTCAACTGAGATTCCTTACAAATCGAAGAAAGAATCGAAAACCATTTGTATTCTCTAGAACTTTTAAATATTTAAAATTCACTAAGTTTTCCAGTACAAATTTATATAAAAGAAAGGCATGTCGTCGTGGTGATCAGAAATTTGAATGCAGAATAGGACTTAATGAATAGGGCATGAATGGTCATCAAAGTGCTCCAAGTATACTATGCCAATGCTTGATTAAATGAATGGGTCAAAAATGTTCATCAAAGTGTTCCAAGAATACTATGCCAATGCTTGATTAAATGAATGGGGCAAAAATATTCATCAAAGTGCTCCAAGAATACTATGCCAATGCTTGATTAAATGAATGGGTCAAAAATGTTCATCAAAGTGCTCCAAGAATACTATGCCAATGCTTGATTAAATGAATGGGGCAAAAATATTCATCAAATTGTTCCAAAAGTACTATGTCAATGCTTGATTAGTTGACCATAGAAATACAGTTGCCATTAGACAAATTAATCTCAACCTATTCAAAGATGCTTTTCCAAATATTTAGAAGGCGATTCACATTTAAAGTTGCTTTTGCAATGTAAAAATGCTGCAGTGTTGTATTATACTTGCCCAATCAAGTTTTCACTCAAGGGCTATTATATATAGCCTTCACAAGAATTATCAAATTTTCCGTTTTTTTTTAATAATAATATTGAAAACAGCGCTTAAAAAATTTAAGATTATTTAGTCTGACATCAAATATTATATAAAGAGAGGTATTGAAAATATTTCCATACCAATGAACTGTCTTTGATATATTGTGTATTGACTTCGCTAAATGCTTCGTTATTTCAATACAACAAGACTATTAATTTTTTTAGGGAGGAGGAATTAATAAGTAGGTGAAAGTTTCTCTATGTTTTAGAGGAATCTAAATTATTCTGCTGTTTATAATAAAATATATAAATGCGTATAGAAATATATACTATTTCTATACTGAGTCAGATTACGGTTTAAATTTTGATAATATACATATTTAATGTTTCTTTAATGGTATTTTTCTGAATATTAGGTCTAAATACCTATTATTTTTTGAATTGTTTAGATATGACGCATTTCTTTAATTGCATAAAAATGTGCTAAATTGTATGTTAATATATTACTATCTTTTGATAATAAACCGTTGTCTTTACATATAGCATATTTAATACATAACATTATTAATTTACGAAACAGACATATAAGAATTGGTTCATAAAAATCATTCAGTTCTTAACTGAACTAAATTTCAAGCGGACTTAACATCGCTCTTTTTTTCTTAATGTATTTTGTAGAAATTTCATCCATCGTAGTATTAGCACGTCATGATTATGAATATTATTAATGTGATAAAGCAGTTAATTAAAGAACATGCAAATCGATAAATTGACTATAAAATTTTATCTGTTTAATACGTTAGCACTAATCTTAAAGGATCTGATACAAACTTGTTGTGAGAGGGTCATTCAAATTCTTTCTTTTCAATCAATGAAAAATCTTTGTTGATAAGATTTAACCTTTATAAATTTCTATAATTTTTGACAATACTAATTTGAAACATATCCCTAAAATAACACTACTTTATAGTGTTTTTTTTAAAGTTAAAATAGCACATTAAGAAATTTTTTTCACATTCAAAAAATGATTTCAATTCAAATAAATAAAATAAAAAATTGTTTTGATCATACTTTAGAATTTTTTTTGAATTCAAATTAAATGATGAGTACAACTGTGATTCAAAAAATGGAAATCTAAGAAAAAAGATTATTGACGCAGAATTTTCCATGCATGAAATTATCTTTAGATACTCTAGATGTTAAATTATCACTTCACTTTAACACATGATATATTAATCTTTCTTTACTTTTTAATTTAATCAAGATAAATAAAGAGAGAGAAAAATAAATACAAAGTATATCAACATAAAACATGATAATCAAATCAGTTTTTATTGATTCACCTTGCTTATAAATGATAATTTCATCCTGAAACAGATGTATGCATGCGTCATTCTAAGGTTATCGAAAACTTCATCATTCACTAAGCTTTGTAGATTTAATTTAGATTGATTTATTTAGCAGTTCGGAACTTATTAATTTAAACAGAAAATCCTTCCTTTACACAGCTGTTAGAATAAAAAATGAATTATAAAAAATTCAAAATATAACGTTTAACAACAATAATAGATAACAATTATTTGATTCTTTTCTAAAAAAATAAATTACAATCTAGTAGGAAAAGTTTTTTAAAATGCAATTCATTGTAATGGCAATTTTTAAAGCATACTTTAAGCATCCAAAAGTAACAATAATAAAGAAAAAGGAATTAAATCTTGAGGTTTCTGAGTCAAGTTTACAGTCATAAATATATATTAAAGAAGATTTTAGGTAGTATTACAACTTTAATCCTCTAGAAAAAAATATATGCAGCGATCTAGTTATAACGAATTTCTTTTGAATTTTGCATTCATCCGAGTCAAATGAGAATCAAAAGTAAATAAAAAAAATCCCCGACAGACGATAACGAATTTATCTTTCTTAAAAACGATTCGTCATGCTCTTGGAATCGATATTTCCTTTCAGATGCGTTGATCTCTTGCTAAAATGAATTCTGATGCGCATTAAGCGATGAATTCTATGTCATTTAGCACCATAATTATAGTCTTCTATCATACACTTCGTACATCATCCGTAAAGCATTAAGCGTACGGAATCTGAACGTTTAATACAGCTTTCAACTATTGGATAAAAAAAAATATTACAATGAACGTCACTACCGACGGGTTCTTTGAGAATTCCGATTTGTAAAAAGAACGTGCCATTCGTCGTTTTAGGGGGTTTGGGGTCAGTGGTGACACGAGACAGATGAATCTTCATCTTTGGAATCGGTTGAATAACTGTAGCGTTGATACGATTTGCATCGGTGACGCAGCATGAAGTCTCCTGATTCTAGGTTATGACTTTTTATGTTAAATTTAGCTATTCGGCAATGTAGATGTTGCCATAGTTAAATTACAGGTATTAATGCATCACGGAATAGCGGACTTTTTTACCAGCTTATGAGTAAGCATTAAAAATGAAGGCCAAACAAAGTAACATAATATAAAAACTGTATTAATATTATAAATCTTTTTTAATAATATTTAAGCTTAAATATATGAACTAGTAATCTAATAGTTCTTAATATGAAGATTAATGAATAAATTTTTTTAATCAATTGAATTCCAAAATGCCTTTTAATATCTATTTATAATACAAATTAGGTCATTCCAAACTATTTAGTTATGAATAAAATAAAGATCAAAACGTTTTACATTGAAAAAGAACACTGTTGTGTAATTTTATCCAAAATAAAACCGGAAATTCTGAAAGTTGTATATTATATAAAAAAAATAACCAATTGTTTTATTTCAAAAAATCTAAAGAATCGTATTAAATCTTATAAAATTTGAGGTAATTGTTTTATTTCTCGAATAATACAGGATGTTGCGCCATAGATATACAACACAATACGGGCATTCCAAATTAATTAGATTTTGATGCTATATTTGCAAATATTTTTGAAGTGAAGTATATCTTTCTCTTATAAATATGGAAAGAAATATTAAATACTTCATCAAATTCATATGTTTTCATAATTTTAATTCTCAATTTATCCTATTTTGTGAATAAAATATTCATATTAGTTAATTTCTCAAACAAACTGTACATGTAGATTCTATTATTTTCAGACCACTTTTCGACGATTCTATCTCACTATGAGGTGAGACGTGGAAGAATCAGCGCCTTTCCGGAATTTGTTCACATTCTTTGATCTTGATTTCCGCACTATTAGATACTCTTTCGTTCAATTCTTTTTTCACGTGTCTGTGAGTATCGCGTCGTTTTTGGCCTTATTATTTTATTTTGATTTAGTCTGCGAATAATCCTAGTGTATTTTATTGTTAAACGTAAATATCTCCTCCTTTCATCTTTCCTCTCATCCACATTTTGACGAATTGAATCCATTCTTACGCATGCGCAAAACCACGGAGAGCTTTAGAATCCTTTGAAAAACAATAGTAAGATATATTATGGTTGACTTCTAATTGATTTCTTAAAAGCAATATTAAATAAAATGGAAATATTAATTGATCTCGTTTTAATCCTACAGTGCACTGTGTAGCCATTTGGTAACGTGTCTTTATTTTTATTTATGATCTACACATAACTGTTCAAAAGGTCAACAATGAGTGTTTTGGAAATCTTTTTTTTAACTACTTTTTGATAAACATGTGTATAATAGACAGATATATAGCTATAGCGGTATTAGAATTGGATTTAATTTGCAAATTTAGAAAAATACCAAGATGGTTGTTGTATAAATAATTCTATCATTAAAAATACTATCAAAATATTTATTTCTATGCATTGTAAAAAATATATTGGTAAAAAAGGATTTTTATTTTTATTGCAGAATTGTTTTGTGTCGTTGGGATATTGTTTAATTCGTAATGCAGGCATTTGATACATTTTTTTTAATTTCTCGAAAAAACAATTCAAACACTTTTTTAATAATTTTCCTAAATTACATGCAGCGATTTAAAACACATATATTGTTTGGCGAAAAAATATTAAAGTGCTTGCATGAATTTTGATCATTTTTTCCACTTTAAAAAGGCATTCATTCATTAAGAAAAATTGTTACAATATATATAAATCAAAATATTTTCCATCATTTTCTAGAACATTTTCCCATTTTCATCCAATAAATCTTGTAATTGATTGTCTTCGAATTTTTTCGGTTCTCCAGGCTGTTCTTTGTCACTGGCATCAAAATCAGCACTCTTAAATCATTGAAACCAAAACCGATAATTGGGATATGACGGAGCAGCATCGCCATACGTTTCTAAAAGTGTCTGATGGATTCGACAACAGATTTCTTCAAATCAAACAAAGAATGACGAAAATGCAATTTGGGGAGTTCCATGATTGGGGTCTTTATGCACTGAATAATACTAAATAGAAAACTTTCAAAATATTAACAATAAAGTAATAGTAAATTGGTAAGACCCAAAAACATTGTCGTTTATATAGATACTTCGCATGTTTACCAATAGATGTCGCTGATTAAAATACATGCAAAGACTTAATAAAAAGTTATGCATTCTAGGGGTAAGAAATGTTTTATCACCATTTTTTATTCCATATATCATAAAGAAGTATAAAATACATATAAAGATCAAATTTAGAATCTTGCGCATGCATAGCATAAACTAATAACTCGCTTTCAGAAAAAATAACTCTTATTATTTCTTTTCTTAATTACGCGCTTATTTATCTCACAAATTAAGTAGAAAAAAAAGATAAGCAATGAACTCAATGTATAATAGATCACCTCTCCGCCATTTCAATTGCAAGTTCTTTAAGGTAAACAGGTCGATTTTAAAGAGCTTCCATCTCATTACACAGTTTATCATCATCCTTCGGGTGGAAAAACACGAAAATTGCCCAATCCGTACTTGTAACTGCGCCAACTTCAGAAAAGAAACGTATCAAGAATGATTCTGAAATGAACTTATTATGCGGGCAAATAGCGCCGTTGACGTCACCACCGTCCTTCCCTTCGAAGTCCGGATCGTGTGCGAAAGCACCTGGTCGCCCCCGTACGACCACCTGTCGGGCGCACGCTTTTCGATTGTTTATATTTTGAAACACGCCGAATGTGTTGGATGATGGGCAGGATCATGCGGAATGGCGTCTTCTCGAAAAAAGGGTTGAGGGCGAAGTTTTTCTTCGAATTCGGAAAGCGTGATTCGATTTTTCTTTGCTGTCTTATTTAAATTGCGGCAATCGAGTGGATTTTTTTTGTTAGGTTTTGAAAACAAAATGTATTTAATAAGCCCTGATCGGTCTTGATTATGAGATTAATGCCACTATTGGCAGACATCAATTAATTTTATGTCGGATATCAAAAATGTAATGGAGCAAAAGAACTCACGAATAAATATTTCGGAATAGAGCTAAACAAGTTCATGTTTAAAAAGGAATCTTAAAATTGAACACGAATTCACTTTTTTTATTATTTGATTTTTTTACAACTCAATTTGAAAGGTTAAATAATTAATTCAAATCATCGATATATGATTAATGATTTAATTCGAAGTTCAATTATCAATATACGTGTAACATTCACTATTTTTTTCAACTCCAAACTCGAAACACCTTTTGGCTTTTCTAACTAAATAACTTTTGAATAAGCAATTCAGTTTAATAAAAATTAAATTAAAATGTATTACAAAGTAGGAAAGCTCATGTTTCATACTAAAATTTCAAATTCCAACTCATCAAATGGGAAATAAAACAATTTCAAATTGTTTATGATATTTATTCAATAAATTAAATTTTAGTTTCGCATTTTACATTTGGTAAGTTAACATTTGTGATATTTAAATGCAGAATTAGAGGAGTTTTGATCGATGACAGCGCTATATCGATTGTTTAGTTATAGGGGAAATAACATTGCTAATTTTGTGCTATATTGTACAGTATTCATTACAATTGCGCTCATTTCATGTTAAAAATTTCCCTACTTTTTTAATATGAATAATTTTTCACGGGCCTTTTTATTGCAAAACAATCACTGCGGGTAAAGGCAAATGATAATATAAAATATTAAAATTGGCATTTTATAATTATAGGCTTTATTTTTAAATAAACTCATGAATTTTTAAATAAACCCAAATCACTAAGATTCAGTATGCTGCGATTTTAGGCCAAATGTTTTCCAGATGGCGTGACATCCACAGCCCGAGATTAAGGAATGCATAAATACAGAAAAAAGTTTTTTATCTTTGATTTTAAAACAATGATTTACCATTAAAAATAATTTCAATCTGTATGAAGATGCCGCTTAATGTATTAAAAACCTTTTTAATAATTATACCATTTAGTTATATTTCATATAGTTCTAACTTAAAAAAATATATCGAAGAAAGAAGACATGAAATTAAATACCAAGTACATACATACCTTTTTCATCCATATTGATAGGATAAAAGGATAAATGTGTTTTTTATAAAAGAAATTCAGAAAATAAATTTTCCTCTACGAGAGCTCACTACAAGCGTTTGGAGATGAACTGGACAGTGAGGGTTCTCCTCCCTTTGATGACGTAATGTGGGGAATACCGAATAACTGGTGCCAAATTTATGATGACTCAGCATCACTGGAATGTATAGATCTATTTGATTTATTAGAAATGCGGGTTTTTTTCATTTTAGTTTTTTACTTTCGGAGAGCTAGATGAGAATTTGGGAACTTACTGTATCGCGATCGTTGTATTTATGTATTATTAATTATACACTATTGGTGAACAAAACAGCCTATAACAGTATAATCTATAACGATTAATCGCCTGGATGGATTTTACAGACACCCTTATTTGTGGATGATTAACACTAGAATCTGGCATAGAATTACCATTGTAGTCACAAGATCCCATATCAAATTTTAGACATTTAAATAATTCCGTTTTTGATTTATTGCAATTACATGCTTTTAAAAGTACAGATAGACAGACGGGCAATAATAAACTTCTTGATAAATTGGGTTCCAAATTTTTTAATATCTACACTTAGCCATTAAACCTATGTACCAAATTTTATTCATTTTGCTCTTTTAGTTCTATAATTATCGCGCAAACGTTTATTCGAACATCTGGACAGATAGACTTTCTCTGTATTAATTTCCTTCAAATTTTGACAAAAAAAATCTATGAATTTGGTGTAAAAATCATTTACTAAATTTCAACTATGTAAATAAAAGCATTTTTTTAGTTAGTCCAAAAGCTTTTTGAGTTTTATCTTTTAAACTCAAATTACGCATTCACAGATAGATAAACAGACAGACAGATAGACATAATTCTAAAAATATATATATCAAACTCAGAGAGATCTGAAGCGTGTAGATTTATCAAAATCTCGAGTTCGAATTGTAAGATATTCACAGAACTTTTTCTCTGTATCTTTGTATATAAGAAAGTAAAAAGAAATTCGTTGCGATTTTGATTTAAAAGCAGAAAAATTGGGCAAAAAAAAAGTAATTATAGCGACCTTAAACAGGAGTGTTTGATTTTGTAAAACACATGAGTAAAAAGAAATTGTGATTGTATAGCATGAGAAATTTTGTAATGAATAATGCTCCAGTTTGAATTACCAACATATAAAAGAAAATTCATGTGAATTAAAGTAGTGAAAATTGGCAATAAAACTATTTTTGCACATTTCTATTTGAAAAATTATGTTTAGTAATTTTCATGTGTGTTAATTTTATGAAATTTTGGAATAAAATTATTTTTGCAAACTTCAGCATAGTGGACTAGAAATGGTCATATAAAACAGACCCAATTAATTTTATATGAAAAATAAAACAATTCTGCTTCAGAACAACTGAACTAAAAAACGGACACTAAACGACGGAATAAAATTTTACCTATAATGTTGACTTAATAGCACAGCTCGTGAAAAACAGAGAAAAAAATAACTAAAAGATGAAATAGTATACAAAGCGAATACGAAACAAAATAAAAAAATAAATAAATACATTTGAACTTTGTTTTCAAACAAATAAAGAACCATGACCTGTGACATCGGTCATAATTCTATTTTTATGACCAGGAATTAAACTTGGAGAAGGAAATTAAAACACGGAAGACAAAGTTTGAACTAAAAAAAATTTTAAAATATTTTGTTCCACATTTTTAAAACTCTGAGTCATGTGCGTAACTCATCATCCATAAAACTCGAGAAATAGTTTTAAATCCTTTTTTTTATATCTTAGTCATAAAAAAATAAGTATAATTTTTTTAGTGCAATGAAATGGAAGAGAAGCTTAAAACAATACTTTTTAATTTCATAGCAAATAGAAACCAGGAAATGCATTACGTGGCCAATCTAAATCTTCTAATAATTAGTTTACATTACCGTAATTAAAACTACTTGCTTCAACTTTGCTCATTTATATTTGGTTTTAAAATAAATACCCATTAGGTCACGGTCTTATAATCAGCGGGGTTGAAAAAACAGGATCCATTGTTTTACATCTACAATTACAAAAAATCAATTTCTGTTTGCTAACATGCTGTGGAGCGTCTACAAAAAATTTGTAAACATTATTCCTTATGCAAAATAAATTTAAATCACTAAACATAAATATTACCTCTGTACGAAAATATGGCACATATTTTGAAAATAAGTAAAATGAATAATTTCGCAATCAAATAGTCTCCTTTGCAACTAATAGGCTGTAACAGTTAAAAAATATTTGATAGTAAATGAAATTCATAACAAATTAAACTATAAGTTTTTAAAAAGAAAACTATTTTATTTCGAGTAAAATTAATATGCGAATGTTTATAATGTGGATAATATTTATCCCAAGTATAGTGGGGGCAGAGGCTATGGGTAAATTGTAACAAGCACTTCGCTCAATATTTTTGAAATTTTTTTATCAGAAGTTTCGTTAAATATAATTTTTATGACAAGTCGTGTTAGGTTAATACATTAAATGTTCCGCCAAAATGGATAGTGAGTAGCAATGAAAACGTGCTCTGTTTTAGCTAATAAAAGGAGAAAAAATAATTAGTAAATTTCAATTAAAAATAAGTTAATTTATTGTCTTTAAAAAGGTTTTTACTAATTTACTTTGTTATTGTATTAATTTTTAAAAAGTTACTTTAATTTTTGCTCTAATAGAAACATTTTTTTTATAAGAATGAACAAAAATATCCAAAACTATACGATGGGGCAAACTGTAACAAAACTTTGATGCAAGTTGTAACAGATAAATATTTGCGATATTTCTCTTCATTCGTGTTTGATTCATGTCATTAGAATTTCTGCTTTAAATTTTATCATGCATCCTCAAAGACCAGATCTCTAAATGAAGATCCACATCTCAAAGAGTCTAACAGATGTCTTAACTTTAAAAATATAAAAACTTAAAAAAAATTAAAAATTCACCCTCTTGATAAAGAAACAATGGAAAAGGAAAATGATTGCATAATTAATTAGAAATGAAAGCAAGAAGAAAGAATAAAAAACAGGGAAAGGTTTTAGGAAAAAAAGTACAAATGGGGAAAATAAAATTAAAAAAAAAAAAACCGCGGAGAAGAGTATTTTGAATTAACATAGAGATTTTAAAGATAAAGAATGATTTCCTTCTAGCTTGCGGAGATGCATACAGCAACCCTGATTAATATATAATATTACAGAATATTTCATTAGCATATAATTTTGAAATAACGTTAAGACTATTTAGAAATAGAGCATGTTGACAATTTTGAACAGTCACACAACGAGGGATAGTTGCCATTCTCTCACCTTTTTGATTTTAATTTGACTTAAAGAAGCCTACATTGAATTCTTTAATGCTTTTTATTCGTATAAAATTCAAGAAAATAATTCGATTTTGATCTGTTTTCAAAATGATCTTGCACAAGTCCTGATGAGAGCGACGCAGCAAGCAGGAAAGAGAGGACAGTGAAAAAGTAAAACTTATACAGTTTTGGAAAGAATTTGCCGATTCAGACTCTTGATTCCACAACAAAAATAATAGTCCGAGTAATTTAGAAGTTAAATTTACAGTTAAATAGGAGTTTGGGTAATTAGGAAATTATATATATATATATATATATATATATATATATGTAATATTATTTTATGTGAGCAGAATGCAGTTGTGACCAGCAGTGAAGAGATTTTTATCTTTTTAACTTCTTTTTAATCCATCGGAGAAAGCATAATGATTTACAAGCAGAAACGCGGACAAGACGTCCGCCACAGCGCAGTACAAAAGCCAGAGTGGGGAAGAAGGGGCGAAATAAATTATCCCTCGCCTTATATAACTTTAGATTTTGATAGGGAAAATATTTCTCCACAGTGCTAATATATTATTAAGATTCTGATAGGGATTTCTGACGTATGCCAATCACATGTAAGGGAAACACAGGGATCTTTTAAGAAAGAATGTGCTTACTGGACATTTTTACCCCTTCACGCCGAGCGTGTGAAAATATCAGCGTTTAGCTGACTAAGCAATTTTATAAAGCTTCTCTTGAATTAATTAAGTAGAGAAATTGGAATTGGATCACGAAATAAGAGAATATTTTTAGAATGAAGTTACTATGGGCTAAATTAAGATAAATGCTTGGAAATTAATTAAATTGAAATTGAGAGTTTAAAATATCATTACATTTTCCCCCCACTGCAAGACGTGAAAGTATGTCGGGCCCTTGACACACAGCCTTATCTTACAGTGGTGGTCAAGTAAGAAAAATTAAAATTTAAAAGCAGATTATAACTGATACCAAAGTTTCCCTTACCTTCACATTATATAAACATTAATTCAGAAATCCCATTCATCATTTTACATTAGAAATATAAAAAATACCAAGAATTACAATTGTGAAAATATTATATAAAAACCTTAATAATAAACAGTAATAACAAAATATTAAAATTTAAATGATTTAGTGCACAAATATGTTCTTGTTATTATTCTGTAGTTCACTTAATTTGGTGAAAATAATTTGACAGGCTTGCTTATATTTAAATTCTAGAAAGTCTGACTCAACAAAATTATTAATTTAGATATAAATTATTAAATATAATATCAATATTATGATTTCACCCAAATGAAATTTCAGTATAATAAGTAAAGTATTTTAACTGTAAATAAAAACACAAGATTCAAAACTTCAAATAAAACTTGGATCTAAAAATAATACTTGCAAAATTGAAATATTTCATATTAAACACTGGGAACTGAAACCATAAATATAAGATTCAAAAATATGTAATGAAAATCTTGAAAATGAGAATAATACTTGTAAAATTGAATGGTTTCATATAAAACTTTTGAAAATGCAAATAAATGTAAGATTCATATATTTCAAATAAATCATTTGGACATGATAATAATAATTGCAAAATTAAAATATCAAACAAAACACTTGTGAATGAATGTAACAAACGCAAGACTCAAAATACTCTTATAGTATTTGGAAAAGAAAGAAAAAGTATGTAATATAAAAAATATTTGTATTTTGTAAAAAACAAGTATTTGGACACAGTGATAACAGACGGCAGCTCAATAACTGTCAGAGGTGCAAAATTTCCCCTGAGGTATTCACTACATTTGTCTAATTATCATGTGCCATTAATTATTAAGTATATAAGAATCTTGGTATGTTACTTTTTTGTTCACAAGATCTGCATGCATAATTTTTAAAAACCTTTGAGTTAGATAAATTTAATAAAATTGGGGAAATCGTTTTTTCTTAGTTATTAATAGTATGCACATAAATTACAAATTCAACAAATTATAATATTATGAATAAATTTTAAATAATAGATATGAAAAAATTTAAATACACAATATTTTAAACTATAACTCATGATATTTTGAATAATAATACAAAAAGATTATTTGCAATTGTATTATAATAGAAAAATGCAATTTAAAATCAAATCAAAAATACAGTATATAAATTTTGAATTTCATTCGTTGAGTCAGTTTATGGATGATTTTTTTTCTTCTTTAAACACTGATCACTTTTTGAAAAATAATCATTTTTTTTAATTAATTACAAAATGCAATTTTGAGCACTGGAACTGGAGACTACGGCAGATGACTATTATTTTAGTGATGACGTAAAGCACAAGTTATATTTTGAAAATCTGGTTGATTCAATTTAGCACTGGAGACCACTGGCGAGTATTATATTGTGGTGATGATATAAAATGGAAATGACGTCAAGAGCGGGATTATTCAGCACAGGTAAGGAGCAAAAAAATTTTTATGATGGCAAGGAGACCCACATCCTTGAAGATATAAGGAGCACGCACATGACGATATGGAGCAATAGTACAAGGGTATCTATTGAATAGCAGAGCAGGAATGTCGGATGAGATCTCAGGTTATGGAATGCAGGAGATATTGCATCGGTTGACATGGAAAGACGCAGCGAAGCCATGCCACGGGAGACTGTAGACGGCTGGCCGGAACGAAGAGCGTCGGCGAAGAGCTATTGCACTATTCATTTTCCTTTCACGCGGATTTAATTTTAATTCTTTTCATAATTTTTCACAGGAAACTATCCTTGTCGACTTTTTAATATGTAATATTATTTGTTGTGAAGCAGGATGTAGTTGTGACCAGCAGTGAAGAGACTTTTTATCTTTTTAACTTCTTTTTAATCCATCGGGAAAGCATAATTATTTACAAGCAGAAACGCGGACAAGACGTCCGCCACAGCGCAGTACAAAAGCCAGAGTGGGGAAGAAGGGGCGAAATAAATTATCCCTCGCCTTATATAACCTTAGATTTTGATAGGGAAAATATTTCTCCACAGTGCTAATATATTATTAAGATTCTGATAGGGATTTCTGACGTATGCCAATCACATGTAAGGGAAACACAGGGATCTTTTAAGAAAGAATGTGCTTACTGGACATTTTTACCCCTTCACGCCGAGCGTGTGAAAATATCAGCGTTTAGCTGACTAAGAAATTTTATAAAGCTTCTCTTGAATTAATTAAGTAGAGAAATTGGAATTGGATCACGAAATAAGAGAATATTTTTAGAATGAAGTTACTATGGGCTAAATTAAGATAAATGCTTGGAAATTAATTAAATTGAAATTGAGAGTTTAAAATATCATTACATATATATATATATATATATATATATATATATATATATATATATATATATATATATATATATATATATATATATATATATATATATATATATATATGTAATGATATTTTAAACTCTTAATTTAGCCCATAGTAAAATATTGTCTTATTTCTTGATCTAATTCCACTTTCGGTTTAATTAATTCCTTTGTAAAAAATAAATGCGCCATCAGTACTACGTATCGAGTGAAAGTAATACTTCCGTTGCCCTTCTCAAGGTCAACACATGTATTGAATTGGCGCGTGGCCGGAAATTCCATCTTATATAAGACTAGTGATCATTTGTTCGCCCCTTCTTTCTGACTTCTGCTTTTGTGTTGAGCTGCGCCTTCTTGTAAATAATTATGCCTTCCTGGATGGTGGTAGAGAGAGAATAAAACGAAATTAAAAATACAAAGTCTCTTCATTACTCCGAACCTGCATTCTGCTTCAAACAAAATATGTTACATAAATATATAATTTTTTCATCTTAAATTTGCCCATGTTTGTTTATTGTAAAATTTCCTCTTATTTCCTGATCCAAGTCCCATTTTTTAAAAATTTAATTATTGCTAACACGTGGTCTAAAAAAATCCTGACACATTATTTCTCAGGCTCCAAACGAAAGAATAAAAATCCCATACTCTCACGCATTTCTTTCAAAAATACCGAAGATTTCCTTTCTTGAATCCGTATCAAAGAAATTTTTAAAAGATTCACCTAATAAAATCACTGAGGGGAAAACTGACACTTTTTTCCAGTATTCTGGTGCGAATGGACCGTTCCATCTTCTGTCCCCATGTACAAATTTTGCCCTCCCATGGTAAAATAAATCAAATTTAATTCAAAAAAAATTTTTTTTTCTGCAAAATTATGTTATATACATACTGGGGGTTGGGGGCTTCTCGCTTACCATTCCCCGTTAGCCAATTTTTAAACTCAACTGGCATTTCGTTCAATGTTAAAAGCTTAATCTTTCCCTGATGAGAACATACATTTTCCGATTGGCTTACTTCCGATTCAAAACTGAAAATCCCACAATGAGAACATTATTTGCTTATATCTCCAGTGTCTAAATATTGAATCAATTTTTCACCTTAATTGCCTCCAACTTAGCAGCTTTCCACATTCTAGCTTGTTTTTCTACTCATTTTTTCCTTCATCTAATTAATTGGACACCTCATTGCTATTAAAAAAATAAACAAGCAGGGTTAACTTACATATTCAGATGATTGCTAACCAAGAGAGGAAAACTTTCCGTAATTCGAAAAAGGTAAACAAACCGGAAGACTATTCATTAGTGTTGCCACAAACTGTGTGTTTAAAAGTTAAATTAACAAATAGTGTTGTTTTAAACTCATTTGCTGTTAATTAATGCTTTGATTTTCCTTTTTTTCACCATTTCACCATCAAGTGCAATAAATGGCAATTACTATACTACAACGTAATAATAATTGCCATTAAATATTTCAAGTAATAATGGCGAAAAAAACCTCATATTTATTAATTTAAATGTTGCGTCTTTTTGAATAAGACGACGAGAATTTAAAAAGATCAAAATAATTTTTTTATCAGATTTTATTATATATATAGAATAGCAGTCATCACTTTCAAAGTCAACCAAACGGTAAAAATAAAAACAGCGGGAAATAGAATTCACGAAATGTGTAATATATGCAACACTAAGCATAAAGATTTCCTATTTATGTCATGGTCTTTTATCAAATACAGCTGTTAGTACTTCAGGAGTAAAACGACTTTCTTCGAACAGGCAGGCAAACCGTGAAATGTTTGCTGACAATTTTACAAGATGTTGCTGAAGTCACAGCAGTTGAGTAACACTGCAAACAAATATGAATTCTTACATAAAGGAAAAATTCTTTTAGGATTTATCATGCATATTCACATGAAAATATAGCTCCCAAATTATAAAAATAATAAACCGTTTCTCCTATACGAAGTATAAAGAAAGTAATGTAAAAAATAATCATAAAAAAAATTCAGACAGATTTTGACGAACCTGCACATTTCAGATCTCGCTGAATTAGAAAAACGTATTTTTATTATCATGTCTTTTCAGTGTCTGTGAACACGATAACTCACAAATGCGTTAAGCTAGACAGATGAAGTTTGGCACGACAAAACTTGAAGATTTTCTCCAAATTTTGAACGAAACCCATTCTTGTGAAGTATGGCTATTGAACTCGGTTACTACAAAATGCGCCGGCGCTCTGGAATAGGGGTAGCGCTCTTTCCCGTAATCTGGGCGTCCCGGTTCGGGCATGGTTGTTCTTCTGTGTTCTATCTGTGAGGTGTGTGAATGTGCCCTCCTGTAAAAAGGGGTTGTGCAAGCGAATGTGACGCATGAAGTAGCTAAGTCGGACTCTCAGCCCTAGTTGGAGCAACTGAAAAAACAAGAGACGCTCGCTCGGCTTAAATCACTGACAGATCTCTCAGCGGGCTTGTAAAATGCCAAAAACTACAAAACGCAAAGATCTAGGCAGATAAAATTTAGTAAGAAGGTTTCGAATCTAAAATGTCGATTCTTATTAAGTTTCGAACCAAATTGGTCAAACATCTGACTGTCTGTCGATTTCTACAATCGAATGTAAGTAAAAGCAATAAATCATAAGTGAAACGACATCAGTCAGTGCAATTCGTTATGCTGTCCTATGATTACAGCTGCAAATCTGTGCCAAATTTTGGTTTCAATCGGTCAAAAAAAAAAAAAAAAAAGGCGCCCAAAATACTTTTTCGTACGATTGATTCAGTAAAAATCCCAGTTTCATGCCCAAGATCTATACTTCGTATTTATTCTTCACCTTCGTATTTATTAATATAAGGATAAGGGGAGATAAGACTTTATTAAAAAATAAAAATAAAATTTCGAGAGATCACTGCCGTTGATTTTCTCTGGTATATTTCGAATTAGTTACCTGCTAACATAATGTTAAAAACATCCATCATCCATAAATCGAATTTATTTTAGTTAATTCGAAGTCAAAACTAAAATCGTTTTGGTGGTTTTGTAATATCATGGGGTTTTTCACTAAATGATTTTGTTGGTTAAATATACGCCGGAAGCCTTGCATCTTTAATAATCATAAATAAATAAATATATTAAAAAAATTTCTCGTTTTTTAAAAACACATTATTATCACATGAAGGGAATTGTAAAGTTTATTTTGAAGTTTTCCACATTTGCTCTATTCAAAAATATTGCATACTATTTGTTTATCCATATTATTTACTTATTTATTGACCTAAAACTTTTATCTACTGAAAATATTTATTTAATTGTTAACTTAAAAAAAATATTTCCTATTTTTATATTTATCAACATTACTTACTGTTTATTTACTAATTATGCATTATTTATTAAAATTGTTCAACATAAAAAATAAATATTTTTCTGCTATTTTTAGTTTTAAAAGTTGTCATTTTCTCTTACTGAACTTCTCTTTACGCACAAGATATTCTCATTTTGGAATCTTCAGATTTGAGATTACATCAGAATCGAATTGCCATGTTTCACAGTATAGTACATTTCAATTCGTAACATTAGATTGAATATATACAATTATACTTGGCAATAAAGTTTTTAACTTTAAGTACTTGATGACATAAAATCAAAAACTGCATCAAGAATTCTTTTTCTCCTGAATTTAAACACTTTTGATTACATCAAAATCTTTCCACTTTTATTTGTGAAAGCTTTCAACAAAAAGTTCAAAAATCTTTACCTTTACTAGATGGAGGATGGCAGTTAGAAACAAGATTTTCATGCCGTGAATCAAAAGGAATGAAAATGGAAATAGAAGTAATCAAAAAGTTCAAAATGCAACAAAATTCAAATGAAAGTTAGACCAATTGATACCAATCAAAATTCATTTAAATACATATGCAACCATTACTTGTAATAAAATCAATTTTTGGTGATAGTTGTTTGAAAAATCTACTCTATTCTTTATATTTTGTTATTATTAAAACATTAATATAAATAAATTCATTGTAAGTATGAATAAGATTGTGTGTTTATTTAACATCTCCAAAAGCAGAAGACCAATTTCAATTACACCAGGATCAATTATTACTAATGAAATGAACAAACATACTGTAAGTATTGGACATCCTATCTCAAGCGCTGTGGAAAGACAGAAAAATCTTAAAAATTTCACAAAATCAAAATTTTTTTCCATATTTTAATTTTGAATTTTCCAAATAAAACTTAGATTACCAAAAATTAAAATATTTAAATTTACATATTTGTATAACTGCATAATTTATTTATGTATATAACCTTTTAATTACAATACAATTATGTAATTACTTCACAGTGTATTGATTTGAAAGTTTAAAATACAATAGTATTCTTTAAAGCATTTATATATCCATACTGTTATACCATATACAATTTTACTATATACTATATTCATACTATTATAGGGTGATAAAAGGCAGTATTTTAAAGATCAGATTCGATGAAAGGGAATGAAAAAGAAATTTATTTTTGGTGTAGAAAGTTATGGGCAATATTTGTAGCAAAGAAATCAATAAGTTTATTAAAAAGTTATGACCCCGAATTGTGCCATGTATAAAAGCTATAATCAAATACAATCACTCACCAAGATAAATACAATTTTTCATTGAACTTTTCTTTCAAAAATAAATAACAGAATTGCGATAAGATTCCTTTTTACAATGTATATGTTTGCCTTTATATTTGTTTAAGAAATGGTTGCAACCTCTTTCTCATGGTAATCTGTATAAAATATAGAATTGACGAGAATATATTACGACAATAACAGCCTCAGGCAGGGGAATTAAATTTCTGATGGACGCGATAGTCTACATTCTTTCAAAAAATAAATTGCTACATGTTGAAAGTAACAGGTTTGCGTTGAAATAGAAAGCGAGATAAACTGACCGACAAAGAAAGACATTATCTAAATGTTGACTTTAGAAAGCATACTAATTGCTGAATTAGCAAGACAGAAAGTGAGTTAAATACTTCTGTAATCACAAAGCGTAGATGGTTTTGTTAAAGAAATGTAGAAAGATTTGCTTTTCTTTATGAACTGGGTCACTCTAAAAATTAAAATCACATTATTATTTTTTTCGCACATTCTATTAAAAAGTTTGCTGAGTTTATTTTCTTACCATATTGCGGATATTTTGAATGATTTTTGAGACTAAATTTTGATGATGCTTTTTAAAATTAAAGATATTTAAAAAATCTATGGCAGTATATTCTGTAAAATCATTGATAACATTGAACATTTAAACCAGATTACTCAGAATAATTTAAAGTTTTGACTCTCTATTTCTAATTAAAAAATGTTTCGGATTTCACACGAATTTTGATTACCAAATTCGATTTGCATTCCTCAGCAAATAATCAATGTTAAAAATACAAATATAGATAATTTTGAAGTAAAAATGTAATTAAAAAACACCATATTAAATAAATAAATGAAAAATTTTTAAATTAAAATCCAGAACTCAAAAACAAAATCGCAAAAATATGAGCAGCTATTAGAAATGCATTAATAAAATTGAAACTACATTGTATTCCTAACACATTTTAATTTTACAATGATAAATATTTAGACGTTTTCTTATGATATAAATCGGAATTTAATTTTCTTCCCATACTGTTTTCAGCAGTTTATGCTTTTATGATTTTTGTTTTAATAAATTTTCTTTGACCAATTCTTTCTAATAACATCCTTAATTTCTATATATATATATATATATATATATATATATATATATATATATATATATATATATATATATATATATATATATATATATATATATATATATATATATATATATATATATATATATATATATATATATATATATAGAAAGAAGTTAAGAGAGATATAGAAAGAAATTAAGAAATGATATTAATTTCTTTCTTTAGATATTTAGGAATTGGTGAATTTACACTTTTTTGTCATATAAGTTTATAACTGGCTTTTAGAAGACCAGAATCTAAACAACTAATTTGTTTTTTATTAAATTAGAAACATTAAATTCAATACATTTTTTTATATATAATTAAGATATAAAATAATATTATCATTTTACATATCCAATTGTATAAAATTTAAAAACTTAGACACATTAGAAAACAAGAGAAAAATCGATTGGAAAGTTCGATATTCAAGATGTTAAATTAAATAAAGACCTGTAAGAAATTACTTTCTGAAAAATTGATCTTCTCAACTTCTACTTCATTTACAATAAGATCCCTCTGTATGGCTAATTTAAAAATATTAATCAGAGGGGAAAAGATAAATGACAGAGAGAAAGATAAGAGAAAATATTATTTATGCTTTCTATCTTGAATATTTTTTAATAATCAACTATTTTTTCCGTCTCTGATAATATTTTAATTTATTATAATTATTATCTTTTACAAGACCACTCAAATCCCAGTTGCAGTTCAGAAAAAATATATTTTCTTTACAATGTAATTGTTCGATGAAAGTTTATTATTTTGAACGGTCGTTTCCGCAAATAAGTCAGATTTCAAAATGCTGTCTGTAAGATTTATTTTTAAAAAAAGAAGAACAGCTATTCATGAAAATTTTTTAAAAAAATTCTGTTAATATACACACAGTAACAGATTACTGTTATTTACTTTTGAAGAAATGTTCAATGGAAAATTGTATTATTTTTTCATTGATTCAGATGATATTTTAATGCATAAATTATTTAATTTCATTGATTCAGATGATATTTTAATGCATAATTTATTTAATTTCATTGATTCAGATGATATTTTAATGCATAATTTATTTAATTTCATTGATTCAGATGATATTCTAATATATAAACAGCAAAAAAAGGGGAAGTTAATGATTTTTAAAGCTTTTAAT
This sequence comes from Argiope bruennichi, assembly GCF_947563725.1. NCBI lineage: Eukaryota > Metazoa > Arthropoda > Arachnida > Araneae > Araneidae > Argiope > Argiope bruennichi. The sequence continues at coordinate 78,041,826 of NC_079153.1, read as the reverse complement.
TTGGCCAAAGAAATATATATAAAAACACAAAAATATCAGTGAACAAAACCTGGAGATATCATATCGTTTATAATTATTACCAGGAATAATATAATTTCAAAATATGTTAAGATATTTCAAAATATGTTAAGATATTTTCATTAGTTTCTGATTATGTTCATTTGGTGCACTGAAAATGTTTTATACATGCAAACATTTTAAAATAAGTTCTTTATTATAAACTAGCCGCCTTTGGCGACCAGCCGGTTCGCCAATCTTAATGTTCGTTTAAATTTTAATAATTAAATAGGTTGAACCGAAGTTTAACCCCCTTCTTCACCAAGTTGCTCCAAAGCTGGCAATCTTTATTATGCACTATAATTGAACATCTGCTCCTTTGCTTTTGAACATTTCGCAAGGTCGTTGTTGGCGATTTTTAAAAATTGCTCCAAGCAGGAGATTAAACTCCGGTCGTACCATTAAATATTTTACGCAATTCCAACTTTAATAGATTCTTCGGCAAAATATTTTAAAACTTCAAATTTTGATAGTCATATAATTCACTCATAATATTATAAGGGCCTTCAGTCATAGCCTGATATGTATCTATCTAATTTTCTGTTTCCCCTCGTAGAAATTATGCTTTAAATTAAAGTGTAAATGATTAATCTTCAATTAATATAATAATATTTTTTACTGAAACAAAGCATTTTTTTAATACTATGATTACTGATAATAGAGTCACTGAGCGTTTAGACTTTATGGGCACTAAAGAATATCTTTCTTAATTTATGTAATATCTCAAGAATTTGTCAACAAAAATTTCTCAGATTCATCATGAACAGATCGATTCATTAACAATGTTTAATTTTAAATGCATCAAACGCTAAAAAAATAAAATGAATCGTTTAAAATAATCGGTCGAAAACAGGTTTAAAAAAATACTTAAAAAACGATTACTTAAAACTATAAGCATATACAAAAAAGTATATAACTAACATAAATACAATTTAATTACAAAAGCATCCAATTAACCTAAAAATAATTTAAATCATTGAAAATAGGTTAAAAAAAAACTACTTAAAAAACGATGTACTTAAAACTATAAACATATACAAAAAATTAACTAACATAAATACAATTTACTTAAAAAAGCATGCAACTAACCTAAAAATAATTTAAATCATCCGTTGGTTGCCATGTCAACAGTCAGAAAACAATGCGTATGCGTGAATTTTCTTCGCCAGTTACGTTAACGCAAGTGCGTGAATTTTTCTACGCCAGTTGGGGTAACGCTATGCAGATTATACATTTTTAATTTCCTTTATTCTGTGTTATTTTAATTCAAAAGTACTTCAGAATGAATGTGAAAAATGGATTAATTAACAATGTTTAATTTTAAATGCATAAAACATTAAGAAAATAAACAGAATCGTTTGAAATAATCCGCCGAAAAATGTTAACCCTAGCCTCAATTCTGTTGGGAGAAAAGAATAACTGAAAGTTGGCGGAGGGGAAAATGGAAGATTTTTTTGGCGAAAAAGTTGGCGGTGGGGAAAATGGAAGATTTTTTTGGCGGGAAAGTTGGTTTTTAACTAATAATTAAAATTCTAATTAAAATTTCAAAAAAAGGGACCCCAGGTGCACATTCCCGACCTCTAAGGTATACATGTACCAAATTTGATAGCTGTATGTCAAATGACCTGACCTGTAGAGCGCCAACACACACACACACACACACACACACACACACACACACACACACACACACACACACACACACACACACACACACACATTGAGCTTTATTATAAGTATAGATGTAGTGCGTCCTTATTGAAGAAACATTTGTTTTCTTATACATGGTCTTTTAACATAATTAGAATGATTGTGATCTATTTAAAACATTCATTATAGAAATTTTTCTTGAAATTGTTTAATTCTGTCAAAAGTTAAATTGTAAAATAAATATCATTTGCAACTCGAATAAAATTTGAAATGACTCTAATTTTAACATTTGAGATACATTTTGTGATTCAGATTTTCAGAGCCTTTAAAAATGAATTTCTGTTTCATAATTGATTTAAAACAGTAGGAAAGAAAACTCTATATCGAAGCTATAAAGCTAAGAATTTTATGTTTTTTTATTTGCAATAGAAAAACAATTCAATATTATGTTCCAACTTACGGCCATCATAAAATATTGCAGACATTGCAATAAAATATTATTAAATAAAGTCGGGGATTTTAACATTAAATAAAAATACATCGCAGGTCTTTGACACCGAAAGCGACTTCCTTTTCTTTCGCTCTACAAAAATGAAACTGGATATTTCTTCTTTTTTTACTTCTATATCACCTGCTACTAAGAGAAAAAGCAGAGTATAGTTCGTCAAATTACAAATCAACTGCTAATGAGAAACAATTGACCCGAATATCACACATTTTTCCGACGATTTCTCATCCCACGCGGTAAGAAATTAAACACCTCAAGCAAGCGGAAAAATCAAGAATAAATCAGATTGGGAGATAGGAAAAGTAAACGGAATTCCATTTGAATTCGCCAGGTGGCGTAGAGCAAACAAAAAACTGCCATCGCTGGAATCAAAAGTTTGATAATATTCTGTTTTCTTCCTTTTAGTCGTTTGCGTCGTAGAATATTGTGTTGATGAAATAAAACAGAATTTTATTTTCATCACTATTATGTTTATTCCAATACAAATCGACCTGTAAAGATTGAACAGCAATTTTTCCATTGTTTCCAGAATACAATACATGAGAATTCAATTCTGCTATATGAGAATTATTTGTGGCTTGGAATTAATAGTTCTTTAAAATAAAAGGAATAATACGTATTTTTGGTGCCTTAAAGCCTATATAAAGTTCTCACTTTGATGGAACTGGAATTCAAAAAAATCATCCAGTATTTAGTATTTGCAACACTAAATTAAAATAAAATCTAAAATTATTCTTAAAAAAGAATTGAAAATTAGGGAATTTTGTAATTTAGCAATTATAATAAAATAAAAATAGGAATAATGTGAAAAAAATAAGATGTAATAAATTGAGATCTTAAATATAATTATGAATGTAAATGTATTATGTTCAATCCTAATTCAACAAATAATTTTCTACTTAATTTATTTCTAACTGCATAAAAATTTTCAAGAAATCTTGCAAAAAATATATGAAAGTGAATTAAGAAGTCTAATTTTTGATTAGAATACGTATTTCATTTTTTGAATAACTGTAGATAACATTTAATTTCCTTATAATAAATTTTGAAAATTTTCATTGTGTTTAGTATTTCTTGTTTAGTATTTCTTGACGCAGCAACTATAAATGAAAACACAGTCATTCATATTATTTAAATGTTACCAAAACTTAAGATAATATTAATTTTTAGAAAAGTTCTTCAGTGACAATAAATGTGATTAGAAAAATTAAATATATATTTTTTTAATATAGTCAAAGTTTCTTCATTTATTTTTTATATTTTAATTACTATTCTTATTTTATTTTATATTCCGTTCTAATATTTTGCTATCTGTTTTAATTATTAATCTTATTTTATTTTATATCTATTCCAATATTTTGCTGTCTGTTTTAATTATTAATCATATTTTATTTTATATTTTATTCTAATATTTTGCTATCTGTTTTAATTATTAATCTTATTTTATTTTATATTCTATTCCAATATTTTGCTGCCTGTTTGAATTATTAATCATATTTTATTTTATATTTTATTCTAATATTTTGCTATCTGTTTTAATTATTAATCTTATTTTATTTTATATTTTATTCCAATATTTTGCTGTCTATTTTAATTATTAATCATATTTTATTTTATATTTTATTCTAATATTTTGCTATCGGTTTTAATTATTAATTTTATTTTATTTTATATTCTATTCCAATTTTTTGCTATCTGTTTTAAATATTAATCTTATTTTATTTCATATACGAATAAAATATTATGTTAGCAACAGTGATTTAGTTTATAAATTATCAGATATTAAAAGAATGCATAGATTTGTAAATACAACGAAGAGAAATTAGTAACCAGTTGAAGGTTATAACTTTTTTATACGTAATGAAATCATTTCATAAAAAAGAAATAAGTGCAAGGTGTCACAGTAAGAAAACAAATATTATACATATAATTTTACCTCTAATTGCATATTTTTCCCATACTCAATGTCTAATGTATATCAAAATTAAATTGATACAACGCATTTGACGTGCTTCACGTGAGAATAAATTAGCTCCATTTCGGGATGAATCTCAATAAATATGAATAAAATACAATTTAATAAAAAATGTTGATAAAAATTAAAAAAATTAACGCATTATGTTTTAAAATTGTCACAAATACGCGTATGCGTATACGCACCTAAAAAAATCAGCACTTTCTGCGGCTCGTTGACTTTTGATAGCCATTCCTTAAATAAACAACTCCATAAAAATTCCTAAACTTTCCTTATTTCCATTCCGTAATGGCTATCCAAATAGCTTGCTCTGCCTGAATATGGCAAGGCACTCTGCGTTAGTTCCAAACCAACAAGCAAACAACTCATTTCCTCAACGCGGGAAAAAATAAAACTAGAAGAAAGGATACGCATACCTTCATTTCATTTCATTAAGGGCTTTTATCTCATCAGCGATAAATGTCAGGCAGATGTGGTGGGCAATGAAGCAAAATATTCTAAGTTAGAGCTCGGCTACACCTCAACTCGACAGTAAAAATTTAATCTCTTTGAATTGTAGTTGCAATAAAGAAGATGTAGGACAGTTTCTCTTGCAATGTAGGGGAGAGTAGAGATATTTTTGTGCACCTAAGGGAGTTTTGTAATACCAAATTTGGTATTGATTTTCCACTGACTGATTTGGTATTGATTTTCCATATTGATTGCACTAAAGAATATTGACCAACTCTCAATATTCTTTTAGTGCAACATTAAATGTAAAGAGAGAGCAATTCTTTTTTTTTTGTCCAACCAGCTTATTTTTAATTTCTTGTATACGTATTATAAAGAAAGTATAGTAATCATTAAAAAATTCTAATTCGAGATTTTGCCGAATCTGCACGTGTTTAAGACCTCTTTGAGTTTAAAAAACCACATTTTTAGAAAATGTCCCTCTATCTGTCTGTGACAAAGATAACTCCAAAACGCTTTGAGCTAGACGGTTGAAATTTGGTGTAAGTCTTTAAACAAATTTACTGATTTCTATCAAATTTTGTGTAAAATCTGTATGGAGGAAGTCCGGCTGTTCGAATATATGTTTTAACGATAATTACAAAACAAAGAGAGCTAGATTGATCAAATTCGATGTACAAATTTAACATCTATAGAGTAGACCGGTCAAATTTTGATCCAAATCGAACTACGGGTGGACTGTTTCTAGGTCTGCACTTTCAGAAACATGTAAATGCGATAAATGAAAAATGCAATGACCTAAATGTATCAAATTTGGTTTGGGAGTTTGTGACTACAACTGCAGTTTTTGTCACATTTTTGTTTCAATCGGTTGAGAAATACGCGTCTAAAATACAAATTTGATTTTTGAATACTATTAACGCATGTCAGGGATTAATCGCCAAATAACTCTCCAAGGATGATACGATAGATTCTGTAAATGTGCTAAATTCACGCCAAAAGTTAATATTTCATAACTATTATACGCCAATGTCATGTAAGGTATTCTCTGGCATAACAAAATTAGAGAGTATGCGAGAAAGTTTTGGGGAGACAATTCCTGCTAGTTTTCAATCAATTTTCTAAAAAGTATCTTTGGCTGGTATTACCCCCCCCCCTACGGCAGGTATTTCAACGTTCTGAGAGGGAGAATTCTGCGCATGTAGTTTTAAGCTGAAATATTGTGAATTAGAATTATAAACACTGTTTCTACATAAATATAAATATGAATCCAATTTGATATAAAATTCGCATATTTTACTGATATAAAAAAATCAAAGGTAATAAAATTAAACTTCACGTACCTTTTTCATCACAGCAACCTTTATGAGCTTTATCACCGCAAAAAAGAGAAACTAAACTCATTAACAGTTTTCAAGGCTTAGATTCCTGTAGCACTGCAAACGCAAACTTTTAATGGCGCTATTTACAGTTTTTTAAAGATTTTAAGGCGCAGAACTGTTTTGTTCTAATTTAGCTCAATATTTTCATAGGATTTTGCATCGTTGTCATTCGGTTTCTTCCAAATTGTAAATTCACATTACGATCAATTTGTACATTTCAAAAATTACTTGTAAATTCTCAAAGTAGTTTTCTACTTCTTTAAAATAGAGAAATGGTTTATGATCATCGGTTTTGACTTTTTTTAATGATATAGATCTTTTATGGAAAATCCCTTTTAAATAATATGTCATTTTAAATATGTCCCTTTTAAATAATATATAATTAGGAGACACTTATAGAATTTACAAAACACTCATTAAGTCAAGATTTTTTTACGGAATTATCGCACTCAGTATTTATTTATTTATCAGGTCTTATTTCGATTAAAAATGGATAAATTGACCAAAAAAGTAATTTATTCTAATGGAAAATGCCAGGTCTAACAATATTTGTTGATGCAAGATGTTTTCAGTGGTTTGAGAAAGAATTGTACCTTAAAAACTAGACTCGAAATTGTAAAGAAAATTTCCGATTTCTTTCGATATCCAATAATGCTCTTATTAAAATGTGAAATTAGAAGGTGAGAAGTCTTTTACACCGCATATTCCACCGCATATCTTCTAACACATTCTATGTACGTAGGTAATCCAATACTATTTCCCATGCTTTTTCCTACCAAAAACATCTGCGTACGGAATTGCCCACAGGGAAAAAATATCGTTTTAATAGGCATTTGAACATGACAAAAATGCATCATTTTTCTAGAAAAAGGTTTAAGAAAATGTGTATATTTTTCTTGGCGCTTTTTTGGAACCAAAAATATGTATAGATTCTGAGATTAAGTAATAAAACAAAATGCCTCGAAGAACATTAGCAATACTCGATGAAATGTTAAAAAAAAATAAGAAGATTTTATGTTTCGTATAAAGCTCACTATTCGATGATAAGAAAATTGCTTGTTAAATTGGAGTTATAACTACGTTAAGAAAAAATAGAATTATGCTCTTGTTTTTACAAAATTTTCGTCTTCTTCATAATTATTTTGTTCTATTAAAAGTTTTTATTTGCCGAATAATATTTTCCTTTTAACTCAAAATACCTAAAGAGCACAAAAATATTTTTATAACTATGATAAAATGTTGAAAAAAAAATTGCATAAAGACAAAATGTTTATTAAAATTTTTTTAAAGATCCATATAATAGTAAATTCATTTCGTGTCACAGTCATATAATTTTTTTTTAATACGCATGCTATTTATCTACTCGATTCCTTATGTTGAATTCTTTAGTCTTGTCTCTTTTCTTTCTACAAGATACTCATAGAAACAAATCCATTGAATTTTATCCATATACAGTAATCTCTTAATATTTCGGCACTTCGTTAATCCAGCCACTTCAATATTCCGGCATTTTCAGTGGAATGCACGGGGAACGTTAAAGAGAAATCAAGTCATGTTGATGTCAGTGACCTTGGGACGATTTATATGATAGGTCACTCTCCTATTTTGAATTTTATTCTGTGATTTTTATTAAATTTAATAAAATTATATGTAAAATCTTATGATATTTTGTGTAATTTATGGGGTTTACCATTAAATCGGTTTTTTTTTTTAAATAACACTACACTAATCCAGCTCTTTCATTCATTCAGCAGTTCAAAGATCAGATATTTGCAGGAACATTAACAGACTTCTGGATTAATATAATAATAATAATAATAAATAAGTATAATTGAAATGGATCACATGTTGCACAATCTCAAAATGAATGAAGAAAGAATATGTAGAGATTGTTCGTTTTCCTAAAATAGAGATAATCAAATCTCACTTTGACCCCTGATACTCACTTTGCATCAGTTTGTTATTTTAACTTCTTCAAAGCAATCTGTAACGCATCTAGGCGAAATCGTCTGCAACGCAGCATATGTTTTTGCACAAATTAATTAATTCATCTTTTTTACGTTTTATTTATCTCAATTTGAAGGTAAAATGCTTCCTTCGCTCTGAATAAAATTAGGACCATCTCCGACATAATTATATTATAAGTTTTGAAACTAATTTGTCATGTCTGAGAACATCGAGAAAAATTAAATTACCAATCTCGTAAGGACAATGACATCACCTCGAATATATGTAATGGGCCAAACATGACTGCTGACTACTTCCAATTATTCTTCAATCTTTTTTCAAAAAAAAAAAAAAAATATTTGTTATTCTTTTTAATGAAAATGTTAACGAAGTCATCATAGAATACTATTTTTTTTCTATTTGATTTAATGACAGTCATGTGCTGTTAGAAAAAAAAATTCTTCTTTTTCTTTTCTCTATTTTATTTCATTACGAGTTTTCTATTAGCTGGAAAATCTTTTGCTTTTTACCCTAAATACCAAAACGGCAAATCATTTTTTTTATATAATTCAATAAAATGTTAACAAAATTCATATAAAGAAAATTTTCCTATAAAAGGTTTTAAGAGATCCATAAATTACACATAATCTATCACATCCACAAACCAAAACATTTAGTGATATTTAAAAATGAATGTATTAATAATATTTTTTATAATTCAAAGAGATCTAAAACGAGGGGTTTCGCGCATATTTTAAAAATCATATTTTCTGATGATTTCAATAAAATAAAACTTTATTATCAAAGACTGAATATAGATTAAAAGCTATCCTTTTAAATGAAAGTTTGAATTATCACATAATTATTACAAAGTTATCCTTTTAAATGAAAGTTTGTGATATCACATAATTATTACAAAGTAATCCTTTTAAATGAAAGTTTGAGTTATCACATAATTATTACCAAGTTATCCTTTTAAATGAAAGTTCGAGTTATCACATAATTATTACAAAGTTATCCTTTTAAATGAAAGTTCGAGTTATCACATAATTATTACAAAGTTTTCCTTTTAAATGAAAGTTTGAGTTATCACATAATTATTACAAAGTTATCGTGAAAACGTGTGTGCTTCAATGGAAGCAAGTAGTTAGCTACCGAAGTGTTTATTATAAATAAAAAAAAAAATAGTCTTCAATCTACAAATTGAATTGTAAAAAAAAAAGATGTGTATGTACTTAGTGCATTAATCTTTAGATAAAGAATTTGTAATTATATTCATTTGTAAAAAAACGATGTGTATGTACTTAGTGCATTAATCTTTAGATAAAGAATTTGTAATTATATTCATTGGTTTGAAAAACTAATTTATTTTTACTGTTTTGTTGTTTCCTTCTCTGATTAATAATTTACAGAAGTGCCGCTTGTTTGTATAGCAAACAATTTTCGTTTTCCTATTATTAATATATATACTTATAATAGGAAGTGTGTGTATTTGTATCTGCATCGGCACACAGAGCAAACCATTAGATCTAGAGCTATTAAATTCGATACAGATTTTTTTAAAAATCAGAATTCGCATTTCAATGTGTATTTTTAAAAATTTTAATTAATTAAAAATTAAGCAAAAATTTGAAATTTTCTGCCATAACTTTCGAAAACTGTACCATACAAATTTTTTTATATCATTATAAAAATTTAAAAATCCAAATTTAATTTAAAACATCTTTTAAATAATTCCAATTTAATTGCCGCACAAATTATTTTTTGAATTATAATAATATAAATGTAAATATTTTTTTGCATAATTTCTAACAGATTTCATTATTGAATCTAAACTCAGGCTCCTGCTTCTTCATTCTTTCTTCAAATATGTATTTGTTTGAATTTTTGCCAAAGCTAAGGAAGAAAGATTATATTTATTATCGAACTATTGGGAAACCATAAAAGTTGCAATAAACATGATTGCCAAAGACTACATGCTATTCTATACAGGCAGCTAATTTTTAAAGACATTATAATGTCATGTACTGTAATGTCACTTTATCAGGGTAAATCCTCCTTTTTTTTCTCAAAGAACCGTGAACATCCAGCAATGTACGTAAAATTTAATTTTAATTAAACACAACCGATATTCTCCGGGGACCAACTAATCGCAAAAAGCGGCTGGTATTGAATAAAAAATATATAAAAGTAGAAAAGAGGTAAACACTTCTGGTGGAATATCTTGTTTTTGGTTTATTTAAAAGAAATCAAATGTCCCTTTACACATCGCCTTCCCGGTCATTTTTTGTATTTATTATTTTATAATAGCAAGTGGAAAATATCTGAGCACTGTTTACTCGATAAAATCACCACAACATTTTTCTCCCCTCCTTAAATCGGTCACCGAGACATGTCTTTTTCATTAATCTGCTGCTCCGAATTCTTGGAATGGCGCAGCAAGAAATGGCAATTAGACGCCACCGGTGACCTTGCCGAGACGCGTCAACGAACGCTGCCTTCTCAGCGAGAGTGAAGCGCTAATGAAATGCCGAACGCCAAACCACTGGAAAACGACGGCAGCTGCAGATCCGGCACGAAACGAACAGATAGCGGATAATCGATCATTCGCACCTTTGCGAAGAAACGATGTGAGATATACTCTGGAAAATAGAAACCGATTTCAATCGTTTGGTTACAAAAAAATGAAAGAAAAAAAATTGTGTCACGTTCGCTTTAGACCTCTCTAAATTCAGAAAAAAAAATTGTTTTTGAATTTATGTCTGTCTGCTTTTGAACATGACAGTCAGAAATGCAGTAAATTAGAAGGATGAATTTTGATAAGCAGTTTTTGGCGCCAAATTTTTGTATCTCAAATTTGGTCCAAATCCGATGACGGACAGACTATTTGTCTGAACATATGTGTGTGTTTTCGTTAACACATAATGCCTTTTTGATAATTAGCGATAGTTAGCTGATAAATTATATTTGATGTGTAGTCTTGACACTAAAATTGTAATTTTGTTTTGAATTTTTGATCCATTCGATTAAATAACATTTGGTTATATAGTCTAAACAATAAATCGTAATTTGTTTCAAAATTTTGATCCATTTGGTTAAATTTTATTTGATGTGAAGTCTTGATGCTGAAATTGCAATTTTGTTTCAGATTTTTGATCCATTCGGGTAAATTACATTTTGTGAAGTCATGACACTAAAATTGTAATTTTGGTACAGATTTTTGATCCACTCGGTTAAATGGCATTTGATATGTAAACGCAACATTAAAATTGTAATCTTGTTTCATATTTTTGTTCCATTCAGTTAAATGACATTTGATGTGTAGTTTTGACACTAAACTTTATTTCAAATTTTTGACCCATTCCGTTAAAGGAAAGAAATTGAAAATACATATAATATTTCCTTCATTTTGTGACGAAACTAAACGAATTATGAATGCTTACGAGGAATTGTATAAACAAATACTTTCGTTGTTTTTTACTTATTGAGAAAAAAATAATAATAATGCTCTGAGTATCAAAATAAATCCAAATAATAATACAATACTATGCACCAGTTTTAATAATCTTTTTGTCTGTGTTTAATTCAATTTAGCTACATTAAACTCCCGTTTTGAAGATACTGGAGTTCTACTTTGAAATAGAATTCCTCATACTGAATCATGGCCACATGACAATACCAATATCAGAAATGACGTTTTCATCTCCTTTACAAATTTCTGTGCCACACCAGCGGGACGACATTTGACCAATCAGATTTAGAGTGCTCCAGGTCCATACACATCGTAAGTATATGGTGTACTGGATTTTCGAAATTAGAACACTTCGGTTCCGTCTCGTTCCACAAGAGACTGACTTCAAATTTAGAAACGAAGACAGATGTCAAATTTTATCAGCCTTTAGAAACAATTTTAAAAAATTGCCGAATCTGCTCTAAAAATAATTCCAATAAAGAAAATTGCTTTCAAGATTATTTCAATGATTTGTCTTTTGAAGTCAATGAAAAATAAGGTTTGTGGTATCTTAAGACTGCTTGTGAAGTCATCTAATGTTCTTTTTGAAATTAGGAGAATATTACTTCAGGTATAGCTCTCGTTTTGTGATGATTTTTTTGTGCGTAAGTGGTACATTTCGATACAACATTCTTTCAAGTGGAAGTTTAATAATTAAACAGCCCTAGTCCTAGTTGAATGTGCAGTAAAATAAGGCGTGTCGGCCTCTGGAAGAATCTCAGCCTGTGATCAAATGATCTTAGGTTCGAAACCTAACTTCACGGAAGATCCACCGTTGTACAGAATGATTGGTAAAGTCCTTTAAAATGAAAAAAGTGTCTCGTATAGTTAGGGAAGTAATATGTACTTGAAGTAAAGTGACCATGTAGAAATTATTGCGGGAAATTATAGCTCTCCTAGCGTATAAATAAAAAAATTACAAAAAAACTCCTTAAGAAATAAAGGAGATCGACCAAAAAATTCAGTTAGAAAAATATATGTTATATCATAATAACGGCACTGAAAATTTTTTGGGGGGTTATCTGTAAAATTGGCGGAAATATTTGCGCTTAAAATTATAAATTTTTGGTGTCTTGAAAAAAGCTTTGTGTTTAAATAGGAAAATGTTTCCTCAGGTCCCCCCCCCTACACACACACTCTGAGTGCGCTTTTTAGAATTTCTTAATGATTATATTTACTTAACTTATTTTTACTTAAATTTAACTTTGCTGTTGCTTAACTCAGAAAAATTGTATGACAACACAGGAGAAAACATTTCTAAAGGTTTAAAAAGATTTTATTCATCACCCTGTATAGTGACAAGAAAGAAATCCTAAGTTCTCGACAAATTGCGGAATGGAAAACTGGAAAAAAGATGATACGTCTTTTGACAACGACACAAAATAAAGATATCCGCCATAAAATAGTCCTCGGTTAGCCTCAAAATTTGATGCTAATAGAATTCAACTAAATTGAATAAGTACATTAAAGCACTGAATAACAATATGTTGAACTTTTTTGCAAAATGTTATTTTAAAAGCTTTACGTTGAAATGAGTTATTCATCTCTTGATAAACGAATATTAATGTATTCGCCGCGAAAACATTATTCATGTGTTACGTGAATCTGTCATATTCCAGATATGAATCTCTTAATTAACCGTAAAGTTTTGCTTCAACGACTGTCCTGCATAATTGATTGCACAATCAAACACTGCTGTCACAAGCACTAAGCGGCAATCTGATATGAGCATAAATTTACTTTACAAGCACTAATCGTATTAAGTTACGTGTCTTAACGACTAGAATAAAATGTATCGTTCAAAAACAGCTGATAGCACATTTGATTTTCATGAAAAATGTTCGAATTCATAAATTCCGAAATCATGAATTCAGTTTCTAATCAATTTAACCCTGTATTTACTGACGGTACTTAAAAGCACCATTAAAATCAATCTAATATCTTCATAACATGACTTTTTTTCTAATGATATTCATAAGAAATCATTTACGAAGAACGCAGCTCCGATAGAAGATATTAGTTAAGCGCAGAAATTGAAAATCTTTCATTATTAATTAATTAATTGTTATATTTTAATTAATTGAAAAATGACCTCTTTCCTGTTGTTATTTTGCACCAAACGTAACTAATGATGCAAAACTAAAATTCAAAGGTTGATGGCAAATAAATTCGGAAAATAAAGGATTAAAAGCCGTGTGATAACTATTTCTAGGAAAACTAAATTTGAAATATGCACAATTTCAAAATTTTGAAAGACTTTTTTTTCTTAGATTTTAAAAGAAAAAATTATACAAGAACTATAAGAATAAAGAACTATATTCTTCCAGTAAAAGAAGCGACCTGAAGGAAAATAATCATTATTCTTTAGAATTTTTTTTCAACTTATATCAATAATAAACAATGCAAGAAAGCACTTGGTAAAAATTAACATTAAATTTTCAAAGATAAGCAATTCACAAACCTAGCATTATGCATGTTACGGTTAATTGATTAATCACATGTTATATATAATAACAATTATACCGATAATCACATTAACAGATTCAAATATTATTATTAATAATATTTGATCACATTAACAGATTCAAATATTATATTAATAATATTTACCCCAACACAGACATGAGAACTTTTACATGACGTTGTTTCAGAATTTTTACATCTCTGAAACGTTATTAACCCTTTATTTGGTACGGTTACTGAAAAGCAACATGAGATTTCATTGATTCTTATGGGAGATCTGCAACGCCAAATGATTTACATGAGTATTGTAAGTTATCTTTGTATACAGATTTCTGGGTAATAATGAAAATAAATTTCTTAGAATGAATTATATTAAAATTAATTGTTAATTAATTAAAATATATTTCAAAGAATAAGGTAATATATTATACACGCCCTATTTACTAAGTAGGTGCAACAAAAAAAAAAAATTTTTTTTGCCATTTGCTAATTAAAAAGATTAATTTCTAATTAAATTAATTCATTTTCCACTTCATACTATCAGTAAACAAGCAAATTTTTAAAACAATCATTAAGTAAAAGATATCAATTCACTAATAAATAGAGCGGCGATTCCACTAAGTTCTAAAATACATTAATTTTAATCAAAATTAAGTCCTAAAGCAAAATGAATGATTTCATCTATCGATTCACGGGTTTCATTTCATTTTCATCGGAGTCGATACTTGTACTTCCTTCTTTGGTTAGTCATAATAGGATTCAATGCATTATCCCGATACATCACGTCGCATTCTTCTTGTTTCGTTGTTTCCAGTTACCATAACAACGCAGCATGCAACTCATTCACTACTGTACAGGTGAATGGACATCAGTTTTTCAATGATAAGAGGAATTTGAAATGAAATTGCAGGTGTAGTTAAATTTGATTTAAAACAAAGGAAATCATCTTCGTTCAAGCATTAAATGATGATAAAATCTCAAAATTGTCATTGAAATGTCAGATCAAACGTTCGAAATGCAAACAGTAGTTTTTGAGAACTATTTAATAGTTATTTCAATTGTGAAATAAAAAAAAATATCTTAAGGAAGTTTCAAAAATGGATAGTTAAATGAAAAAATGCATACATAAGCATACGAGATACATAAAATGTAATACATGACATTTTTACTGAAAACAAAAATTTATTTAATTTTATTTTAAAAACAATTACGATTGGATTAAATTTTAGATCAATTTACAATTAAATTTAGGTCAAACTACAATTATAATTGGATTAAATTTTAGGTCCAATAATAAAACTATGGACCAAAACTAGAAAACGCATTATCTTTCTAAGTTAATGCATTTTTATGTTATTTTAACCACATGCATAAAAACAGGCAAAAAAATTGTAAAATATAAAAACTTTTCTCGAAATTTGATACATTTTTATTGATGCAAAGGCCAAAAATTAAATTTCATCTGCTCACAGCGCACTGTTTTTGCTTATAGACGGATAAATAATATAACCAGATGTAATGGTGCTTCAGGACGCACCATTCATTAAAATCTCGATATCTAAGTTTTTGCGATTCTTCTTTGTTCATGAAAGTAATGGCGGAATCAATTCATGATCACATAATACACGTAAAAAAAAGCAATTTAATTTCAGAATTGAATGCACGAATGGCAGGTTGAAAACATTGCGTGACTCTAGTGGCCAGGTAAAGAAAACGTATATTTCAAGTCGGCATACATTTATCCCATTACTGTAATATTACGTGAGTTGAACTCCAAGAGATTAATCAAAAGGTTAAACATCTTTTTGAAATATTATCACCTTACATCTTTGCCACAAATACCACTTCCTTGGTGCCATTTTAATACTGGAAACAAAATGTAAGGCAAAAAACTCTGATATTGCATAAATCTGAAATTCTGTCTCGGGTCAGAAGGACAACATTCCTCACGTGAAATATAAAAGGACACACACATCTAAAAAAAATGGCGCAAATTAATGATTCCGAGCTACCAGCACAAGTCCCCTTCCGCATATAGAATTAATCGCGTGAACCCATCTGTATTCCAAAAGGACATTAGGTGCGTGACTCATCCACTCCAATGGACCGTAAAGATTAGATGAAGGCCAAACACACTTTGATGGGCACTTATTAAAAAATATAACGAATACACAATGGCTGTAAGGCTTTAAGACAACTAAAAAAATGCTTTGCTTTACCTTACCAATCTGATATTTATCGTTTCAATGTATGTAAACTCCATTTCGGGCAATAGATGTTTTATCAGAACAAAAATAATTCTGTGCATACATTAACAAACAAATGTAAATAAAATGATAGGTTATTCACCCAAGGTTAGGTTTAAGAGGTAGCTACACAAGAAGTGTTAGGCGGATTAAGTTGATAATTATCTTTTATTAATATATATTGTGTTAGTATTATGTTGTTACTTAATGGTTTGCTTTTAGTTCTCAGATTCTTAAGAAGTATTCGCGACTTATCGTCTGTTTGCCGCGCATAAAGAACAAAGAAGGACGATGCGAAGGAACGAATTCCATTTGAAATATTTGAGATAGATAAATGTTGTGTTGAAACAAGACAGTCGGTAATGTTTGCTTTCACTTCTATTGTCATTACTCGTAGATTATCGCCCCAGAAAGCAAACTGAATTTTTTAAAAATAATAAATATCAAAACATAAACATTTGAAACTAGTGATGTAGCGGAGATAAGTGACACTGGGACATAAGGTAATTTTTTGTTCTCATTTGTCATCAGTGACGTATCAAGAGTAATTGGTGTTATTTTTCGCCTCTTCAAAAATTTTCACTTAAAAATAAGTACCAAAATATAAACATTTGAAACCAGTGACGAAGTGAAGATAAGTGATACTGGGCCATAATACGATTTTTCGTTCCCAGTTGTCATTAATGACATAGTCGTCATCAAGAGTAAATAACATTAATTTCCGTACTTTCAAAAATTTTCAATTTAAAATGTGACACAAAACCATTATGTTTTATGCCTTTAGCAATCCCTAAAACAGTATATATCTCTATATCTCTACCTTGTGCCTCTCAGTTTCCTAAAAACGGGAATCTTCAGATCAATAAAGATTTCATACAGCATTCTATAACACCCATGCACAGTAAATGAATTGACTCATTGCGGATTCTATAGAAAATTGTGTTTACCAATTGTATATATACTATTTACGCACACGCTTGGCGGATATGAATACTCTTAATATAAAATGTTCGAAATGGAACACATCGGAGCTCAAACAATTATACTTCATAAGTGCTTATGTGATTCTAATGTTTTATAACTCACAGAATGTACATTCTTTACAAATTTATTTGTTTGACAACTAGCCTAACAACATCTTTTATTCCACATACTATTGATCCAAATACAATGCAGCTTCTAGAACGCCTAATTGTAAATCCGCCCCTGGCAGTATGTCTGTATGTGAAGATGATAAATCAGCAGGCCAAAAAATTACGAGAATGACATTTGATATGCAGTCTTTTTATTAAAATTATGGATATCTGAAGTTTTGGAAGAATGCTATCAACAGAAAAATCTGCATGTTTGACTGTTCGGATGTTTTTGAATTCGATAACTCAAACGCAGAGAGCTAGACCGATGAAATTTCATACATAAATTTTTTAGATTATCTTTTCTATATGAAATTTTGAACCAACTATATCTAAGGGTAAGGCCATGCGGGAACGTGATGACTGAATAACACAACAAGACATTCGATGAAACTTTGATGATTTTGGTATGATATTCATACCAAAATCGTAGATTTAATCTTTGATAGAATTCGTTTGAGAGTGGATTTGTTTTTAACTGTTTCCCTGTCTAAATTTAAGTGAATAATACAAATAATCAATTAATAAAACGGGAAGCAAAATAAACGAAATTTTATATGTGGTCTCGACATCGAAATTACTTTGTGCATCAATTTTGGACATAAATGGTCAAAAGGAAAGTGTCCAAAAATATATAATCGATTCCTTTCATTATATTAGGAAACAAAACACAAAATTGACATCGTAGTTTAAGTATACTAGAAAGTCGAAACATTTACACTCCTTCTGGTACAAATAATAGAAAAAAATACGTGGACATTAAAGTATTAAAAATAATTAAAAAATTTTAGTTTATATTAAAGAAACAATCGTTTACTTTCAAATATAGTACCTTTAAATTAATTATTTTTACAATGATGATCATTTCTATAAATTAATAAATATTTTTCAAATTATTTTTAAATAACGTTACAAATACTAACTAAACCGAACTAAGAATTTTGAAGTTGTTACATTTTTTTTTTGTCTTGGTTAGTTTCCAAAACAATTTTAATGATAATTGTGGTTAACTTCACTTTCATCCCTTGATAATTTTTGAAATTTAAAAAAAATTATCCTCAGTAAGAATCTTTAAAATTAAAGTCATCATTTAAAGTAAAATAAAAATAATTTTTTATTATTTGAATAAAAAAAAGTTAACAATGCAAATTTCTTATTTGTTGAGTTAAGATGTTAATACTGAATTAATTTACTTATTGAAATTTCTCTCAAAAGTAATTTTATTCGGAATTCTTGTTATAATTGCAATTTTAACTAAATAAATATAATATGATAAAATCAACAAGCGACAAAATTGGAATGATTTGGAAAATTAAGTTCGATTTGGTAAATTAATCAAATTTTTCATGCTAGAGTTTAAAAACATTTTATGTTTATTTTAAACTCGATTTATGTTGTTCTACAAACTTATAAATATTCTGAAGCTCTTTTATTCAGAATTAACATTTTCTATGAAATTATGAAATCAGTGAAACCAGTTAGATATTTCAATAGCTATTCTTCATACTTCCTTGACATTTAAGCACAAACAAATACTTTTCTATCAGCGGATGTCAACTTTCAATTCTCAAAAACAACACAACTTTTAAAGCAATATGATTTAAAGGAAATACAAACAATGGATAGAGAAAACAAATTTCCTGCCAACTTCGAATTTACTGTGTGCTATCTTGAATATTTCCTTCAATTGTGAGAAACATCGTTGCTGTTATATTAAAATATTGTATGTCAAAATCACACACAGTATAATAACATAAGAAATTGTGATATTAGAACTGGAATAAATGGCATTTGGCCTTTCATAGCATTTGTGACAACATACATAGTGATTTGAAAATAAATCTAAATTATATAAATATTTTACATCAAAATGTATTAAATTTATATATTAATTTTTTCCCCAGGGATTTTATAATGAGATTTTTGTTATGGATTTCTTTGATCGTGTAGTCTCAGGAAAGGGAAATTTAGGTCTCTTTAAAAGAAATGTTGTAAACATTAAGGATTTTCATCCCTTCACTCAGAGCGTGAGAACCTGCTGAGTTAGGAGTTTTACATTGCTTATGTAGCGTTAATCAAATAAAAAAGTGGGAATTGGATCAGGAAATAAAAGTGCATTTTAGAATAAAATTAATATTGGCGAAATTAAGATAAAAATTAGGAAATTAATTAGGATTTAAATTAGAGATTGAGATATCATTACATACATATCCATTCTTTATTAAAAGTAAAGATAAACCCAAAAATGCTATATTAAACTGATTGAAATTCTAATAGAAATGGCAAAGAAGAAACTGAATTTTTTTTTCAAGATACTTAACGATAATTGCTGGATTTATTCATCATTATATGTAATAACTATTTTAATCTTATAATAAGATTCTGTCCATTCTCTTTCATACAAGTTAATATAAGCTAAATTAAGATAAAAATTAGGAAGTTAATTAGGATTGAAATTAATTTAAGAGATATCATTACATATATACATCAGTTTGTTTATAATACCTACCAATATTTATTACATTACCTAATATTTTTTCTCACAAATATTCAAACTAATCAAATATCAGGTTTCAGTAATTACTCCTATATAAAGCATAGTAGAAATTTTACTCACTGCGCCCAATGGGAATTTAACTGAGTCTATCTGTCATAAAAATTTTGAAGCCGGTATCCAATTTTTTAATAGCTGATTTTAATTTTGACTGAATCGTAAATTCACTCAAAACACTTTAAATTCGTAAATAAAGAAATTTAATTAATTAGCTTTAATTAAAGAACTTTAATTCGTAATTAATTAACTTTAATTAAAGAATATTAAGCAACGGTTTGGCACATTACAGTACTAAAACGCTTCAGACCATACTCAAAAATGTAAAAAAAAATAATAATGATGTTGAATCAACAAACTATTTATAAATGAAGCGTTTTCATAACTGTATTAATTAATGGGGGAGCTGAACATTTCTTTTTATATAAAAAAGGTCTAATTATTAGTCAAAAAAGTCTTTCCACTGTATATCTGAGACTAACAAGAAGATCAAACTAGTGGGGCAAGATTTTTGATGGCAGGTTCACGCAGCCTCATTACTGCAATACAGCAATAAATACAGCAGGCAGGTACAGCAATAAATTTTACTACTCCTTCCTTAATTTAATGGCTCTTCCTTATAACCAAAGCAACAACCTCGCCCGACTTCTTGGCCATATGTCACTTTTTCTTTTTATCGTTGTTTAATGCTGGTTTCTCAATCAAAAGAGAAATAGCTATCCAACCTTAGGATGACTACCTTCAAAGTTAAGATAAAGATCCACAAGACAGAATATTCTGTTCATTTTATCTTTTTCAAAGCAATCAGATAAATTTAAAAAAAAAAGAAGTTCGTGTCTTAAAATTGGAAAGAAACCATTATGATCAATGAAAGAATATCAAGGAATGATGATTACTGTTGTTAAGATTGGAAGTTTGATTTCAATCTTCACCATTTTTCAAGATTTTTTTAGAATATCAATCTGTATTGTAATACGAAAAACTAACTCCAATGAATGCCAACCACGATTTTTAAAAATAACTTAGTGCGGTGATCTAGAATTCTTATATGCCTTTATATCCTTAAATAATGTCCCTATATTCGCTCAGAATTCTCATGTGTCATGTGTCCATACCATTATATCCACTTATTATTTTAATGTTAAAAAGTAAAATATGATGGGTGACTATGATGGATCACTTTAAGAGAAATTATACATTGTCAGCGTTTCCAGCGGACCAGATAATATTATATATAAGATGCAGCAATATAACTAGAATCGTGAAACACCAATTAAACCATAGGACAGTTATTGAATACTATCCTATGGTAATCCTCTCCCTCAATATTCTAACATTTCATAAATATTTCTTTCCTTCTTCCAGTTGCAGAAGGACTAAATGTGAAAAGGATATTAATTCGTCAATGTCAGTGAACCTGGGGCAAACAAACAACAGATTATTGCTCAGATTTTCAAATATTTTTAATATAATTTTCTGCATAATTCTATATTCGAGCAATAAACCTAAATTCTCTAAATAAAAGCCATTTTCTTAATTTTGTTTCAGCGTCCACTATTCAAACGCTTTCATTTATCGAAAAGTCCTCTAGTCTGAATTTTGCTGGATTATTACTATTTAGAAGAACCTACGAATTTATTGAAAGCTATTGTTTTCCTGAGTTCTTTAAACTTATTTAACAATTACAAAATCAGTGGAACCTGCCTCAATTTTTTTATCAATTTTTTTATCTGATATTTCTTTTAAAGAAATAAAAAATAATAACCATTTAAGATTCCTTATTTGATAATCGATCACACATTTAGCAATTGAGAAAAAACAACAATAATAAAAAAATTCCTCTTAACATACAATAAAAACTTTCAGTATAGAAATTTATAAAGCAATTCACTGCTTATTTAATTATTTAATGTGTATACATTAGTAATTTCATGTTCTGAATATGTGCTGCCATTTCACAAACAAAAGGATTGACCTAAAATTCAGTAAACGAATCATACAAAACAAATTGTAAAATTGTAAAATTACCATAAGATTTGAATCATAAATTCATATGAAATAAATTTTTCAAATAATATTTAGGAGTAGTGTACCGAAAGTCTGCTCCCAGAGTATAATTATAATTTTTTTTTTTTTTTATCTCATCCAATGGTCATTAGAGATTTAGCTATTGTTAATAGCGTCCAATGCATTAATTTTTCGCACACTGTTTACATTTGGTTTCAAAACGCTCATAAAGACATTTTGTACACGTTTGTCGCTATGCCATACTATAAGATACCTAGAGTCCTGCATCACTATACAAGTGGCAAAGTTCTTTTCAACTTCCTTGTACCATTTCATTCAGTTTATGTGTTTAACCATGCATTTGCTAAAACTCTTGATCAGGAAATAGAATCTTGTTTGAAACTCAAGATCATCACTAAAAAAAAAAAAACACTGCTGTAACAGAATCATGCAATACAAACCGAATCTAATGTAAACTTTATAAAACAAAACTGAATGATTCACTCAAGTTTAGATAAATTGTAAATACTTCCTGAAACAAGATCGGTTTATTATACACAATCCGATGAAAAAAGAAATCAGCACAAGAAGATCTTTTTCAAACTCTATCAGATAGAATTCAGAGTTTTAAGGTGAAAAAAAGTAAAAAGACAGGAATCCCGAACAAACTTCGTGAGCGAGGTCAGTCTTTAAACGAATTACAATGGCTGTGAGGGTTCGTTTTACAGCAAACCAGATCTGTATCAAAGAATGAAAAATTTTTCATCTTTCTTTTATTTGTTTCAGATTTCTCTCGTGAAAAGAAAATACCCGACGAGAACGTGGAACGTCCTCCATTGATAACAAGGCCTGACCCCGAACATCTTGTCTCGACATTATCGTTTTGAATTACAATGGCCGGGGGTGTTCGGCGCGATACACATCTGAGGAATAAGCAAATGATTAAGGGGTGTTGAAGAAGGCGGGAAAATCGGCTGCGAGTTACAATTTGTCCTTATATACAACAAGGGGGTTGAGATCTATCATTATTATCATTTTGTAGCTGGATGTTTCTGCTTGAATGGATGGATGAAGTGTTTTGTTCTGAGAGACAGGCATCGAGACAAATGCATACAATAAAGCCTCAACACCAATCATGACCTAGGATTAAATCCTCTATCTAGACGTTACCTGAGTACATTGGGTCCGTACGCGATTTTAGCGAAGGGTTATTTTGGGAACTAAAAGTTGATATTGTGCAAAGCAAATCTGGATTCTTTTCATATGACTATAATTAACGATTTCAGAACGAAATAATGATTGTCATGAAGAAATTTAAAAACTGGTATTAAACAAGTTGCGATCTGAAAAGATGTGCAAGATATTTCAGAAATCCACCTGTGGGTTGAGGAAAAACATAACTGAGAGACATGAATCGGAGTGAAAAAAGTTATCGATTTGATCCTTAAGTTGTCCTTTTTACTAGCATTTTTAAAAACCTATCAGTGCGATTAGCCAATTAGAAACAAATTGTTCACTCTGGTCTAGATGGGTATTGGAGGTTTTCCTAAATGGCCTCAAGAAAATTCAAATAAAGTCAAGGAAGGTAATAGAAGGCAAGTAAGACAAGTGACTATTATTGTTCCGGATCGCTTCCTCAAAAAAAAAAGAAAAAAAAAAAAGAAAAAAAAAAAAAAAGACAACTGGCTTTTTTTTATTATCGTCAGTCCTTGATTCATGGACTAAGCTAAATATTCCCTAGAAGGGAATGATATCGGAGATTAGAACCACTTTCCATGTTAGAAACTTCAATACATGATACAGAAGTTGTTATATGAAATTAATCGTTGATAAGTGAGGCAAGATAATAAGTAGGAGGCAAGCTTGCAAGCTTCTTTTTTGATATGCAATAAGAATATCGAAACACTTCAAATGATTTATATGTTGAAGTTCTATTCAAACTTTAAAGACATTTAGGTAATGACAAAGTATCTTCCCAGTATATGAGCTCTTATCGGTTGTAATAATCAAAGAATGCGAAAGAAATTCGAGATACAGACATTTGAAATTAAGAGATCAAAGTATATATAAGTGGTTGGACATCGAATCAGCATATTGTTTTTTATTAGAAAGAATGAGAGCAATGAACGGTATATTGAAATACATCTTATCATGTTTCATACTACATTGCTGTTCATTATCTTCCACATTCAAAAAGTGCGAATGAAATTCGAGATACAGGCATTTGAGTATATTGTATCGAATAAGTATATTGGTTTCGACTACAAAGAATGGGAGTAATGAATGGTTCAAATGATTCATGTTTCATACTGCATTGCCGTTCACTATTCTTCCCATTCAAAATGTCATTCTATGTGAAGGGAAGTACATGGAATTGATTTATTACACGAACTCTAGATATTTTGTAAGATCT
This sequence comes from Argiope bruennichi, assembly GCF_947563725.1. Taxonomy (NCBI): domain Eukaryota; kingdom Metazoa; phylum Arthropoda; class Arachnida; order Araneae; family Araneidae; genus Argiope; species Argiope bruennichi. The sequence goes on along the minus strand of NC_079153.1, from coordinate 78,017,533 downwards.
GAAAGGTAACTTGGAATTGATTATATAGACTTGAGCAAAATGTTATTGATTAAAATCGTTGTTGTTTCTTAATGTCAATGTTATTTGTAAGTTCTTTAGTATTACAGGTATCATTCCAGCATGAACACCATGCATGGAGTGGTTATTAACAAATCATGATCAGTTTTCCATTGTCGATTAACTGGCGATGTAAAAAAATATATTTCATTTTTTTTTTTTCAAAATTTTGCTGCTGTAATTGATTTTTGGGAGCTCGATTCTACCCTTTCTCATCATCCGATGCCTCATTTGTAATATCTATATTTGGATTTTTTTTTTCTTTTTGCTTTCCTTCATCATTGTTACCATTAGGAACAAATACATTGACAAAAGTCATTTTCTGATCATCCTGTATTTGACATAGGTGCTGAAATCTGTGAACTAAGCGGGCGGTCACGAGTGTCATACTTCGACTCAAAATTAAACTATCAATAAAAGAAGGTTTCGGAATTAAAAATGGGACACTCAGTCACTTTTAGTGACACTTGTAAATCAAGAATATCCCAAGTGTATTTGGAAACCCATAATAAACATTAAAATTTAAATGATGATTCGGTTATCTTTAATTAAAGTTAAAAGTCACGTTCTAATTAACATTCGTAATCATTCATAATGCATATAAGATAAAAAAAATAAATAAAAATAAAATTCAATACATGAATTATAAGAATTTTTTTTAGAGATATTCCACATTATAAGCGTATAAAGAGATTTGTCTCAAACCCATCTTTCTTCTGATTTTATAGAGCTCTCACAGTGAAATAAGAAGGAATATAAGTGAAACTAACTAAAAATAGGAAAGCTTTAAAAGAGTATAGAGATATTTCTCCATACCATCTTATTTGACAAAAGGTATCTTGATTTTAAATAATGTTACGATGATTTTGTGTCGAGAACAATAATAGTGATAAACAGATTCGACTTTAACGTCACAAAGTAAAGTCAAATTCAAACTATTTTTAGTTAAAATGGGATAATTATATTTCCATTTTATTATTTATTATTTCTCTACAGTATTATCAGGTAAATGGTCAATACTCTTTTTCTCCGAAAGTAATTTAAAATTTCGTAACAAAGGCTTTACAGGAATAAAAACTAGTTTGGTCACTTTAAACACTGTGGAGGGAAACACTTTCTGAATCGAATTTACTTTTGTTTATATTAAAATCGAGTAAACAATTTTGAATCGATATGACACTTATCGCAAGAAATCGGTTTATGTCAATTTAAGCAACATCAACGGTCAGTTTCTACGAAAAGCTGCAGAACTCTTCGCCTCAATTCCAGACAAGCTAGCCTCTTAGCAATTCATTGTTTACTTCTCGTAATGGATTTCTGACGAAGTCGTAAATATTTATATTGCAAATCGGTCGCATGTTTCAGACAGGTGTCGAGGCCTTACCTGTGTCACTTCTACAGCTCGGTGGACGCGGATCGACCTTGAAAGCCCAACTGAGTGCATCGGGCGAAATGAAATACGAGTTCTTCCAAGAATCAGGTAAAAGGGAAACACATATAACAACGCATCACCACTGTGACCCGGTGATTGATTTACAATTGTTTTCGCCCTACAAGGAAAAGTGGTATTTCAAGAGACGGACAAGTTATGCTCTTTCATAAAACAACCGAAACGAAACAATCGAACGGCTTGGAGGGGTATGTAACGCAATGAGAAAAAGATATTACACGTAAATGGGATTTTGTATATCATGTCGGGCAAGAGTATGAGCTCTGGGGAATAAAATGCAGATAAATCAGAGCATAACTGTTTGGGATAAAATGAATGGTTGGGAAAATGAAACATTGTTTTGGACAAGCAATCGCTAGAAAATTTCATGTCCAAATGGAAAACAACAGACATAAATTAAGTCTTTATTTCGATAATTTTTTTTTTGTTTCGGTGTTAAAACTTAATTAAATATAGAAATTTTAATTATCTGAAATTTTCTGCTTTGTTCATAATGCTGGTCCTCAAATTGCACAGTCCAATTTTCAGAATAGTGATTTTCCAATGAATAAATCATCATCTATAATCATAAATAATAAAATAAAAATCACCAATTATGAAATTAAAAAATTAAAGAAGATTCAAACCTCTAATCCAAAAGTAATAAGAAAATAATACTTTGATTTTTATTCGTGTACTGTCCGTTTCAGTATCCTGAAATGGTCACTTATCGATGATTCTATCTCACTAAGGGGTGAGACGCGGAAGGATGTGCCCAATGCAACAAAGTGCGCATTTCCGGAATTAAATTTATTGCTAAATATAAATTCCTCCTTTCATCTTTCCTCTCACCCTTATTTTGTCGAATTAAACCCATCTTAACGCATGCGCAAAAGCGCTGAGGGTTTTAGAATCCATTGGCAAACAATATCTTTATCTATGCCTAAAATTTACACTAAATTTATAAATTTATATAACCACGATAATGAATTCATACTCGAAATAAAACATACTTAATATCGTGGTAACTAAGTAATGAAACAATATAATTGACCAATATATTGCATTTATATATATATTACAATATATATATAATATTATTATTATTATATATTGTATTATTGTATACCAGTAACTAAAACAATAAAAACTATTGCCATAAAATATACAAAAAAAACTTTTTAAACTTCATATAATTAGAGGGGAAAAGTCGTACGATACTAAAATTAATACAATGAAAAAGTTTTTTTTAAGTATTTAAAATGGTAATAATGCCTTATTTGACAAATTTATTTCGGAATACATATAAATTGCTTTTGTGTTACTTTTAAACAGGACGACAATATATTAAAGTAAACAAAATATAGAATCTAAATACATTCTTGTCTTTATTAAAAAAAATATTTGAATATGTTTTCCGAGTCCAAAAAAAAAAAAAAAAAAAAAGATTATGAATGGGAAAAATAATTTGAAACTTATATATATGATTTAAAATATATCAAGAAAAACTATGATCGGTTACGGTTTGTAACTTATCACCATAGATTGGATTATTTTCTGACAGTTTTGGAAGACACAATTGTTTGTTGAAACGATACAGTAGGGAAACATCAAATAGACTTATTTTCTTACATCTCAGTGCCAAATAAAAACACACTATATTTGAAACCGACCAGGAAAATATTTAAAAGAATAATTGATACCTCTGAGTAATTGCACCGTTATGAATATGTTGAAAAGCAAGATGGCCTCTATTTGTAAGTGAAGATGTATGTGAACCGAAAAATAAGCTTTTTTATTAGGTCAATGTATGTAATTACATATGCAGAATGTAAATATGCTACCTCCACTGTAATATATCCTATGGATAAATAGTGACTTCTCTAGGACAAGGAAATGATAAAATTTAACATATTATTCCACGTTCAATAGATACCTAATAGCCATGACGTCTTTTATGTGATTTTAAAAACTACACAATTAGTAAGATATGTTATTAACATTATAAATTGATTTTTAATTAAATTGTACTGAAAAGATCAGACGTAAATTTGTTGGAATACCAACAATAACCAACCGTAATGTCGAAGTTAAGTTGTATCCCTAAATGTTACGTAAAGATTCATGTAATTCGTTAGCAGTAATTTAGAATAGGCAATTCAATTTATTTTTTTTGGAATAGAATCTTTTTAGTATAAATGAAATGCTTATAATATGTATATCATTACATATACATCAGGCAACACTTGTTGAATAGAAATTCAATTGGAATCTTAGAAGATTTCGTTAAATTTGAGAGTTTTTGATCTACATTCTCTCTATCGGACAACATGCAAATCATTTTTAAACCAATTGTTGGATAATACCTATTAGAAATCGCTAACTCATTAAAAAAACTATCGCCATAACGGGTCACTAACTTCACCTCAAGAATTACCAAATAATGCTGACTGTATGCATCTACGAAATCTAAAATTTTATTCAAGAAATTAAATTTTATTTATTTAAATAATATTAAAAAAATCATAGTAATTGAAAATTTAACAAAAAAAAAAAAAAAAAAAATTTCCGGAACTTGATTTTTGATTGTTTTTTTATTTTTAAATATGCTTAATAGAAATTTAAAAGAGATCGATTAAATGTGTGAACAAACTCTTTTTCGAATTCTTTCAGGACCGGAAAAAAAAGAATGATTTATTATCTCCACCTCTAGGTTCACCAACCTGCCTGGCAAAACAGTGAACAAAGTATAGTGACCGCTTATAAGTGAAACAATCTCCACCCATTGTTGGTCCTTCGGTCTAATTGATGGCATGTTGCCACCTTTCTGAAGAAATCATTCAAGCCTTTCAGCGGTGCATCTGGGGTCGTCAGGAATAACGCCCGTCAATTTGGAGGGCCCTTCATGTGGAACAGAATAAATCAGAAAGCGTTCTTAAGTGGTCATTGGCGAAGGTGCATGCGCTGGCTAGTGCAGGAATATTTGCTTTTTCGCTCGATGCATCGCTTTTTAATGGCGGAAATGAAATTTTTTCCTAACATAAACCTTTCGGTACCTTTTGCCTGATAATACTTGAGGTCGCTCAGGTGGTTGCGCCCTAATGGATGCTGCCGTCATTCTTTTTATTTGAAACGATATTTAGAAGGAAATGCTCTGAAGGAACATCCTACGTGGTTACCAAGATTCTGCAAAATTTCTTTGTTTCCTTTATTTCCGAAAGGAACTTTGAGATATTTTATTCATATTGTTTTTTAGTTATTTTATCCATATTATTTTTGACTGGAAAATATGTGTTTTATATGAATAATGATTATGAGGAAATACATCTTTGCCAAAGTAAATAAAACCACCTATATTGTTTTAATTCATTGTTTATTACACTGATATTGAATTTTCTTAATGATTATCAGTCAAACTTGTTTTTGTGTGGTTCTTTTCGGTGCAATTTTATTTTTGTGCGATTTTTTATGCGGTATATGAATTCCAAAGGTGTTGACAATACAACACCGTCGAGACGTTTTCTATCAGTGTACATAAGTACATTAAGTTTCACCATTGTTCAACAGTATTTAAAAAAATGATGAAAATCTGGCAGCCACAAATTTGAGAATTGGCCCCCAAGATCATGTAATTTAACACCATTGGACTTTTTTATGACGTTATTTGAAATCAAAGGTCTACCCTAGCAAACCCACAAGAACGCATGCACTGGAGAAGGAAATTCAACGTTGCATCAACGAAATTCAGCCACATGTATGCAAAATGGTCATGGAAAATTTCGAGAAAAGAATGCGTATGTGCCAGCAAAACCTTGGTGGCCATTTGACTCTTGTGTTATTCCATACATAACCCTATCCTATGAAGAAAAATTTAACAATTTAAAAAAAAAACTGTGTTTTTTATTTAATTCAAATCTTGCGTTAACACGTTGTTCTATCTTGCAATGTTCCACTTTTACTAACCCTAAACTATCAGCTGTCATATGGCTTTTTCAATCGGGTTGACAACACTTTACTGCGCGAATGGTTGCAAATTCATATCTTTCTCTAATTTTGGGATACCCTTTATAGTCGGAAAATGAATCCTCTAATATCTTCAAGTGATGGAAATGATTTTGAACCAGTTCATCATATGAAGACGCGCGTTTTCGATTATAGTATTCGTAGTATTGAATAATGTGGATTTTGAAAATTTCTCTATGTTTAAAATGAGAAATTAAGTTAAAAAATGTTTCCATGTGTAATTTAATTATTTATTTAATTTAGATAACACTTCCTCATTATTTCGTAAATCTTCGACAGATTTTCAAAGTGAGATTTTTTTTTAATGCAATCCTCGTTCACCGCATGAAATTTTTTCTTTAATTTGTTGTAAAAAATTATTTATTTTAACTATTTATGAAATTTTGAAAATTTTTTACGCGATTTCTTTTATACGGTTTCTATATACCACACAAAAACAAGTTTGACTGTAATAGAAAAAATTATAGCAGACGATATGCCTCTCTGAATTCTCTGTCTTTCTATATCCCATTTTTTTAATAAAAAAAATAAATAAATAAAAAATAGGATAAGAAGTATTTTAAATGTGACATTCCGAAAAAGTTTTGAAAATATTGTTACTCTTTATCCTAGAACAGTTGAAATGAATTAGATGATCGATCGCATGGGTCAGGTTTCGGTTCATATAAGGCAGTACCGGTAACTTTTAATACATGAGCAGCAAAATACAATATTTTTCAATCTCAATATTTAAAGTAAATTTAAATAATGCAAAAAATCCTAAATTTTACTTTCTAAATTTTCTGGTTAAATCCGAAAAATATAAGATTTTTTTTTTTCGGGAATAATAAAGAGAAGTAAACAATGTAGTGAATTTTATAATTTAATGAACTGCAATGTTCACTTCTCTTAATGATACTTTAAAAAAATCATAGGAAACGGACGAATAATATAAGATTTTTAACTTGGTCGAAAAAACTAGACTTTGTGATACTTTTGCACTATAAAAAAAAGAAATAATATTATAATCATTTTCTTGCGTGTTTCTTGTTTGATAATAATATCCAAATAATATTTTAAAAAATCTGTGAATATTTATTTCTATTTAATCAGTAAATATGGACAATTAATGTGGTATTAAGCTGGACACATTTTAAATTGCTGGGATATAATGGTAAAATTTTTAATGATTAATTTCATATAGCTTTATTTTCTTAAATACCCATTTCAAGACAATTGGATATAGAAATACTTATAAAAATGTATTAATAAATTTTTTTTTTTCAAAATAACATTAAATATATTCAAAAAATCTACTTTGATTTTTAAAATTTTCTTCAATTTAAATCATATTTTTCTGTCAAAACTTGTTTTCCAAAAATATTTGGGGGAAAAAATGTAAACAAATTATTAAAAATAAAAAGTAAAAAAGTATAGAAAAAAAATGTAAAACAAGTATCAACTTAGAATTGATTAAATTATTGATCAAATTTTATTAAATTATAGATCAAATAAATATTTTGTTATAGAATAAATATATATATGAACCTATATTAAAAGCAGTAATATGAGAGTATATTATCGACAGTTTTATGTAAACAACCACCATCAAAAACTTCTAAACCTTTATCAAAAGATTTATTAAGTACGAATCTTTCACACTTCATAAAGTTCTTTCATTTTTTGACCCTCCACTATTACTTAACCTAACCAAGGGTTTCTGCCTGGATTAATGCCTCTTCTTTTGAGGGTTTTGTCACGAACTCGTGCTCACTGAGTTGATGACGCGATTGAAGCAGCTCTCGAAATGCTGGCCCGCTGTGCGAAGACACAAAAGATCGAGGTGATGTAACCTAGTATATGTGCACAAACTGTTACACTAGGATAACAGCTGTCTAAGCCTTTAAACACTGAATTGTAGTATGGGCCATAAAAAACCGTGAAGGAGTGGAAAAAGAGAAAAACAGCTGCGAAACGATGTTAAAATTTTTAATTCCGGAAATATTTCAATTTATTAATAAACAGAAAATTATCTGCTGCTTCGCCTTTTAACCAGCATATTAATGTTTAGAAGGACTAAAAAATTAATCAAATTAATATTTTCTTAGCAAGCTTGGAAAGTTGGACTAATAAATTCTATTCACGTACTATATAATAAATAAACTATATAAGGCTATTTAATAAAGGCATTAAGAGTTCATTCTAAACGTGGTTCTGATCTATCTGTCTGCCAATTATCTCCTAGACAGTTTTACATTTATTTCATTAACTCTTTGATAACTAGATTTTTTGCAGTTGAAGAAAGTCAAGAACGATTATTTAAAAAAGACGCACATCTGATGACTTCAAAAGACAGAAAGAATGTCATGGTTCTCAGTCAAAATATCCCTTTTAAAAGGATATTTTGAGATTGAATTTCCCAGATAATTTATAGATTCAAAGTTCGCAAAAACTATTGAATAAAAGAGACAGTTATCATAAAAATCACCACAAAACTTATTTTACAAATTGAGAATATACTAAAAGAGGCCGAATAATAAATATATATACAATTCAGAAGCCCTTAAATTGGTTGAAATACAAAAATTATACTAGAATAAATTAAATGTTTGAATACTAAAATGAATAAATTAATCATTTTTTGACCCTGAAAAAGTTCTAAGCATGTAAGCTCACAATATATTAATTTAATATCAGAACACGAATACTTTAATATTGCATTTACTTTGAAAATATTAAAACATTAAAAAAACTATTAAAATTTTCGATTCAGTAACTTTTGAAAAGTGCTAGGTTCCTAGATTTATAATTTTACTATGACTATACGATGAACCATGTATTTTTAAATGTAATTTTATTAAAATAAAAATATTAAGTTAATTTTAGCTCCATTTATTTTAAAGAAAAGAAAGTTGCCATTATGAGTTGGATCCTCAGATCAATATAAAGCTCTTAGGTACAAGTCTTTTATCTCCATTAATGACCTCATGGTAACTATTACATTATTTTTCATTTTTATTTAACTTTATAGACATGTAATTCGAACTGATGCACTCTCCAACACCATTTTAAGGCGAATCTTGTTATATACAATTAAAATTTAAAGAGAATGCATAAATGGATGACGGTTCGTAATGCAATCCAGACACGAATCCATAACCGCCTACAATCCGCCTCTGAATTGCGATAAATGTCTCATAAGTTCTATGAAAATAAAAACGTTTTTTATATAACAAAGAAATTGTGAAATCCGAAGTTTACTGTAATATGGATGATTCCATATAAGAAAAAGTAGTCACGCAGAAAGCATTTCATGGTTAATACTATTTTCTCTTGGTCTTTATGCATTTGTTATTATTAAAACTCAGAAATGGAGTTTTTCAATGAACTTGTCAATTTCTATAGCAATAAAAATCCAAAAAAAAAAAAAAAAACTTTCCATCATTTCTCAATGAATTCAAATAAGCAAAATAACTGATAATAAAATATGAAGTATGTTTGATAGAAATTCCAAAAGCGGTAGTAAAAATGCATCACTCAAGAATCAGACAACCAAGTAAAAAAAAAAAAAAAATCATTTTACTATCTTCTGACTTCTGAATATTGCTTGTTTTCGTCTCCTTCAAAATGATTTGATCATGTTCAATTCTTTTTTTAGTATAAATTCTTCGAACGGTCCCCCCCCCCCCAGTGCAATAAAAGATCCTGGATTTTAAAATTCTTTTTCAGTAAATCATATATAAAAAAAGGCTTACGTATCTTTAAGCCATGAATTGCTCAATATTATAGAGTTAAATCTTTTCACAGATTTGCTCTACCGATTCTGAGAATAAAAATAATTTTATTTTATTCTCTCTACATAAAGTGACGAGGTTCGTATAAGCGCTAAAACACAAAAAATTCTAACCGCTTTTATTGCTGTGGAAATTTTCAGGATTCTTTCAGAAGACTGAATTTCTTTTAGCGCGAAATAATTTTTTTCAATCCAATTTCTTATATGTTTTAGGAATCCTTAAAAACTAAAATGATTTAGACTTCTGGAATTTAGACCAGGAAACTGAATACACTGGCAATACAGAAGAAATCAAGCCGTGTCAAAGTGTCAAAAAAAAAAATCCTAAAATCCAAAAATAAAATCCGAAATCCCACTTTTGATTCTAAGGAAGGCATGAATCTAAATTAGATGATGCTGGTATTATCTGCTTGGTAAGTATATCTGCCAAGTTTCTAAGCCAAAGACTTGTGATAAGGCGTAGCATTTTCCTTCACTTAAATCGATTTGATGCATCTTCATCACATCCGTGATAAAAGTCGAATTAGGCAGCAGTCGAATACCAGGAGCAAGTGATCTTCCTCGAGGACTTTTAGGAAAAGTCTACATTTGTGATTCGTTTCAATGCAGAATACCTCTAGACAGTCACTCCGTTAACCAAAAAGATTTGACGTATCTAGATTCCATTTAAGGTAGAAGATGATTTAACTTCAATATATTGGGTTAGTTATTATACCCATCGTAGATGATTTTCGGGAAAAAGACACCATTTGTGTTTTCTTGGAGAAAAACCAGGGAAACCGCCAGGACTCAACCTAATTGCAGCCAGCAATGTTGCTAAAACGCCTAATCTTACATGTATTTTTCTTGGAGGTAAGTCAGGAAAATGTTCAACGGTTATTCCAAACCAAAACGTGCCATGTTGTTAAAACGTACATCAATCTACCAGCATTTAAATAATTCTAGCTCCAAACACAAAAAGAGTAAAACTCATAACCATCTTTCTCTGATTCAAATTTCTTGGTCATGCGTTAGCTCATTAAGTCAGAAATATTAAAGTTAAACTTGATGGGAAATTATTATATAAATCGTAACGATACTAAACTATTAATGGTTAAAATATGACAAATTATGTAAGATAAAAAAATGGAAAATATAATTTCCATAATAATATTTTTTTTATATATTTTACATCAGTTACTTTTTTCTGGCTTTTTGATAACGTCATTTTTTTTACTTGTAAACAAAGAAAAAACAAATGCGTTGGTTCAAGACATTTTATGAAATATCGAATAAAAAGGGATTAGTAGTAGAATTTTGGTCTGTTAAAAATTTGGATTATAAAAATAATTTATAATGTTATAAATTATTATCTTGATACATACAACATAAAATTAGGTTATTTATAATTTAACTAGATTTTATCAATTTATTATAATATTTAGCAGATGAACTATCGTATTTGACGGTTCAGTTATTTGGATCAATCAGATTATAACTAAAATGAGAAAAATAGATGTCATCTGAGCGTCAGTCAAAAACAAGATAAAAAATTACATCGGAAAATAAGTTATAACTACCAAGATGTTATTATAACACTAGTCATATCATTTATAGATAAAAACGCTGCTCTTATCCAAAGAAAAACACAGCCACGAAATCTTAGTCTAACCGAAAAGGTTCACCGCCAATAATGACAGTTAGATAAAATAATGCGCAAGAGAAAGAGCAATTTATCAGTAAATATAAAATAAACGAAATCAATAACGACTGAAGAAGAAATGGGACTATATTGATTAAATGATGTCATCTGATAAAAGAAAAGACCTTAATGATGATAAAAATTCTGAATATGTTTAAGGAATTCAGGGAAACGGCTTCAATGGGAAGAAACCTGCAATATTGATTTAATGTATTACATATTTTAATATTAGAAAAAGAAATTAACATAATTCAGAATCCATTATAAATAATTCTCTTTGTTACGGAAATACTAGCTGGAATCAATGTTATTATTTAGAATTTCGATATGACAGCAACAGTTAAAAGCTTAATAATCTGCAGTATATTTTCATGACTTCTAAAAAGTATTCAATCACTTTAACCATATTGTTCGTGTTTTCTAAAGCTCTTCAAACCTATGTTTTCGATTCATCACTAAAAAGATTTTAATCATAGGCAATGACGTGCAAGTTTTCAGAGGAGCAAAAGATGAAGATAATTCAGCAGAAGTAATTTCAAGTGATTCGCGTGAAGAGGAAGATGTAGCTGACTGTTCTTAAAACAAAACTCCAGAGAATATCATATTTTTAATTCAATTTTAAGGATTTCATTACCACTGTTATACAACGTTTTCGACATAAGAACTTGCTACATGTGCTAAAACGTCATTTGCAAGTACCTGTTGCAAAGCAACCAAACTTAAGAGATTTTTTTTTGTCTAAATAAATTTTTTTTCTGTATTTTTATTACAAAATAAATTATTTCAAAAACTCAGCATAAAAACGCTAAAAGCAACCATAAAACTTATGTCAATTTTCTTCCTGCCACTTGGAATATTTTCTTTCGTATCTTTTTTACTACTTTTTCGAATATCTTGTTAAGTAATGATGATCTTTCAAATTGATACCCATTAAAATGTCAATAATCGTTGATTTAATAAGAGATTTATTTCTTTTCATAACTGTCAGTATAAATAACAGCTCTTAGCGAATTCATCATTCTCCTAAACAAGAGAACAATTTCATACGCCGATTTTCAACTATTTTCGAATCCGGCTGGAAAATGTTTAAAAAATTTTGACATTCCAACTACTGAATTTCTTTTTCAAACAACATTGGAATTCGACTATCTTTCATATTTACTTGATGATTCTATAACTATGGAGAAAAAAGAATCAAATACTTTTATCCGAAGGACACCAAATTTAGTTTTATTACTTACAAATTTTCTATGTGTTTTTTGTTTGCGTAATTGCTATGCTTTGATTTTTGTTGCTCATAATGTTGTAACTATTTATTAATAATTATATATAATGATTTATTTTTATAATTCAGCAGTAGAATTTTAATTAAAAAATTGTTATGTATACATATTTTTATATTTACTGGCCCGCAAAGATTTTCGCGATGAGCTGCGAATTTCACATCCTTCCCTTAAGGCACTGACACATCAATTAACAAAATATTTAATAGTTAAAAAATAGTGATAATGAAGGTGCAAAATATTATGGGATAAATATAATATTTTATACAAATGATTAAATAGATTCTATAAATTATTCAATAATAATATGATCCAAAGTCTGCGCATTATGTCGTTGTTTACATGTGACAAGTAGTAATATTTTTATGGTGTGGAACTTCTTACACTAAAAGAATTCTCCACACAATTTTAAGTTCATGAATTTTGGTCATTAAAAGAATGACAACTGAAATTTCTGTTAGATTTTCGACTAGAAGGAAGAAAAATAATTCAGAGAGTTACGTTAATTTGAAATATATCATTAAAATATTTACTTAAATTATATCTAACAAAATTTGATTATTAATTAATATTACATTCCGTATATATATATATATATATATATATATATATGGAATTTAGAAACTTATCGTGCATAAATGGTGTCGTGAAAATAGTTGTTGCCCAAACCAAATTATACATGTAAAAATATGTAAGAAAATCTAATCTATTACACATCTCAGAATAATAATATCCTGAACCTTTTCAGGCAGAAATCTTCAGATAATTTTACAAAATTAATTAAAACATCGTTTTAACATGAATTTCATGGGTTTTTTCCCCCTGTTTTTCTACACCTAAATTATATTTTTTACAATCAGAAAATTAAACATGAATTGAATATATTAAAAAACTATCTACAATTATATAACAGTTATATTAACTGAATAATTTCTGAAAAACTGTACTTTGAACAAAAATGATGGTAATAAGTAAATTTTTAACACATAAAACAATACAAGACGACAAATACTAACCAATATAATGAATCTCTCAATTTGGTTATATAACATTACACTTAAAAATGGAAACGAGATCTTACCTTTTCAATGCACCGCTTCTTCCGTTTTTTCCATTTCCGATGATGCTCCTACCGGAAACGGAAGAACGAGACGGTAGGCTGTCGGGAGTTTCCACAGCATCTTCATCCTTGGACACCAAGTGGATGGCGCTCCCGTTGACTTGCTGCTTCACGCCACCATTAACGCTGCCATTGACACCACCATTCATACTGCCGTTGACGCCACCATTCATACTACCGTTTACACCACCATTGACATTGCCATTAGTATATCCATTTGCAGCCCCAACCATGATAGACTTGGGCTTCTGGGGCACAGGGCGTCCGTCACTATCTTCCTCATACACAACGTAGGGCGTCATCTTGATTGTTATTATTTTTCTTTATGAATTCAGAGGCTGGATCACTATTTGTGATCGAACTTTGAAATGTCACGTTGATTCTTAAGCAGAAAGCTTAGATTATACTACTGATGTAGTAACAATGCTTGTTATATCCTATATGGTGTTATTAGTGAATAATAGCTATTTCTGAATGATGTCACTGAATAAAAATGAAAACAGCTATTTCATCATATGATATATTATCCGCGAAAATATGCAACTGCAACACTTCTATGATGAATCTATAATATCACAACCCAACTGTCATCTAAACACACTCCAAGTCTAAAAAATAGTGCTAATATTTAAAAATAGGTTATACTTGGATGCCAAGTTCTTATATCGATAGTTCTATGACTTATTAGTCAGTTATTGGAAAAAGAAAGCTTAACACTTCAAAACTGAGTTCTCTGTAGCTGAGATGATCGAATGCTCCATAAAATATGAATTTTAAAATTTTGTTAGAAGAATAATGGACTAGAATTTATTAAAATTTTTTTAACTCAAACACTGGCTTTTTCTTTAAAAAAAATGATGTTAAAATTTGAGTTCTTGGCACTAAAATGCACTCGCTGTCTGAACAGATGAAGATCAAGGTCGCACTCTCTGTTGACAACCAGATTCAAAAGACCGTAGCAGCATTCTTCTCACAGCACGTAAGAAGGTGAGCACGCTGTTTTCCTGCGCAGGAAAAAGAATGTCTACTGTTTTTGTGTCAGGTTTCAAGTGATTCACTGGATATACAATTAGCTGTCTATCAGCACACTCGTGAAAGTGATAAAAAACAGTGATGAAAAATAGCAAATAGAATAAATTCTAAATTTATTTATCAACGTCTTATTTTTCTCACATGATTCTTGACGTTCATACAAATTGGTTAGATTATAACTTTTAAATCAGTTTATCATAAAATTCTGAAAAGATTTTAGAAGCACTAATTCTATAAACTGATATTCAGTTGACAATTAGTAGGAAATATTTTAAATGGAGCAGACGACTTTTTTCTTAAATTATTATATTCTTTTCTAAATGTTATTCGAATTCCAAAGAAATATTTATAATTCGTTTTCCAGCAAATTGACAAGAAAAAAAAATATTAATTCGTAGGAAAATAACCACAACTCAACAAATCTTCAATGTTTTATCACATTTTACAATGAATCGTCATACTATTATTTTTTCCCAGAAGAAATCATATTCTATACAAAAAATTAAATCAGAATAATTCTAAAATCGAATTTCTAAACGATATTTGAGTATCAGTCATCCACTCACTTCACTGCGGCGAGTGCACGCTGTATCCATTTGTTGATAGATTCCACAACAAACATGAGAGCAGAAGGGGTTGTTGTTCTTTTTTTGACAACTCCTCTCCGCGCAATCAGCCCGGCGAAAGCGTTCGAGCCATTTTGAGAGGGATCGGTGGAATCGTTCCATGTCGGGGCGAGAGGGCGCTGTAGTCGCGGGCCGGCTAGACTCACTGAGAGCAGGTGGGTGCGTGTGCGCCGCAACCTTTTGTTTACTATGCTCGAAGATGACATGAGTGGAAAAGGATTTGTTCCGCTTTCGGAAAGATTTAGTTTTGTTTTCGTTTGGAGGACGCAGAATTTCGGTGCGGTTTCTGTTTCTTACTAATTGTGAAATTTTAAATTGTCTTTATCATCAGTTCCAGCTAATTTCTTAATGAAAATTTCGTTGTCGACGATTTTGTATTGTATTCTCACGTTTTATGAAAAATAATTAACATTTAAACAATGATATTAAAACAAAAATAGCAAAATTGGAGGAACTGAGACAATTTATATTAACTTTTTATTAAAATTTCATGAAAATATTAAAATATTTCTACATAGATATAAGCAAAAATCCTTTAATGGTAGATTCTTTAAAACAAAGAAGGATGTTGCCAAGAGGATAAGGGATGTAGAAATTAAAGATTTCAGCTGAATCCATATTTCAGTTCATAGAGTTTTACGCTTATACGGGTAAACGTTTTTTCACTTTGCTGTTGTGAAGTACAGTTTTAATTGTTAGAAAGACTCAGAATATACAGAGGCGAAACCAGGAACTATCCTTTTCAACAAGTAAAAAAATATTGCTCTGAAATGAAATTAGAAGTAAAAAATGGAGGAATTCAATTCTGCGAACAAATATTTGCATAACGATGTTCGATGTACCTTTTCCGATAAGTGAAAACGACATGTAAAAAATAAATCACTGAGATTTACATCAAAATTGAGATTAGATGCGTTTCTTGTTAACTGAAAGAATGTTTTTAGGATGCAATCTAGAATGTTGTTATTCCTTTCCTTGAAGCTTGGTACGGTATAGAGGAAGATCTAGAAGGAATTTGTTGTGAATTTTAAAAATATTGTTTAACCCCTTAACTGTTTTGCCCGAATGCACGTGCATCGATTTATCGAATTTTGATAGTTGTGAGCAAAAATTAAACCATTCATAACGATTATAATTCAATATTAAAATTACTTCGAATACATAGATAAGTCAAGTATTTAATGGCTTTTCATTTGAATCAAAATTTAAAAAAAAATTCAAAATAGAAGATGCATCTTATTAGATAGTTAGAAAATAAAACAGTTAAGTGGTTAAAACATTTCTCCGGCGCATATTTCATGCAATTTAAATCCGTTTCGTTTAGTCTAAATCCATTCAAGGTCGCATTGTTGTTTCAGTTAAATCTTGAAACCACAATATGAAACCTTGCTTCTCATTTGCCAGTGAGCGTTAACGATTTTCAAAAATTGCTTGTCTAAATATTTGCAATGGTTGCTGCCCTGTATGAGAGTTCATATTTAATTGCTTCGTTAGTTGGCAGAAAAGTAATAGTCTTATTAATAATTTTATAAATTGTATAAGCTGTTCATTTAATAAAATGTGATTTACAATCTTTTGATAAGATGCGTATTGCCATTAAATATAGATTTCAAAAATACCAAATTAAATTAAATGGAAACAATAGGAATGAAAGCAAATATTCAAAATTATATGAAACCTTTTTAGTAAGTGACGAGAGTTCGCAAATTGTACAGACTAAGTCTATGGCAAAGGATACCGACATGCTCTGATTGGTTTAAGCCTTGGCATCTTTTTGGCAATGTTTTGCCAAAAAAGATGCCATACCGAAATATATTTTTATAAAAATAAATAAAATTTGTAAATTTATCCCCCCCCCTATTTTTTATGGTTTGCATGTAATATTAATCTGGAACACATATACAGCGGAAAAGATCAAATCCTGAAACCTAAATTCAGGAAATATAAAAATTACAATTTATTGAGAAATATTTTGTGTGTGTGTGTTTCTTCTTAATATTATTTTGATATAACTAAAAAAATTAGCTTCGAAATCACATTTTCCGTTAAGGCTTACATATTTATACGTTTTGGGCATTAAGTAATCATCTCCCCATATGTAGTTGATGGGAAAGTAACAAAAGTTCAGCAACAAGTTTCAATGACGGCATAAATTATCTAATAAAGGCACGAAAATCACAGAAAAATAAGAATTATTTAATTACTGCATCATATGTTGAGTAATTACTTTCATTTTGTTTTTATATTTCTGTGCATAAACAACATTAGTTACTTGTATTACTAGTATTATTAGTAATATTTATTATTATTAATTAGTATCAGTAGTATTGCTAGTAATATTTAGAGAAAACTATTATATTAATAAAAATTAGATCGTGCTGATATTCACTCGTATCTTCCATAAAACTAATGAAAGGTACAAAGTTTGAGCCAAATAAGCGAAAACTACACTATTATGAGTGCAAAACATTGCCAAAAAGATGCCAAGGCTTAAACCAATCAGAGCACGTCGGTTTCCTTTGCCATAGACTTAGTCTGTACAATTTGAGAACTCGCGTAAGTGACTAAATATATCATTTCATTTTTTTCCTCTCAAAAATGTATTCAAATTCTTATTGCCCAAGTCGTAGCGAAATGCATATTGTCTTTTTTAAAGTTAAATATGCTCATAACAATATCTCATAATTATATAACATAACCAAATAAGCTTATATATTTTATACCTTTAAAAGTGGATTTAATCTTCATAGTTAGTTTTTGTTAATTAGAGTAATATGGAGGGAAAATAGTTCCAATTATTCATCAATTAAAAAATTCGCATATTCATCAATGCTCACATCTTCTACTTGAACTTAGTTTATTGTTATATATTTTTGTCTTAATTGTATTTTCTTTATATATTGAAAAAAAACCTCATGTTTATATACAGAGTGAAAAAATAACGTTCATTCTCTTATTGCAGAAAAATTCTTTCATTTTTCATTTTTTTGAAAAATTTATTTTTTTGTTTTCAACTGAAACGTTTTCATTTGTTAGTGCAGTCATTCTTCATTAGAAACACTCATACTACTTATAGATAATATATATAATGATGCATGAAAAATAAGTGAAAAACTTTTGTTAAATAAATCTTTAAATTTGCTAAAAAATAATCTTTTATATTTTGAATAAGAAAACATGTTTTATAATATGATACAAGTACTTTAGAATACGAATAGTCAACAAAGCTTTCTAAATAAGTTTCGAGTGGTTATATGTATAGAGATATCTACTCAAAGATAAAGCGAAAAAGCTTTGATTAAATATATATCAGATTCTAAACACTAATTAATGACATGACATTTATAAATGTTTAGCATGAAAATAAACACTGAACGGGCTCATTTAACAAACAAAAATTAAAAATTTACCAGGCAGGAAAAGGAATAAAATTCGAAACTGACACTAGATTAATTACTTTAATTCAATTTTCTTTTTACATTTGTATTTCGGGAAAAAAGCTTTTTATTTTTTTTAAATTTTTACCTAACATTATTTTTTCCTTGATGTGAAAAGTTGGAAAAAGTAAACATTTTACTTTTTAATTTATCAATTTCTTGCCCATTGTCATGCATTTTTTGCTCCATTTTCTATTAAAATTTTTTAAAGTAAAGCTTCATGTTTTTTTTCTTGTTTTTTAAACTTATTTTTAACTAGGAAAGTGTTAATATTTAAAATAATAATAAAAAAATATATATTCTTATCAACTGTTACTTGATAATTTGATTTTTTAAACTTCTGAATGGGTTATGTTTTATATAAATAACTTGTTAGCAAGATTTATTTCATGTTTTGTTTTACTTTATTTAATTCAAATGACGTCACAGTCGAATGATAAATATAATTGCGGATGCCATTTGATATATAAACACACTTTGGTATACGCTTTGACTGCTGCAAAATGAATAACCCAATAATAAATTAGAGTGGAAAATTTCACGAGTACCAGATAAAAAGATTATCTTTGATAGATATCTCGCTCGAAGAAATGTCTTTTGAATCGCACACTTAAATAAATACGGTACCACGAATGACTTTATTTCATTTTTTTCCCCTCCTCTAATTAAAATTTTTTATTAAACTAAACTTTTCAAATTCAAAACACGTAAAAAAAACCTGGAATAATTTTCGTTTAATGCCATTGTCATTTTAGATAGAAAAAAGTCCACAAAACATTTATTCCATTTTATTCTTTTGTTGTCAAATCGGAAGTTTATAAACGGTGATGTTTTCTAAAATTTAGGTTTTTTTCTTTCCCTGATTTATTGATTTTATTTTTTTAATCTTATTTATTACCTTCTTTCTTCTTTTACGAATCGCTGTTTGAAAAAGAGACTGACCAGATAGAGAAATAAAAGGTGTAGATCGTATGGCTGAATAGGAAGCTTTTCTTAGTCGGAAAGGATTCTGAATAGGAATGTTAGTTCAATTCAGTTTGAAAATCTGGAACAAAACAAATTGTATTCTAAATCTACAACAGAACAATTTAAAATATTCCATGAAACATAAACGGAACAAATACTCTTCTGAAAAGTTCTCTATCTGAATGTTGCGGCACACCAAATCCTATAAACATATCGTCTGGGAATGTAAAAGAGGAGCACCGCAACCTATTTCCTTTAAGAGGAACAGAAACAAAATTCCTGCCCTTCTAATAAGTGTTTGTCTTCGTTCCACCACCTGTCGGCACGGAACGCGCGGTTGGCAAGAAGAAATTTGTCTGTCATTGGAAAACTGAAAAGAATCAATAAAGATCAACTAAAGAAGAATACAAAGCTTTAAAAAAAAGCAGTTTTGAAAGAAATACGATAACGCTTGTTTAAAGAGAGATAAACTGGCGTAGATGTTAAATTATCCGTTTGGAAAATGCTAGAGCACGTGAAGAATAGCAATTTCAAAAAAAGTATCAATAAATCCACTTGAATTTAAAAAACAGATTATACATGTTTATACTTTGGTTTACAAAGGTTTCATTCTTTCTTTATCATACTGATTTACTTTTAATGGAATTAATGTATTTTATTCAATTAGATATATTTAAATTCTAGAACTTAAGTGTTCCATTTACATGGCTCTTTCTCAATACAAATACAATAGTGGCAATAAATCGTTTTGGGTTGAGGAAATATTATTAACAATTTAGATTTTCAAGAACTTATTTATACATTAAATTATACGGTACTTGAATGAACAGAAATTAATAATCATATGATTATTTTCTTTCACTGTAAAAAATTATTCTTCATGCATTACACCAGAGCACAATTTTTCCTTGGCTTAGGTACCAGAAAATATATTTACATATTTCTGTGCTAATTCTGATTCTAATATACTGATCTGAAGGCATCTGAAAAATTTCCGCACCTTCTATTTTTCTTTTTTATATGAAATTTTATTTCGTTTTGGAAATGTAGACTCTTTTTAAAAATGATGTTCGTTGCGTCGAGAGGAAACTATATAAAAAAATGGAATTACAATCATAATCTGTATAATCATCCTATAGATATAACTTAATATTCTGTTGATTTTCATTACCTTCTTTGTGTCGTTGGATAAATCTCGGAAAAACTTATTCCCCATACAAAAAACTTAGGCAATTTTATTTTCTTTCATTCCGTTTTAACAGTCGTAGACAAAGAGATCAACATTCTGCGCATATCTATTGAAAAAATATGGTTTTTACTCCAACATTTATAAAAAAAATATTCGTTGAAAATTTGCTGTTTATTCTTCAAATCTTGCTGATATCTTTGATCAGCAGAGAAGACAAAATGCAAGTAACCAAAGAATAACAATTGGAATATTCGAATAATAATAATAATCAAATGAAATATGCATGTTTTATATTATTAAAAAAACTTATTGTTAATAGCTTTCAATAAACAATATAGCGGGTGTTTTCTACCAATCACTTTTCCATCTTAATGCGTTGCGTAGTAAGAAACTTTTCCATGAAATTTCACGTAATTTTTTGTTATTTTTGTTTTGTTGCTCAGAATAATATTGGCACTGAAATTGAAATCTTTTTCTTTTGTCTCGAGATAAAGAGGAAAATCTTCAAATTGCGCAAGAATGTAGTGTAATCTTCAAATTATCCAGTGGCGTTGTAATAGTAGGTAGCAATCGAGGCATAATACAGTTCTTACACCCTTTCCTAATTTCTCCTTTTCGTCAGGAGAAATTAGGAAAGTTACATGTAGATGACACCCAGATGTGGTATAACATTTCTTTTTTCACTCCCTCAACATCTTTGACTTCATTAAGTTTTAAGACAAATTTAGGAACTCCTTCTTTCTTGACGATACTAGACATCTAGGTACAGAGTGTTGTGGCAAGCAAGCAAACAAACAATTCTGTATAATTACTTTTAGCTTGAGTGGCATCACCTTGTTTTGTTGTTATTCTAAAAAACTACCTATATGTTTGTACGTCTACTTATTGTGAAGAATAAATATATGTTTTACTAACGCCATCGTCTTGAATAATATGGTGCCAAAAACTCCATTTGAATCAGGACCGTGAATTTATACTTCCTGCTTTTTACGAAATATCGGAAGTTTACTTTCTTACTGAATTTTTTGTGTTTATACTTCGGATTACTGCAATGGCAACGCCGGATGCAATTGTACTAGGTTCCTGTGGTTTTGGACAGAAAAAGATGCAAACGGAAATATACACTTGCAAAATGAAATACTTACTTATCGTTTTTCACGTTTACCTTTTGGATTGACTTCTAGTTCCTTTTTGCTTTCTGCCACTCTTCGTGAATTAGCTAATATGCACTCTGATTCCTACCCTACTGCAGCTAAGCAACTGGAGAATAATATTTTCATGGACGACTTTGTTATGGAAGTAGATACTGCTGAACAAGCAATAACTCTTTACCAAGAAATGCAAGATTTGCAGGCGATAGCAAGACCTACTGGATACATTTTGGAAAAGATGGTCCAAAGAATATCTTTTGGAGTTACGTACATTTCATCAAGTACGGAATGTAAAGCAATCATCACGAGTACGAGTAGGAACTTGGTCCTATTACAAGAAGATCTACAACCACGGCAAATGTGGAAGAAAGCTCTCGTAGTGAAATTAATCGATGGCCGGGAGGGAAGAATTCGAACCTGCATTCTTCGTGTAAAGGAAAGGAGATTACCCGTCCAATTCAAATGGTCATACCTCTGGAGGTTGACCAGGGTGGGGAGGATGTTGCGGCAAGCAAGCAAACAAACAATTCTGTATAATTACTTTTAATTTGAGTAGCATCACCTTGTTTTGTTGTTATTCTAAAAAACTACCTATATGTTTGTACGGCTACTTATTGTGAAGAATAAATATATGTTTTACTAACGCCGTCGTCTTTAAAATAGTGTCCCAAATAATTGAAACACGGTTTAATTATTTACCCATTAGAGATAAGTGGCTGATGTAAATTGCAAAATAGTTCAAAATAAGGTACAGAATAAGGCTATGTTAATAAAAAAAATTTACTATTAATTTTCAAGAAGTTATACTTTTTAATTTTTATGCGACCCCTTGAGGCAAATTTTGTCAATTAGAAAGTTTTTTTTTTCTTTTCTATCCAAGATGATTATTAGGAAAAATCGCCTTGCTGTATCTTTAAAAGTAAATGAATTATGATACAGAAAAAAAATGATTTATACCTTTCTTCATATCACATAAAATGCTGTTTCTTCAGTAAAAAATAGGGCCGTATACAAACTGATAGTGGATATTTTTTGATATAAATTGCGATAGCATGTGTTAAAAAAATCCCAAATGCCCTTAAATAAAACTTTATAGACAGAGATAAACAATGGTCTGCCTATACGAGGAGCAGACTCAATTTCATTTTTTATACGGTCTCGCCATTGGCGCATATAATAAAAAATAACATGCATAGAAATAAATATTTTATAAAATGTGTTTTAAAAAGATCTGAAAGAAAACCATCTGCATTTCACTACGCAGTTTAAAAAAATATTTTAATAGAAATATTTGAAACGGCTAAATTACAGATAACTGAAAGAAAATAAATCATCTGTGAATTAATTTGCTAAGATGTCGTTTTGAAAATTATGATAAATTTGGCAATAAATTACTTGCATATATTTATTTTGTATTTTAATTTTTGCAAATAAAATGACAGACTGAGCATAATAAAACGCTTAAGAGTTCGTGACGTTGCCTCGAATATGCTCTAAACGGGCAAAAAAGAGTTTTAATGTAAATATTGTTATACATTTTATATATTTATACTATTTAACAAATTTTATTTCTATTGCCTTTTAAAATGCGAATATGAACATCAACTTATGGGTAAATCAACATATTTCACAAACGATTACAACAGTTTAAATTTATAAAAAATAAAATATCAAAATTTAAAGAAAGCGATTAGACAAAGCCAGATATATAATTACAGCTATTAATTATAAAAAAAGATAGGATAAAATCAAACTTATTTATTACACATTGTTATACATTTTGATATTTATTGTCGTTTATTTACTTATCTGTTTTCTTCTATTAAAATGAAAATAAAAGTGGTAGTTTGACATTGCACGTGTTTTTCTTTTATCACAATAGCATTTGATTATCTGAGATATATACACGATTTTAAATTGCATATTTTCTCTACAGTTACTTGACCTTGACCTTGACTTAAAACAATGAAATTGTTTCGCTTCTTTTCAATTATTGATTCTTAAAGGGAGTCTTGTGATAAAAACATGTCGGGATTTTCCCATTCAATGTTATCATGTGTATGGAAGAATGACCGAACCGTTTTTCAGTGTTTGCGCATTTATATATACAAAGTGTCCGTTGTTATCGTGGCCACTAGCTAACTGTTAGAGATATTCATGTAGACTCAAAGGAGAAAAAAAAAGCTTTGAATGACGGAAATAATGATATTTTATGTTGTAGGAGTCAATAAACATATTTCCCAAGACGTTACGAAATCCAACTCTTTATACAGTCCCCCGGTCATATTTAATAAAATATTCTTGAAACTATAATATTTAAAAAAAAATTTATTTTTTAATATGACAGATTGCTACGGGGGAGTATATAAAAAGTTAGTATTCGTAAATTTTCAGATATGCTTTTATTGACTCAAACAATATATAATATAGTTCTTTCCGTCATTACAGTATTTTTCCAATTGGAATTGAGTTGTTTATCTCTACCGATATATATATATATATATATTAGGCAATATATAACTTGTACTCCTTATGTTGAAGACCAATCACCATCTGTCAGAGTCACATTACGTAAAGCATTTAACTCTCATATAAAACGGATAATCAGTTTATGGAAACAGAAAAATATTTTCAACCGTTAAATAAAATTTCAACCGTTTAGCTCAAAGTGTTTTTGACTTACCTTTGTCACAGACAGACGAACATTTTCCAAAAGTGTTTTTCGAACTCAGGGTGGTCTTAAATGGGGAGATTTGTCAAAATCTTGTATTCGTATTTTTTGACGATTACTATACTTTCTCTATACTGCATATACGAGAGAGTAAAAATACTTTGCTTTGAATATCGTGAGATCAATTTATGCATAATAAAAATTAACACACCTAATATTTTGCTTGAATCAATTA
The DNA here is from genome assembly GCF_947563725.1 of Argiope bruennichi. Taxonomy (NCBI): domain Eukaryota; kingdom Metazoa; phylum Arthropoda; class Arachnida; order Araneae; family Araneidae; genus Argiope; species Argiope bruennichi. Next base: position 77,992,861 of record NC_079153.1, on the reverse strand, counting down.
TCGGCAAAGACAGCCAATGCAATATACATATATAAAACAAAGTCGTAAATCGTGTTACACCATTTATTACTCAAGAACGGCTGTACAGATTTTAATGATATTTGTTTTTTGTTTTTTTTGGATTCGTCTCAGCCCCGAATAGCAGAATAACCATTAAACCAGTTCAGGGCGAAAAAATTAATCTTGGACTGCCACGGTATGGCGATATAGCGGTTTTTGGCATCCAAACCATCGATATCAACGATGAAATTACCAGCTACCAAGTGCATCTGGTTGACGGTGCATCTGGAGAATGGGCAACGAGTTTATTTCACCGCGTCGAATGTTGCTGAACGAGCTAAAGCACCTCCAGCGACAACATTGACGGCTTTCTTTGCGACTTGCCAAAGCGATCCGTTTGCCCGAACGTTGCTTTACTCAGACATGCCACGTTATTACACATGGAACGCTTCATCACAGAAATTTCAACGTCGGAAGCAAGGCGACGCGGTTCCTGGTCATCCGGAGCCTTCTACTAATGCTCTTGGCCGTATTTATATAGTTCATCCGAAGAATGATGAATGCTTCTATTTGCGGTTGTTACTGGTGGATGTTCGAGGGCCAACATCATTCGAATCACTACGAACTGTTAATGGTATAGTGTGCCAATATTTTGTGCTGCATGTCAAAAGCTCAATTTACTTGAAAATGATAATCGTGGGACACGACAATGGCTGAAGCAACTATTTCTGCATCTCCAAGCCAAATACGTACATTATTTGCTATCATCCTTTCGACATGCTTCCCATCCAAATACAAGGATAATATGTCAGAAGACATTTTACATCGAATTCGTGTAAGTTCAAGAAATCTCGATATTGAGGTAAACGAGGAGATGCATAACCAGGCTTGCTGTTGATTGAAGACCTCATGTGCGGCAGTTTATTAGTGAAGTTAGGAATGCCAGCTCCAGATCGTGGAATGAAGGACGCGTTTAGTCGAGAATTGGAATGTGAACGTTAATATGATCGACATGAATTAGACCAATCAGTTCAAACGAATTTACCCCTGCTGAACCCCCAACAGAAGGAAATGTATGATACATTAATGAAGGCAATTGATAATGGAAATGGTGGCTTATTTTTCCTGGATGCCCTTGGTGGAACTGGGAAGACATTTCTCATATCATTGCTTTTGGCCACTTTTCGCGCTCGATCGATTGTGGTAGCAGTTGCTTCTTCTGGCATAGCGGCCACATTGTTGGAAGGATGCCGTACGACTCATTCATCGTTAAAGTTGTCGATAAATAGACAAAATTCTGAACAGGTGACATATATAATTTCGAAACAGTCCGCAATGGCCAACATTTTAGTAGTATCCAAAATCATCATATTGGACGAATCCACGATGGAGCACAAATGCGCATTGGAAGCACTTGGCCGGACATTGAAAGATCTGCGGAATGACTCGAGATGCTTTGGATACGCAATGATTTTGCTGTCTGGCCATTTCCGCTAAACACTGCCAGTCATTCCAAGATCGACTGCTGCCGATGAAATAAACGCTTGCCTCAAATCATCAAATTTGTGGCGCTATGGGAAGAAATTTCAAATGACAACAAACATGTGAGTTGCATTGCTGAACGATTCATATGCTGAAGATTCCTCCAAGTCGTTGACTATCGGTAATGGCCGTGTTTCTATCGACGAATCGAGTGGATTGATTTCATTTCCTCGGAATTTTTGCAATTTTTTTTTCATCGAAAGATGAGCAAATTAACAAAGTGTTCCCGAACATCATTGATAACCAAAAAAATCACAAATGATTGAGTGAGCGAGCTATTTTGGCGGCTAAGAACAAAGATGTGGATGACTTAAACTTCGTAATTCAGAATCAAATCGTTGGTACTCTGCATTCATTCAAATCTATTGACTGTGTAACAAACGAAGACGAAGTCACCAACTATCCCTCTGAATTTTTAAACTCCTTGGATGTGCCTAGCTTACCACCGCACAATTTACAACTGAAGGTTGGCTCGGTGGTCATGATGCTTCGAAACCTAAACCAACCAAACTTGTGCAACGGAACGCTTTTGGTGATAAAAAAAAAAAAAAAAAAAACTAATGATCAATGTGATTCACGCGACTATACTCAAAGGAAAATTCAAAGATGAGGAAGTTTTCATTCTGAGGATTCTCATGATTCCAAGCGATATGCCCTTTGAGTTTAAACGAATTCAATTTCCAATTCGTGTTGCATTCGCGAGGTCGATTAACAAATCACAAGGCCAATCGTTGAGTGTTTGTGGTCTGAATCTAGAAAACCCATGTTTTTCTCATGGTGAATTATATGTGGCATGTTCACGTATTGGTAAACAACCCGTTTTATTTGTTCTTGCGCATGATAAAACAAAAAATGTTGTATATCGGAAGGGGCTTGACTCAAGAGAATAAACCCGAATGTATATATAGATTGAATATAGAAAATATCTTTCTGACAAGCCATTGTAATACTTATTTTTGTAGTTTTATTAAATTTTTATTGTTCCTTATATTATTATAAGAAGTCAAATATGATTAAAATCGGAACAGCCATTCTTGAGTTATAAATGGTGTAACTAAACTGTTCATTGATTGTTAGGTGGTATGAAGTTCGCCGGGTCAGCTAGTATAAAATATAAATTTTTTGAATTTTGGACTTGATTTGAAATATCACTTGCCTTTATTACTTTGAATGATGAAAAATCTTCAGTCTATTTCTATTTTCGCCTTGTTCATAAACCATAAGGAAATCTAAGAAAAAAAATTAAAAAAAATTCGTTGCATTGGAAGTATTTAAAGTAATAATATCTCTACATAGCAGATATTTTTAGTTATTTCTCCTTCCATGCATTTGGTTTGAATTTACTATAAAATGTTAGGAATAACTTCAATTGACGAAGATGGGAAAAGAAATCCGTCTGGATAATTTCAAAAGTAATCCATCAGAAATGAAAAGGGGAGTTAATTGAGTCTGAGCTGTTGCTAAATATACAGTAGCTTCAAAGATAAAATTGTCGCCTCTTCTTGCTTTGGAATTCTCACGCCTGTTTCAAATTGCTACGAATGCAGATGACTGTAACATCTTTTTACTTTCTCGTATTCTAAATGTAGAAAGAGAAAGAATTATAGCCATAAAATATCCGAACTCGAGGTTTTGACCAAGCTTCAGGCCTCCCTTAGTCCAGAAAATGCAGTTTCTGAATTAAATCTATCTGTAAATTTTATTGCTAAAGTTGTTGGGTTGGCTATCAAAAAAAAAAAAAAATGAAGAAAAATGTTTATACGATTTTTTCTCCCGATATCGAACCGGATAAAGACGGAGAGTTCAAGCATCGTTTTTTTATGGTTAAATAAAATCCTATTAGTTTAAAAGCAAAATTTTAAATGGAAAATTTATAGGCATTAAAAAGGCATCATAGGCATTAAAATGGGCATTCTCTTTTATTTTATTCCATTCTAAAAATCGCTCTAAAACTCTTGTTCTACAATTTCAAATGACATTATAATGGTCAATTTTCAGAAAAAAAATGGTGCAAATTAAATTTTAAGTTAACATTTTATCTCGATTACTATGCTTGAACGCCTTTTCTGATGGCCTAAGTCACGTTCATCAACACTATTTTGTGTTTTTCAGAACCCGTCAACACAGAGTAAGGTTTTTTTTTTTATTCAAATTTAATTTTCCTTAGTGTTTTTCTTCTGAAAATGAACCATTATAATGCCATTTGAAATCATGAAACAACATTTTTAAATTTGGAATTTTTTTTTAGGTTTGTGAATTCGAACAGAGAGGTAAATACTTATGATATACATCGAAGACCTTATCTCTTCCGATAAAATTGAATTTTTGGAAACATAATGATGATATCTGAAATTTTTAAATTCTAGTTTAAAATTAATTTAAATTTAAAATATTCAAAACATATTTGGTATTTAAAAAAATACACTCCTGACCTATTCAAATGTCACCATGCTCGACGACTCATCTTATAAAAATATCTATAATCTTTTCATTAAAATTTTTCTTCTCAAATTAATAGTCTTTTATTTGAAAATTAAATACCAATATTCATTTCCCTTACAAACAAATAAAGAAATGGAAGGCGAATCTTGAGTCTTAGGAATAATAAAAGACATACTGGAAGTTGTCTGAGCAGCTGCATCACCATCAAACTTCATCAGCAGCAAAGAAGCATCAGTTTTTATTTTTCGATAGCTAGTTTAGTTATTAGAGCAATGAACGAATTTTTGATGCTTTCGAGAGTTACTCCATGAGCAGCCCCAGCTTCTGCACTCCTACCTATTGATCCAATTGTTGCTTCTTTTTCCGTTTATATTATTATCATTTTCAATATCTTTATTTATTAAAGGTGGGAGGGAATTATTTGTTTATAGAAGAGGGAGAATAAAAGTACCCAAATAAATTTAAAAAAACACACAACTTTTTAAAATAATTTCAGGGAAATGTTGCAATTCTGAAGTCATAATGGATGAACCACGACTGGTAACAAGATAAGAAAATTTGTTGTAGTATACGGAATATTATCATTTAAACTTTGTACTCTCTAGTATATGATGAGTACAAATGGAAGGTATCGTAACGGAAAAGCATTAGACTTCGCAATTTTGATTAATCTTTTCATTTACCACGCCCATTAGTTGAAAAAAATCATTTTTGAAATCATACCTTTTTTATCTATCGATCATTGAACACAAAGCCGATGTAATTCTCTTTGAATACAAAAATTCATAGCTCATAGACGAGTGAAATTTATCAGTCGAACTCTCTCCTATACTGTACGTCAACGACAAGTCTGCCAGCTTATTCACAAGTATACATGTGAATATAATGTAAATTTTATTATTAGTGTTGTAGATATGTACCAAATTTAACTTAATTTTACCTAATCTGTCGGTGAGCGGACTGTCAATCTGTCTACTCTTGTATATGTGAATGTGAGAATTCTAAAAGGATGAAATTTAGTATACGATATTTATATTATTACGAATCTATAATTAGGGATTGAAATATCGGACCAAAATTTCAATACCGGTATTCGGTATTTTTTAAATCTTAATACCGGGATACCGGTTTTAATACCGGTATTAGAGATTTTGGAAAAAGAAAGAAAACACAGGTGTTTCTTTTTTTATATTTGCCAATTTTGTTACAGAGTGAAAATATCACAAAAAATAATTTGTAACTTATAAATTATAACAGTATATAATCATAAAAAGTAAAGACACATCTTATTTATTTAAATCACAAAAAAAGTGTAAATATCACTATTCAGTTTGTGTTACTATTACAAACTTTTGAAATGTGATCTAAAAAAACATAATGCATCAATTGTACTGTCATTAAGCCTGAAAAGTAATTTTGTGTAAAAATGACCAGCTGTCAAAAACGCTCTTTCGGCATCTACGCTAGTTGGTAGTACTTACTTTTAGCATTGCGCGATATAGTTTTTCCAAGTATTTACTTCTAAAGTATTTCCTTTTTAAAATCATTATAATTATGTAAATACCATAAGACTTTTTCTATTTCGGTAAACTTTTCTTCTGTGCGATTTCTCAATGTAATATACAATTCTTCATATAGTGATGTGTACTGTTCTTTCAGTGACTGCAACATGAAATTTATTGTTGCATCAGCTGTTAATAAATTAGAAACTCTCCGTCATAATGCCTCAATAGTCAGTTTTATTGGAAGTAGAGCTGATATAGTTCTGGATATTAAGTCGAATTCACTATCTGAAAAATTAATTTACAGGTTTAAGTCGATTATTGCTTTTTGGATTGGATTTCTCAGTTTCGAAAATCGTTCCATCATTAGGAGTAAACTGTTCCAACCTGTTTTAGAATTTAATATTAACATATATTCTGTTTTATTTTCAGTTAATATATATTTTAGTAATATATCCTTTTTATAGGGGAACGTTTAAATATTTTAACAATTTTTCGAAGTTTATAAATTATAGGAAGCAATTCTTGATAGGTTAATATTTCATACTCATTAGCAATATCTTCTTCAACAATTACATTGTCATTATCTTCATTGTCAATATCACTCTCACTCTTACTCTTTTCAAAGTTAGAATCCGAAGTTTCTATATCCACAGTATTTGGATTCTTCTGTTCTTTATATTTTTGGTATAATACATCTATTACTCCTAATTGAATTCCATGAGCATAGCACAACTGCTGATTTGCACCAATCAACTTTCTAACTTTTTTCATAATTGTTGCTCCATCAGTCGTTATGGATACAATATTTTCTTTCAGGGATAGATTAAGCAGATAGGATAGATTCGTTAGATTTAAGCAATTAATTAAGCCATTAATTAGCTAATTAATTTCACCCGTTAGAAAGATATAAAAACAAAAACGTTTACTATATTGCTATGTTCGCGATTCCTGAACATATAGTGGAGAGAATTTTAAAAATTTCTAGTATATACCGAAAAACCGGTATTTAAACGTGTGAATACCGGTATTACAAAATCGTACAAATAGCTCAAAATACCGGTATTCGGTATTCCGGTATTGCAATCCCTATCTATAATAATGCTTTTCTGCAATATTAATCTCATTGCTTAAAAGAGAGATTACAGATATTCTTAATGGATGTTAGATAAATGAACTACCTACCTTGGCGATAAAATTGCCGTCCATGTGGTGATATGGCGATAAATGTGGCGACTGGCGACATAAATGATTCTGGAAAATACGAGAGCTATGGTACTATTTCTATTAATAGCCACGATCTAGAGATTCATCAAGAAAATTATATATTCCGTTGGGAGACTATAAAAAACGAAGAGCTCACACTAGAAGTGTCTTCTTTATTTTAAATGCTGATTGTGTAGCAGGTTCTTTACTTGAGAACGCTAAAGGTTATTATTGTTTCCTATTTCGCGATTTTCTGCTTATATTGCGAATTTCTATATGTGATACTATTAGTTTTTATCTCGGTTGTTTTTATATTATCTATTTTTCCTGTATGTGGAATAAAGCGCCATTTTCCTTCGTCTAACATAGTGGATTTTTTTCACTTGAAACTCATTGGACGATTTCCAAAATAATATCAAAATTACGTATTTGTATATAATTTTGAATTCAATTCTGAAAAAAATCAACTATCTGTCTTTTTGTGTTTTTTTTTTTCTGTTTACATATATGTGAACGCGATAACTCAAAAACGCTAATGAAATAATAAAAAAAGTTCGGTTTGTGTTTTTGAATCTAAAATTTAGATCAAAACCAAATAATGAATTCACTCGAATTTTATGAAAATGAATTAAAAATTGCATTCGATTCTCATCATTGTATAACGAAACCAGTACCAAATGTGAGTCAAGGGAAGAGCTATCTTGCTAGATCTAATTAATAAAATATCTTTACTTTTGTATTTCAAGAAATTTATTACAGATTAGATCCTATTTATAATTTTCGTGAAATATTGATAAGATTAAAACAGTGAACGGAAGACGTAAAAACCTTCATTCAATGTACCGCAGTTGCGTTCTACTCCAAGAACAAAGAACCGAAAAATCTCAGATAAAATCTGGAAATGCTTCCCTTCCCTTGAAATTTGCGTTATCTTCTCGGTATAAAACTGCCCTTGAAAGAAAGCGGTCTACTTTTAACACTCCTTGTCGTGTCTATTCTATCCGATTAATTACCATTCTGCCGCCATTTGTTCATTCTTTCTGATTGTCAGGGTTCCGCCTTCTTCATATGCTCTGATTGAGAATTCTCACGATATTTAGCTTTTACACAATAAAAAAGTCACCTTGTGGCAAGGAAATACGTTATCTGCTGATTTTATGAACGTCATAAACAGAAGTTTATTAGGTTAAATATAAAATATGGCCTTTTACTCTTTGGGAAATGAATCGAAATTTTTTTCCAAGATCATAATCGCCTTAAACTTTGTATTCTTTCCGAACTCAGCTTTGGTATGCGGAATAATTTCTTCTTAAGCAGTTTTTTTAATAATATTAATTCAACAACAAGAATTTGATTACAAGAAAAAATACATTTATTTGTTTTTAATTAGCTTCCTTTACCGACCAATTGCTTCACCAGGGATATTGCTAGTGTTTAATTTCAATTGCATCTCATTATTATGCCTAATTTAATGATCATGATATCTGAATTGGTCCTGATCAAATTTTAGATGTCAAAATGGGACAAATATTAAAGCTATTTATTTTAATAGCTTTAATTTTAATAGCTTTACACTAGTTCTATTCCCCTGGAAGACTCCATGTGTGAAGATGAGGCGTTTCCAGTATGGTGGTTGGTTCTTGCCTCGTTGGTGGATACAAAAACTGTGTGGAATCGGCTTTTCCCAATGAATGATAGGACGTGTCTCTTACGAGAGTGGTTGCACCGTGGCTGGTGATGGCCTTTTGGACTCAACTATAATTACCACCTATGCTACTGAAGAATTCTAATGTTTAAATTTAATCCATGAGCTTATGGGTGGATCAGAGTACTCATTTTTGATCACACCACTTCTGTGTATTGTAAACATGGAACTTTCTAATGGAGTTGAGTCCCATGTCATCATAGTGCCATTAACTCTTATGTCCCTGGATAATTTATTTTTAGTTACTTGTTGCCATTTGTGGCAAGGTAATTCAATTTTCTGTAATTATATAAAATGCGTTGATAATACATACAGTCTTTCTTTTTTAGAATTCAGTACTGGAAGAAATTCGCTCGATTATATACTTGGTGAAGCGGTTTGAAGTTTTTTGGAAACAACGAAAAATAGCTTTACAAAAATTGCATAAAAATAATTTAAAATTTGTCAAACTTCTAGAAAATTTTACTTGACAGTTAAATTGATTTCTTTAAAAAGGCAATTTTTAAAATTTTAAAATGATGTAAAATTAGCTTTTGAATTATAATATTTTCGAGTACTATCTCGGAAAAAGCTAATATCTAATTTAATTCTTACTTAACAAAAATTGTATTTGAAATTTAAAAAAAATCGTTCCGAGGAGCACATTCCCACTCTTTAAAATATATTTGCATCGAATTATATAGCTCGATTTCAGATTATGAATCCTGTATAGAACCATTACACAAACACGCACACACGAGCGGCAATTCTTATTTATTTTTGGAAGAGATGAAACTTGTGATGTAGAAATAAAGAAATCTTGCTTTGAAGGTTATACTGTGGACCTCTATATAAACTTTATTTGTGGAAATAACTTTATAAACTTTAATAAATTATATACTTTATTTGTGGAAATTTATAATTTTTATTATGGAAATATGCGTCAAAGTCCAGGGGAAACATTCGTTCTTGCTCTCTTTAGCCATAAAAAAGTTTTTATTTTCCTCCCAATTTAACTAAATATCTAAAAATATACTTTGAGACCTTATTCTTCTTTCTACCAGCCAAAGATAACTTCTCAAACAGAAACATTGAAAAACCAGGAGCCCGAACCGGCGAAGAAACAACAGTTGCCGCGGATTTCGCGAGCTGTAATTCGTCACGCCCAAATGCAGATACATATAAAAGGACAGAGACACCGGAAAATTGATCTCTGAGAGCTCAGACGAAGATGTCTGCGAGCAGTCTCTGGCTTTCCTGATTAATTGTGTGGGTACATTAGAAAATGGGGCAAAATCACTCGGAGACCGCCATTGAAAAGCACGATTCAGAAACACAATAGGCTGCTGGATAATTTCAGATGAATTGTTAAATGGATGGTACAATTTTTTCAAGCGACGTAAACCAGTATAAATTTTTTTAGATGAATTTTAACAATTGCTTCACCGAATTTATGAAATTTTAAAAAGCTAATGTTTTCTTAAAAAAGGTTAATTGTCTCTTTGTGGTTTCAAATTTAGAATCCCGATAAAGCCTCGTCGAAAGAGGATTTGCAGATTGTAACTTGGAGCATTCGCATTTTACTTTCTAGTATACTAAGAATACTAGAAAGAGAAATAATCGCCAAAAAATTCCAACTCGAGATTTTTACTAGTCTCCCTATTTCAGGACTCTCAATCCGGATAAATCATTTTGGAATTATGTATGTTTTCTGTCCGCCCATCTGTCTCTGAACACAATAGCTCAAAAATCACTTTGGACTAAACGGATGAAATTTTAAATTGCATTACACCAAATTTGTAGATTTCTATCAAATTTTGAACGAAATCCTCAGAGGTAACTTGTTTGTCCGATTGCCCAAATATAAGTTACAATAACTAAAAATAAAAATAAAAAGAGCAAATGTATAAAATTTGGCACACAGATTTAAAACTTTAAGGGTTAGATACCTACTAAATTTGGCACCAAACTCGTCAAAGGTTGACCGTCTGGCAATCTGAACTTTCACGAGTATATAAACTCAATAAGTCAGAACTGCAAAAATTAAAATATATGAAATTTGGTATGTGATTTTGTGACTACAGTTATTCTGAGTCACATTTTGATTTCAATCGATCGGGGGGGGGGGGGGAAAGGCATCCAAAATCCAAAATACGATGTTCTGGTGCTCATGTAATAATAGTATTCCAGTGATTAATTGTCAAAATATCGCACTCTCATATCAAGTTATGGAAATGTCTATTACACTTCCGTAACTACTTTTCGTCAGTGGAATGTTGTAAATAACAGACATTTAATTAATAAGTGAATATATGAGAAAGTTTTCGGGAGACCATTCCCGTTGATTCTTAATTATTTTCAATTATCTAGTTTAAAATTTCATTTATACGCGATAGTGGCATAGTTCTAGACTAGTTCATAGTGGCATAGCGACTAAGGGAAAGGGGGTACGCTGGGGACGAATATCAATGTGTGTATGCCACACTTTTAAAAGTGAAATATAGAGGAAGCAAAAATAAATATATATATATATTTATACCAAAACCTGGGTGCCCCTGGGCGCACAAAGAGAATGCTAGCAGAGATAGCATGACATGAAAGCGCTGTCATAGATAATTGGAACATGTCTGTTAATCTAAAAATATCAATAATTTTAAAGATTTTCCATCAATCTGAAATAAGTCCAAGATATCATACAAATTAATAAATGATTTGGAGGCGAAGGATTTTCAGAAATTGAAAAAGAAGTCAAAGAATTAATCGAGAATGAAAGTTACGAATTAATGAATGGATTATTTTGTAAGACCAACCATCAATAACAGCAGTTATAAAGAAGAAGATAAATTATTAATGACGAATTGTTAAAAAAATAAATAAGGTACAGGAATTGTCCCCCTATTCATTAGCCGAAATGAAAAAAATAAAAAGGTATTTTATAGCGGATTATGAAATTTTTGCACTCCTTGTCCCAAAATATTTCAGGAGTTACGTCAGTCATCGTCCTAAAAAATCTGCAGTTAAAAGATGTTTAGGGTAACTATTCATTAAACAATAATAAAGGTAATTATAATTAACATTTGTTTCACTTTTTCCGTTTTAAATACAACAAGATTTAAGTTTGTTTAAATAATATGCATATTTTTTTATTTCTAACTGTATTTATACATTTTTGGCAAAAGAAAAACAACTTAGTGATTTACAGGGTTATATATGCTCGCATTTTTTAGTAAATCAACCTCATCTTCGACAGTAATTTGCTACATTCATTTTACATATGCATTGAAGAGTATCTGTCTATCCTCTATTGAGAACCTGATATTTAAACCAAAACAAAATTTCAGCTCTTTTTGGAAATTCTGCCAGTTATGATATAAATACTGAGGGAAACTTTAATGAATGGTTATATTGTCTAATAACTTGATTAAACTAAAAAAATTCCCCGATAATAATAAATGGGAATGTGTATGATTGTCCGAATGATTTTCTATTCATATTCTACAAGGCAACCCTTAGGACCTACAGTAATCGGATTTGGCATAAATATATTTTAGAGGATCAAAAATGTGCATTTTTTTCAAAATTTTATTTTTAGTTTTGTTTAATAAAAATTAAATTACATTTTTGCTTTTGTGTACAATAATTTCTGATAATATTCTTACTCAAAATTTACTTTGAAATTAAAAAAACAACAACAGTGATATACTAATTTAATTGTTGGGTTTTCCCTAAGTTTTTTAAAATGTCATTTTTGATATGAATAACAAAAAGATCTTTCCGTTTTGTACCGAAACTCAGACTATTTTGTATGTTTATAACAGTTCTGAGACATGTTAACCCTTTAAAGGGCCATTTTCTTTCTAGTCATATTATGTTAAAATATTTTAATAAGAAAGGGGATTAATATAATAAGAAATAATAAGAAAAGGGATTCAATCAGCTTATTAGATAAATTTAATTTGATTAATTCATTAATTGGTTAATTAATCTTTAAGTAACTAATCAAGACACATCATTTTGTGTGAGATAAAGAACTAAAGCATCTAAGTTTCTGTCTTTCTAAAAAAATTGGTCAGAACTTATGCCAACCTACATAATTTCATACAAAGATTGATAAATTTGGTAGGAAACATACTTCCCACGGCCCTAGAAAGGGTTAAGGGTTAGAAAGGATAAATATAGATCTCTTTAAAAAAATAACAAACTTTCATATTCAATCCGCCATTTGCAGAAATGACGGATTTTATCACACTTAACAGATGCCGTGCGCACGAGTCCCTACCTAAAATCTATCATTTCTTAAATTTGATCACTCTGGGGTGCTGCAGTAAGCATGCAGGTTACACGATAACGTAACAATCTATGTTTAATTTTCATCGATAAAAAATACGGAATGATGATCGTTCAATTGTTTTTATTATATCTGATAAAAAATGTGCAATGATTATTTTTCTAATTTTTTTAAAAAAAGATCTAATAATTCTTTTTATTTTCCTATATCATATCGAATCTATAAACGAAACCTTCTATTATATATACAATATGTAATGTCTGATTATATTATCGGTAAATTTACCAGCAAATTTCAATCCATGACGTGCTTTTAATCAACTCGAGGAAATGCAGTTTTGAATAGATTTAATGAAATGAGACAGAACCATTATTTCCGGCAGCATGTGAACAAGGCATAAAATGTTAAAAAACATCTAAAAAATTGTTTCTTTTAGAGAAGAAGATGGAAGCATTGCTATAGGCATCATTTCCTTGTGTTTTCCAACAGCTTGTTATAGGCATCGGGGGCACAGGATGACATCATGTTATGTGTTTTCCCAACATTTTTTTCGACAGAAGAATTCTTCAAAAATTTAAAACCATCATTAAATGGCAATTCTAAATTGTATTTGAAGTAAAAATTACAATACTTTGTGAAGATAAATTAATTCTTCCGAATTAATTTTTAAACTTAAATAAGAATTATGGCAGACCGTGACAGTGCTAAAAACATCTACGCCAAAGAACACAATGACATTTTTAGTAAGCAATAATTTGAATTCTTATTATGCAATATAAAATTACAAGTTAAAAACTAAAAAGTTTTGGTTTCATGATTTGACAAACGAATTGGAAGACGAAGATTTGACTTTAAGGCTAATTAAGCTAAATAAAACATTTTATGAAGTGTAAAATAAGAAATTAAAATAACAATTTCTAGTTTATGAAGTTTCAAAGTAATCAATCATTTAAATATTTGTTAGATGAATAGTCAGAAAATGCTTTTTGAAAATTTTTTATTATTATTTTCTTATCTCTGTGAATATTAAAGCATTGTATTTTTGAAATTCATGTATTTTAATTTCAATTTTTCAAAAATTAATAGGAATCGGAATTTTTTAACACAAAATATCAATAAAAACTACCCCATGCCTTACAATTATTTAATTTTGTAAACATCAAGATGCTACTGATATTTATTTTATTTATTTTCAATCACGAGGAAATATGATGTTATGTCATAAAAAGTTATTCTCTTTTGTCGTTAAAATTAGATAATTGCTTAGCAGTTTTGAACATGATAAGTGTAATCAACTTGCAGAAATTTAATTACACTAATCTTGCTCTTAACTGATTTGCGATATTTTAATCTGCATTAATAATATGTTACAAATATGAAATGGGGTTCTTGTCAATTCTTTTGACATCTAAGTGATTAAGATTTAATTACGATGTAAAGATACGTACCTGAAGTCGAAGACTGAGGCGATAAGACTTTGCTCTTGGAAGACTGATTTTCCCAATTCTATTCTAAATTAATTTAATCTGTCAATAAGTACACACACACACACACACACACACACACACACACACACACACACACACACACACACACACACACACACACACACACACAAGTATAAGAACTTTTCAAAGGTTTCTTTATTTAAGTGTTTCTTGTTACGCCTAGATATATTTATAAATTCAGAAATGATTTTTACTTTAACTAAATGAACAATTAGATTTCACAAGCAATCTGAAGAGTATTTGGCAACAATTTTAACAATTTCAAATGATGTGAATGAGGCATAAATTGGAACTTCATTTTCAAACTTTCCATGAGAACTGGCAAACATTTGATCCATAATGACAGATTTATTGTGTAGCAGAGCATCTGTAGCAACAAAAATCGCTTTTTGAGGGGGGAAGGAGTGGGTGGGTAATTTGATATGGAATTCGTGATCCTTTGTCTCTGAAACTAAAGCTCCATCACCCAATTAACGTAACATGGGTTAGAAAAAGAGTAGAGTCAGGAAAGTGGAAACTTATTCATGATGTTATGATATATGTGGAAATTGTGGATTGCCATATGGAAAACCTAGCATCAGGCAACGTAACATAAAAAATATAAAAGTACAACACCAAGAACATATGTTGCGTAATTACATAATTTAAATACAATATAAAAGTACAACACCAAGAACAAAAATATTTATTCGAAAGCAGGATTACAGCATAGCTTGAAGCAGAATTCAGTACTCAAATATGGTTGAAAAGAAATGATTAAATAATTTGTTTTAAGCTGGCATTCAACACAACTGTGAGTGGAAGAAAAATAATTTCTGGACATGCTCAAGGGATATCGAATTCGTTAGTTATGTCTATTCCAGGGACGATGATACATGTTATGAGATCCTACTGAATTTTTACAAAAAGATCACTTTGTTCATGTGACCTTAATGATCCTAAATGAAGGATTTAAGGTATTCCTAAAGGAAGAAGTCCAAGGAATTTCGGGCTGAGGACCATGGTAGATAGTATGCATGTTCAACGTATCCAGTCCATCTTCTGAGAGCATGGAGGAAATTATACATCTTTAAGCAAAACTGTGCTGACATACTACAATATCCCCATACTACAATGTTGCTGAATTGTGTTCCGTCGAAGAAAAACTTGGTGTTGCATTGAAGCAGTAAAGTACCTCGATGTAAAACCGTACGGACATATGCTCTTCTACTCCGAAACGATTATGCACTGCGATGCAAAACCATACTGATGTACAACCATGGCACGGACCATACTTTTTGCTGCACTGTGTTTCCACTGAAGAAAAATGTGATGCTGCATTGTTTTGCAAGATTGAAGCAGTTGTGCACCGTGATGCAAAACACACTGCCGTGCGATCATGTCATGGATCACAAATTCTACTGCAATGTAGTCTGCAAAGTCTCGTTGAATTTATTCGCGAATCGCGATTTTCAATGAATATGCATTGTTTGTTGTTCTATTGCAATTTTTGCTTTTTTACTCTCTTTTTTAGTGGCCACATGAAAATAGCAATCCCCATAAATAAGAAAATATCAAATTTATTAAGTATTTCATAAGATCGAAAGAATTTGTTACGTTCTGGAAATATTTATGAATTCCAATGAAAGAAATTTGTTTTTATAACATATAAGTTATATATATTTTTTTATCATTGTTCATACATGGTATTTCTGTGTACAAGTATACAAATAAATCATTTGAAGGATACCGAATTTTTGAAATTTATCATTGTTTTCCCTGAATATTTCTTTATTTCCATGAATATTTCTTTTTTTGATTTCTCCACCATTACGTAAAAATTTCAAGATGATTTATTGCTTCATTGTGCAAGTTTCAATTGTATATTCTTGCTAATTTTTACCAGATAACTAAAATATATCAAACATGAGTTTAGGCTGTCTTTAAACATTATAAATGCAGGTAAAAAAATTAAATGTAGAAATATAAATTGAAGTATCTTTATTCATATCTAAAATCATCATGTTTTTGATATTTTTGTTTTTATAAAGATTACTGAAGTTCAAGAAAGGAAGTCTTATCTATAGTAATAATAATGGTCGATATGTGTGCGTGTGTGTGTTGGCCCGGCAATTTCACCTACAACTATTAAATTTGGCATTTGTATACCTTGGAGATTGGGAATGTGCATCTGGGAGCGATATTTTTAAAATTTTAATTAATTAAAATTTAACCTGAATTTTGGTATTTTTTCCTGATTATTTAAGAAAATATTATCGTTTTTAAATATATTATGTGTGTGTGTGTGTGTGTGTGTGTGTGTGTCTGTGTGTGTGTGCTGGCGCGCCTGATTTCCAGCAAAAGATTATACTGTTGCCCTGAAGTTTCAAACCGTTTTATTGTTCCATCAACAATTTGTTCGCGCGACTTTTTTTTTCATTGTTCCATTCTTGAAAACAAGGTGGTTTAAGAGATATATAAAAATTACGTTATATAATGAGGAGGTTTATTAGAATGTATAAAAATTACCTTAAAATGTCGCTAAACGTAGAAGATAGAAGAATTGGATATTTATATTTTTAACAGCCTCATGATAACAGGTATCTTATCTCTATTAGAAAAATTCATGTACACAATAAACAAAGCATAATGTAAGAGACAATTAAGATACACGGCTTTAATGTCTGAAAATTTGGAGGAATTATGGACATAAAGTTATATCTATACAATTTATAGAACCAATATTCTCAGAGAGACAGTTAGTCCCCAAAGGTGAACTGTTTTAAATAAAAAGAGAGATTCATTCTATAGCAATTAAAACTAAATGCTGAAAATTTGAAAATTATTATATTATAAAAACGCGCGATTTTGGATCACTGCATTGATCGGTTCATAGAATATACACCAATTAGCGTTCAGAATTTTCTGTCAGTCCCTGTGACTGACAGAAAATAAGGAAATACGTAGTACAATGCACAGAAAGATTTAAGGCTTCTATAATATATGACTTAAATGATTATCAAAATTTGAAGCTTAAAAACATTTTGCTGAAGTAGCTATTAAGAGATCAAGTTACATAAAATATTTAATTGACCCTTTTATCGGGAATTAATCCCGACCAACTAGCTGGTCACCAAAGGTAGCTAGGAAATAATTAAAATTTTGTTATAATTCACCTGTCCTTTAAAAATATTAATTTTAATAAAGGCAGAAAATAATTATGTGACATGTGTTATCTCGTGAGAAATAATTATTAAATATTTCTCTATATTAGAATATAAAAAGGAATAAATCGCACCGAAATTTTCTTTAATCTCCCTTTGTTAATTATAAAAACAAGATAGTATTTTTATGGTAATTTTTATTAACCTTTTTTTTAAATGAAAAGTTAATTATGGAATCTTTATTCATATAGATAAAACCATGTAATGCATTTAGCGATATTTGAAGTACGTGTCTCACGGGTAATGTATTCGTTAGGCCCATGTGAATCTTAAATGCTTGGCAAACAATCTATAACTTATCTATCTGTAGCTCAACTGCTACTCATAACAGCCATATAAATACATAATAAGTAGTTAAAAGTAGTCAACCGAACAAAATAAGCTGGTTGGACTTATGCTTATAAAACATTTTTATCTATGGCTTATCGCTATCAATGCTTAATTATTTGATTACGAATTACTGTATTCAAGCTCTTATTCAATCGTGGATCCCTGAATTACTATCTGTTTTTAAAGGGAATTATATTATTCATTAGTTTCTGGAAATTTTGCTTTTCCCTCTCTTAACTCACCTTATTTTTTTAAATGAATAAAACTATAAATTAAATTAGAAATTTTTTATGATCCATTTCTTAGTAGAATACGTTGTTATTTAATGTGCTGCTCACTTAATACAACAACTATGAATAAATAAAAAGAACAGACTTGTTCATATTTTGAGTCACGTATGATTCATCCGGTCGATTTAACTCTTTTGATGTAGGAATCCACGAAAAACACAGTTATTTCACGTTCAATAAAATCGATTTTGGTAGGAAGATAGAAAGGAATTTGTCTCAAATAATTATTATGTCAATATTTCTTTTCATTACTAAATGTAATCTTGGAACAACAGACCAAACAATTTTTCGCACTGTTTTGATTAGCGTGCAATACCATCAATAATTTTTACTTTAAAATACTAACTAAAAACGAAATAACTAGAACTTTAGTCAATTAATTTTAATACTTATTAATGTGTATTGATTTTAGGATTTTCTAATAATTTTATAAGCACAAAATAAAAAAATGTTCCTTGATATGCAAATAATGTATATAAAAATATGTGGAATATTTTATTTTTAAATTTATGAGCAAAGAGATCAATGTAATTCTTATAATAACTAATTTAGAAACTTTAGATTTAATAATGCAGAAAAAATATTGTTCACTTTATTTTTGATTGGAATTCGTCAAACAAAATTGTGAGATCGAAGACAATTCTTTTGCTAGATCTACTTTCTGAAAAATATAACCTTACATGAAAAATTTTCCCCTTAATAACATCCTAAAAATAAATAAATTGACAAGATCCTGTGGGTCAACAACTCTCGTCCACCTTTGAAATTTCATAACTAAATCACTTCCAATTTCTTTCAAAATCGCAGCAATTCTACGACTTTCAAAGTTATATAATAAAATACGAGAAAAACATAATTTCCTGCATAAATTTCCACAAGTCCGGATTCCAATCGGCCTGTAAGAAGCAAGATTATTATTTTTTTCGTAGCATTGAAATCATGTTCTGCTGGTGGATTATCTAAAAATAAAGATCGTGAAAGTCAAGAGGTGACATCCGAAATGAGGGAGTTGGACAGCAATTTCATTGTCTTACTTCGATAACATCAACTGGCGAGTTGCGTTAATCTGGGTCAGTGCGACGATTTGGCCATTGTTGAGAGAAGCCGAAATCAGAATCCGACCAAGGACAACGAATTGAATACATGAGGAGTTAAAAGTTATGGAAAGAAAAAAGAAAAAAAAATCACTCAAAAGATCATCAGAAAAGGGATCATCTTTGCATGTAAACGTCCCTGTAATCACTGAAGCGCCAAAGGACGTCGACAAGGACAGGATTCAAATGTTTTTTTTTATTTTTATTATTATTTGTGGTAAATAAAAAAAGTTAGCATCTTTTTTAAATGAGCTGTTTTAAAATGTGTACAATTTTTTTTCTTCTTTTTCTTTCATGCAGTAGAACATGTGGAATCACAGGATATCATGTAGCAACAAGTTAATTCTTTCATTCAAATAATTCACTCAAAGAAAAATGGTTTTATGGCTGAAGGCTATTCAGATGCACGAAAGCTTCCCTTTATAAAAGTCTTTTGTGTTTCAGATTAAAGAACTGAAATAGGGAAAATTTGATCAGCAGTTAAGTTTGAAAGTAAATTTGAAAATGTAAGCAAAAACGGTGTGTTTGATATTAACAGCCTTGAATGCTAGACGTAAACTTTTGTGAATGTAATGCATGCTTAAACAGCTTAAAGTTGTGAGTATAAGAAATATGGCAACCTAGCGTTTTGACTCTAACAGCATTGCACTCATAAGGACATTGTTATAACAGAAAGAAGACTCGTGTTAATAGTATTTTGTCATAAATTTTAATACTCTTGGTACTTTTAAAATCATGCTTCAAATTGTAAAAACAGACCAGATATATAGAAGCAAGTTATTTTTATAACAGATTAAGCATCCCAAAAGCAGATATATGGGGACACTACAGGAAATTTTATTTCAGTAAATTAAACAAAGGGAAAGGATAATGTATAGCAAAAATTTTATTAGATACAAATTTACAACAGCACAACGCAGTCTCAAGGATAACAACATTACAAGTCGAACAATGCATCAACAAAATTTTTGAGTGATTAATTTAAATATTCAAAGAATTTGTCTTCCAAGTCACACACGCTTCGCATGTTGTTATGAATGCAATTGCCGTTGTGAGTCTGTATTCCATTTTATTTGTATTGAATTTTTATTTTGTAAATTATTTATTGACAAAGAGCCCACTATAGTGAATCCCTTTGTTTATGAATTCTATTTTTAATTGAAAAAGTGTCTTGCTTAATTTGCCCTTGTAGCTTATCCCATAATTTTAGAAACAACCAGTAGATATTCAAAAATGTTTCAAGTCCATAACTGAGTGAGGAGCAGTTTATAGTTGTTCACCATCCTTTCTATATTCTTGCAACAATGTAGATGTATAGTGGCTCTGACAAAGCAAATGCAAAGCAAATCTATGGTTCTAAATTTGCAAATTCAAATATTTTGCATTTGCTAATTTGAAACCATAGATTTCTTACACTATGCTCCTATAAAAGACACTGCGCAAATATGCCTTTGATTTGATCAATTCGAATACATTTGCCAACATCACAATAATTGATTTACATATAAGATATTTTCAGGGTAAAGAAGGATAATACGTTGAATATTTATGAAAAAGCTTGTGTATGTGTGTTTTTATAATAACTCTCACGTACTCTCACGTTTTCTGTACATCTGAACGTAGTAACGTAGAACGTATCTTTTTATCCAACTAGTTTGTATAATTTTTGCATATAAGGTTTACATTTGATTCTATTCGTGTTAATGAGTTAATTCAATGAAAAAAATTTCAAATATATCTATCTCTTTTTTTTATTTTTATGTAAAGCATATTTACTTATCATAATTATGAGAATTTATTTTCCTTTGCAAAATGATGTGATGAGAATTTTTTTAACTTCGCACAAGAAAATACACTTCATAAATAAAACATTCAATTTTAACGAAGGTTTAATACAAAATAAACTAATCTTGATAAACTTCTATGCAATGTATTGGCAACGACTATTCCGAATTTCTAAACTATTCACGCCATAACTATATATACTATTCACAACCACCTGCTACCCCTATGACGATAGATTAATTAGAATATTGCTTTTAGAATATGCTTTTTAGTAAGAAAATTACCATATTCAACTGATTACATCTTTAAGTTTGAACTTTCAATAAAGAAAGTTGAAAATGGTTCATTCTTTTTTCCACTCTGAATCTCTATTAACACAGTGCATGCGAATACAAAATATAAAAGAACACTGCAATATTTATAAGTCATTTATACTCTAGTTTCCAAGAGTTTTTCGGGAAGAAATAAACTGCATCTATCAGAAAAAGTAAAGTCATTGTATTGAATTAAATTGTAAATATATCCTTTAAAAAAATTGCAAAATACTTGTATATGAGCTGTGATATGCACATAGGATGCAATAAAGGAATTTATTAGTGAAGAAAAAATTGATCTATTGAATTTGTACTTACGTTCTGAATATAAACTAGATAACTATTATCTTGAAAAGGGCCTCGTAATTTTGGAACGCGATTCAAATGGTATCGACGACACCACTGAAGCTGGCAGGCTGTCCATAATCTTACACGCCATAATGCATCTGCGCAAAGGCAATTAGTCTCCAGAAACCAAAGAAATGGAAGGGAAGTTCCGTTCCTTCTGTTTCATTTTTTGTGTGGAAAGGGTAGCTTTTTGGTGGCATCGGATCTCGGAAAAAGCACCCCTCTGAATTCAAAATCAAGATCAAGATTTTATCATTAAGACATCGTGACCTAATTAAGTAAATGATAAGTAAGTGATTAATAAACTTTTGCCATTTTTCTTTAGGAAACACATCTAAGCAATATTCTGTCTTGAAAAACCAAATCATAAAACCAAAATAAAAATGAAACTAGCAAATGTAGACGTATGATATAATTGGTTACAATAATCTTCTCTACAGGTGCTCTAGCCAGTCACAGTATTTATTGACTTTATTCATCCAGCTTTCTCTTTCTCCCTTCATATATTTACAACATTACCTTTTCCGTCACCTGCATGGCTACGATAATTTTCGATAAAATGTGATCCTGACAAAAAAATATCCTTAACTTCGCAGTTACCTCTGATGAAGAGTATTGTTTACATACTTACAAATTCCTAAGTTTTGGTCGCTTATAGAATGAGTGAGGACTGACATATCAGTGTTCAATGCTAGTAAAACTTTTATTATTTGTTTATTAATAATTAAGGATTCCAAGAGCTTTTTGAAAATTATTATTAAACATTTTCGGACAAATCTCCATTTTCTTTCAAATAAAGAAGACAAAATTCATTTATAAAAATCAAAAAATAGTCTTTTTTAATGCAATGAAAGATTGATAAACGAATTTCGAATAAATTTTGTATGAAATAATGTCCAAGAAAGCGATTGTCCTCAAACAACGAAATCAAGAAACAATAAAGCTGTGCATTAATATATTTGAGGAATTATAGCGTACTATCATCTGTAAGTTTCGGCATAAAGGGAAGAAAGACGAAAGTGGTAATTCAAAGACTATTCAGAAGCAATAGCAGAAATTAGCAGGATAAATTGATAAGAAATCTAAATGAAAAATCATAAAAGTTAGAAGTCATATCTTTAAAATATTTATGAACAGTTTTGGGGATGAAATATGCGATATTTCCATAATAGCCACAATATTCTCGATGGAATTTAGTGTGTCTGTTCTCTGCCGGCGTCTTGGCATAGGGGTAACGTGTCTTGCCCGTGATCTGGGGGTTTTGTGTGTGTTTTACTGGCGCAAGAGCCAGGACGCCTGTGATCTGGGCGTCTTGGGTTCGATTCCCATTTTGGGCATGGCTGTTCTTCCGTTGTTCTATCAGTGAGATATGTGAATGTTCCCTCCTGTAAAAAGGGGTTTGCAAGCGAATGAGTGATGCGTGAATAGCAAAGTCGTACTCTTGGCCTTAGTTGGCGCTACTAAAAAAACAAGAGACGCTCCCCCACCGGCTTAAAATCGCTGTCTTCGAACAGCGGGCTTGTCCATGGCAAGTGCCATAAGAAACAACAACAACATTTCTGTTCTCTTAAGTTTTTAAAATTGTTTATAGTAAAAAAAAAATACATGATGATATTATGGGACATAAAGAGAGAGGAATTTCAAGATATGTGATTACCATATGAAACAAATAAGATGCATACCTTAATAGTTTGCATATAAATAAATTTAATACGAAATTATTTAATTTTCCATTTATATTTTCAGCTTATATTTATCAGAACAAACTAAATAAATTTCCATAAAAGCCTACAGTAAATTTATCATAAGGAGTAATTAGAACAGCGATTATCGTGGATTACCATCAATGGATTATGATAATTATTCTATGAGCTACTGTATTTTAGCGATAATTTGAATGGCAATCAACAGAGAAGGAAATTACATAGTTACAGTTACGGATCCAAACTCAACTTATTTTCATGACAATAGTATATCCTCGCCATTATCAATAAATAATAAATAATAGTTTTTAAATTCATAGCACTTATAAGAAAAAAAGCTACTATATTATTTGATGCACCATGCTAGCGAAAGAAAAAGAGAGGATAATACGAATATTAAATTTTCGATGACGAGCTGAGTTCCTGAAAATATCTTATTTTTAAACCCCCGTAATAGAATCATTTTTTAAAAGAGAAAAAATGCTTTTGGTAAGAATTTTATTGATCAAGAAAATCAACCCAGGCACAAAGAAAAGGTTAAAGGTCTGACTTTTCAGCGAGGAAAGAAATAGTCCTCCAAAAAGAAATGCATTTGCCTTTTTACTTTGTAAGCCAGTCTTTCTCTTTGTAAAAATAAATTCGTTAACCCAAGACAAGAGAGGTGTAAAGTAATAAAATTAAATATTTTTCCATTTCTTCCCATGAAGAAAAATATTTTCTAAATAACAATATTGCTTCGAATAAGATAATGAATTTCTTCCAAATTTTAGAATTATTTTCTTATTTATTATTGAAATACTCCAAAATTTTATTAGTGACAAAAACTAAACAAGACATAAAATAAAGTCTTATAGCTGAGCGAACTTCTTTTTATTCGCAGAAAATGGCTTGAATTTGACATTTTTACACTACTACTCTTTCTAGAAGCAATATATTGGCAAATACGATCGCAAATTAAGAGTATGAGTGAATGTAAAAAAATGTTAAGAATATTAATATGATATATTCTTTAAAAAAAATGTTTTCAGCAAGTATCATTTGTTTTTGTTGTTTTATTTTTCGACAAGAATGTGCAATGAAATCTTTTCTGTAAATCTGTCATCAATACGTTAATTGCGTTCTATTAATTTCAGCGTTAAAAACTCTTTATAACGTAATAGATATTCGACAGTACGCTGACGATTCTTCATTTCCAATAAACTGGTCTTCCTTTTGCGTGATTCATTTATTAAAAATTTAATTTAACACTGTTCGAATTAAAATTGAAAAACAAATGACATAGCAATCAAAATTTTTATAAATACCCATAATTATTAGAAACAAAAGTAAATGTGAGGCTTTCTTTATAAACTTTTCTAAAATGAAAGAAACTCCAAAAGGATTATTTTGTAGCGGATTGCGATGAGCGAGGATAGAACCTGGGTTCTTGTGGTTCGCAGTCCAGTAACATGACCATGATACAAAAGCAATTGCTCAGTGCAGCGTAGTTGTTAACTGGCTTATAAAGCTATTCAATAAGGATATTTTAATTTTGATCTAGTGTAATGAACAATTTTAAATGTCACAATATGATCGATTTTATTGTTCTGCGATAAAAATTCAATAGGGAAAAAATACGCATTTATATGTTTACTTAACTGGGGGTTCCGCGTCAGGCTGACCACCTAACCGGGACATAATGCCTTGCACCCCAGAGCCCTCGGTCAAGAAAGCAGATATGGTACGTTAGGTCTTGGTTCACAAGGACTGTCGTGCCACTGAGTTTAGTTTAGTATGAAAGCAAGGTTAATGAGTTCGTTAGATTTTTGGTACAAAAGAAATATATATATATATATATAAAGGTATTGCAATAAAAATGCTTAAGTTATTAAACATCTTTCAATTAATCAAACATGGGATTTCTTAAGTTGAAAATTTATTGATATTATATAAAACATTGTAATGTACAAAAATGATAATGAATTCTTAGTAAAAAATAGGCATGTGCAATTTTATTGTGTAGACTCAACAAAGAGTTTGTAACATTTTGAGCCAGCTTCATGAGAATGCCGTTCTTGTTAGAAAGTTGAAAATTCCCCTCTGAACGACATACTAAAGTTTTATTGCATGTTTTTTATGAAAAATTTCTGGTGATTCCTTTTTCTTTCTGCGTCATAAGCTTTAAATGTGCACCTCTCACGAACGATCAACTTTCACAAAACTTGCAGGTATGGGTATTCCACAAAAAACATCATAGTGAGAAGCGAACAAAAACTATACTTTTGGATTCAATCTTTTGTCCACAATCTTTATTTACCATCATTGTCAATAGAACGAGGAAAAACGTTACAAAAAATCCTTTGATGGGAACAACACCCGCTACAGAAAACATTCGCCCATTAGTAACGCTAAGCATGTCCACAATGCTCAAGCAGACCGGGATATCTGGAAATTGACAATTCCGCGATTTAGAACAACGAGGAACGGGTAGCATGGACTGATTCTTTACCGACGAAACAATGGAATAATAATTACCCGCGTTCTAAAACATTTACAAGCGGTCATTCATAGCGAAAAAGGAAAACGCAAGCGGCAAAACTATTTACTGCTTGCTGCTGAGATTTGTCTGTATGGTCATAACCATAAGATGCATTTTAATGGATTGACTGGAAACAATTGGAACAACTGTAGAATGACACTGCTGAAGAAAGGAGATTTCAGAGCTCAAAGCTTCTTTTGTCGAAAGGAAAGCTCTACCTTGTTTGGAAAAAATTCCAACAGCAGCACTCTTCTATGTGTATAGAACATAACAGTTACCCGAGCGGTTAATGACTTTTCTTGTCAAGGAACTCTCCGTGACTGTAATTTTTTTATTATTATTATTTTTTTTTTGTAAAATGTGTAATATAATATTAAAAATATATATAGATTTGTAAATAGATTCTGTTTGATGGATAGATTTTAATTTTCAGCATTAAAATAAAAGGAAATATTTAAATAATGCCAAAGCATGCAAACATATTTAAATACATTACAGATAATTTAGACTCTTGATAATAATTTTTTAAAACGGGGAAATTTTTAATGTTTGATCTTTTATAATTAGTTTAGAATCTGCAACCTCGATATTTATTTGTTTGAAATTAAGTAATTTAAGATTGTTTTCTATTGGAATTAATTTAGATTTTTATAATCTCGAAAGTAATTTGTTTCAAACTGGTAATTAGCAATTCTTTTTTTTTTCTATTGGAATTAATTTAGATTTTTATAATCTCGAAAGTGATTTGTTTCAAACTTGGGAAATTTGCGATTCTTTTTTGCTATTGTAAATTATTATTGTAATTAATTTATTTATTGTAATTAATTAATTATAATTCATTTAATTAATTATTGTTTATTGTAATTAATATTATTGTAATTAATTTATTTATTTATAATCTTGAAAGTAATTTGTTCGAATTAAGAAATTTCTGGTTCTTTTATTTTATTAAGAAACCCAAGAAAATGAAACGAAAACAATGATTTTGAACATGCTTTCTATAACTTTTCAACTTACTTTGAGAACTATCTTTTTCTTCAATAATTTGGTAAATTTGAGAACTTTTTTTTGGATTACAAATAAGTTCAAATTCGCAAAAATTAGTTTTACGAATCGAAATTAATGAGAGTTTGCATGCATATGAAAATAGTAATAAATATATTTTATTTCATTTTTGCCAATTGTGTTGTGAACTTATTTTTTGAAACTTTTTATTCTGAAAACCAGCAGTGAATATTTAAAAAATCCCCCAGATTTGCTTATTGAAAAATAATAAGAGTTCTAAAATTTTCTTTAATTACTTTAAACATTTAATAAACTTTAGATAACAGTTTGAACTAAATAGAAAATGCAACCATATGAAATATTGAAGGGGTTAAAAGTTTTTGATATTTTATTTTTGAAATGAAATTTCATGATCTTAATCTGGTTTTTAGATATTAGTTATAATAATGTCAGATTTTTAAGCAACATTATGACTAATTTGTGATGGTCCAATTAATTATGGAACATGGTCAAAAGGCAACAGCTACAACTCAACCTTGTGCATCGGAGGGAAATTATATCGAAATCAAAAATATCGAAATATCGATATGTTTGATTTTCGACGTCCAATTTAGTGGGCACCAGGTCCCTCCCATACAATCTTTGTAGGAATGAGTTTCGAATCTGGAAACTTACAGTCCCATAGCCAAAATTTTACTTTCAGGTAAAATATTAACTAGTAGGTAAGAAAAATTCGTAGTGATTCAACAGATTTGCATCATATGAAACGTCACTAATAATAGTCAGAAGTCAGAACATCATTTTGAGTACGATAAAATGTACATTTATCAGTTAAAATAATTTGCAAAACAAATTATTTATGGTCAACATTAACAATTTTTATTTATGTTCTAAAGATAGATTTTTACTGTAATTATTTTTTAGTTCCTAATTCATAATTTATTATTAAAAAATAGCACATAATTTATTATAATTATTAAAATGCAATTTTCAAACCCATATTTAACAAATTCATCACCAGGTGGTGCCACTAATATATAACAAAATTAATTTAATTAATCATCTAGAATGTATAAGAGTGCGCAATTAATCTCTAACAAATCAAGAAAGAGTAAAAAAATTGATTACAAAATTCCACCCTTTAAGATTTGGACTAATGAAATCAAATTAATAAAAATGTTTTTCAGAAATCATAGTAAACATAATTATATATATATATATATCAAACTCATAGTTTCCTTCAGTTCACTGCACATTAAATGACGTTTTTGGCTTCATGGTTTATATTGATTTCAATATTCGAGTTAATAAGTCTTTGCAAGTCACGACGGTGACAAAGTTCAGTTAATATCTGAATAATTCGTTCAAGGACATTCGTATAAGAAATAATTGTACAAAGAGATTCGTGCAAAGACAGTGTTACGAATCAAGAATACATATTAATGTTACTTATTGGAATAAAAAAGCAATAACAGTTGATAAAATAAATGTAATGTCTATAATCGACATGTATATTAACTACGCAGTCTAATAATTGGTATGGTTCTTTTGGTAATAAAAGTCGATTCAAGAAACAAACGAATAGGACAAAGCTTAATTCTAGATTAAGAACACTTCCTGAAATACACGGTAAAACTGATACTTAACAGACGAGGCCTAATCTTCTTCGAAAATTTAAATGAAAATGAATACGACATTTGCATGAATGACACTGCTATTGAAACTGCCTCTATTAGGAATTTGCAAGCAACTCTGACCATAAACTTCTAACTTTTGACAAAACAAGAATAGCATTCGCTATTCTTGTTTTCTTGTATACAAATTATACAGAAAATATTGTAATTAGAGCTCCAAAAAATTCAAACCCGAAATTTTGCTAGTGAGGATAATTCTGCATTTACTATTATTCAAACAACAATAATGATCATTACTCAATAAGCAAACAATCGGTGATAAGTTTCTTTTTTTAAAAATTTTTTAGGATAAGTCATTTTATTTTTTGAAAGAAAATAAAATGGTGTTTACAATCTTTTCATTTGCATTCTTTTTTATCTTTTATTCTTTGATATGTTTCATGGTTCAAAATTGCAAATATTGTGGAATTTAAAAAATTAAAATTAATAATTTTCAAATTAATTTCTAGATGGCTCGATTTGTTTTAAATTAGCTTATTGACTAGCAATTAAAAGCTCAAAAGATTTTAAAGTAATCAGGAACCAATTACTATACAAAATTTAAAAATACAATGCTTGTGGGAATGATTGAAAAAACTGATAACGAAATTCCAAATTTAAAATCATGAAACATGCAAGGTCAAATAAAAGCTTACAATTTTATGTTTATATTGTGAAATCTCCCTGAATTTTATAAACACAATTTTGACATTATACCTGTCTGTGTATGTACATAACTCTAACACATTTTCAGATGAAATTACATATATGGAATTAAAACAAATTTGGAAATACCTATCAAATTTTGAAAAAAAAAATCCATTTCGAAGAAATCTTTTTCTCTAGATGTTCGAGAACAAATGAATTCGTTAATTACAAAACAAAACATAAAGAACGAAATAATAAAATTTGATACACAGGTTCAGCGTCTATAATGTAGTTTCTTATCAAATTTTGTACTAAATCTCACAAAGTGTTAATCGCCTATCGGTTTGTACGTTCCCTGTATGTAAACTCTATAATTCATAAACATGATGATTGAAATCAATTAAAATTTTGTATGTGATCTTGGGACTACAACCATAGTTTCGTGGAAAATTTTGGTTTAACCGATTGGAAAAAAAGGAGTTAAAAATAGATATTAAGATACAACTAGATTCATGCCGAAGATCTATATTTCGTAGCTAACGGTACTCCAATGCCATGTAATAATTGGCGGCCGAAAGCCGATAATTCTATGTGAGAGGAGGGTGGTAAGGTCTTTATTGAAAAGCATATGAGATAATTTCAAAGAAACCACTCCCGCTAATTTGAGTTGTGGTGAAAGCTTATAAGCTAGTTAACAGCTCCGCTACCCGAGCAATTGCTTTTGTATTGTGGTCATGTTACTGCGAACCACAAGGTCCCAGGTTCTATCCTCGCACATCTCGATTCTCCACAGAGTCATATGCCTTTCTTTTTTATTTTTAGAGAATATGTTAATGGCTTTTTCTTACATTTAACAGCGCATTTTTTAATAAAAAGAATACCTGGAAAAGGGAGCAATATGTTCATCCAAGTTCTTAAAATGAAAACAAATATTGACTCACAAATGTAGAATATACATAGACACTCAAATACCGCCATATCCATTGTCTTTTTTTTAATTAAAAATATCGCCATTCACTGTAAAAATAAAGTAATTCGTGAAAAAAAATCCTTACAACAAGATTCGAAATAAATATTTTTATATCTGATTCATAGTGTCTTTTTCTTATTAATCAGTATGAACGAATCCCCGCTACAAAAATCAAAGTTTATATTTATAAAATTTCTTTCATAATACCTTTACACATAAACAATAATGAATGCTGTACAAATAATTCAGATAAATTTCAAATTTTATGCTGTTTGAAACTTTTCTATTTACTTCAAACCCTAAAATCTTCAACCGACCATTTGAAATACTGAAGTAATTACTTAGTCACAAGAATTCGAAGAAGGCAAATTATTCCTGGAAAAAACTGGCTTTAAAAGTGAATAATATTAACAGGTTGCTTATATTGTGTAGAAGTTATTTAAACATTTACTGCTGTAGTCATTATCCTATTTAACAAACCGATGCATTGAAAACTTTTAGAAATGAAACAAATCCAATCGTTCTTAGGCCATACAAAGCAACTCCGAATAAAATAGAATTAACAAAACTTTCTCTCTGATGCAATTTAAATTGATTACTAGAGAATATAATGCATTGTTTTAATTTCCCAATGCTTATCTGCTGATTATTTCCCTTGTGTAAGTCGCTGAATAATTTATTTACATAAGAATTATTCATTCATTCATCGTCTATTTAAAAAAAATTCAAATGTTGGAAGTGAGTAATTCATTCGAAGAAAGTCGAGCAGCATACTAGTGAGAATAATTCTGCATTTACTATTATTCAAACAGCAATAATGATCATTACTCAATAGACAAACAATCGGTGATAAGTTTTTTTTTTTTTTTTTTTTTTTTTTTTTTTTTTTTTAATTTTAGGATAAGTGATTTTATTTTTTGAAAGAAAATGAAATGGCGTGTAAAATCTTTTCATTTGCATTCTTTTTTACCTTTTATTCTTTGATATGTTTCATGATTCAAAATTGCAAATATTGTGGAATTCAAAAATTAAAATTAATAATTTTCAAATTAATTTCTAGGTGGCTCGATTTGTTTTAAATTAGCTTATTGACTAGCAATTAAGAGCTCAAAAGATTTTAAAGGAATCAGGAACCAATTACTATACAAAATTTAAAAATACAATGCTTGTGGGAATGATTGAAAAAACTGATAACGAAATTCCAAATTTAAAATCATGAGACATGCAAGGTCAAGTAAAAGCTTATAATTTTATGTTTATATTGTGTTAAACGAAGCGGTGTTTATTCATTTGTGACATTCTCGGATATGAAGTGCGCAGAAAAAAAAATCCTGTAATCGTCAAAAACTCCACAGAAACTCCACAGAGAGATCCAGATTTTGATCCCAAATTTTAGATCTCTCTGAGACCGAGAACCTATTTTTGGCATTACATCTCTCTATTTGTTGCTAGCTCTGTTTGTGAATATGTTAATTCAAAAAAGCAGTTAGCTGGAGTGATGAAATGTGCTTTGAGATTCTAATTTCGAATTTGTAAATTTCTGACAAATTTTGGATAAAATCAATTTACAAGAAGTCTCTCTTTATGTCTGTCCGAAAACAAGTGGGCACCACAACCAATAATAGTAAAAAAGAGCAAGATGGTTAAAATTTTATACTCCGATTTAACACCTAAAATGCAATGTGTATCAAATTTTGTACTATATCCATTATGGCGTTGATGTCTGTCGGTATGTACTTCTGTATGTATGTAAACGTGTTAACTTAAAAATGCAGTGATTTAAATTAATGAAATTTGGCATGTTATTTTGTTACCAAAATTGTAGTTTTCTTTCTAATCTTCGTTTACAATTGGTCAGAAATGTCTCCAAAAATAAGTATTCACTTCTCTTTACTATGCTATGGAGCTTAGAATTCTCATAGGAGGGACTCTGAAAAAACAAACATGGTTTCTGTTTTTTTTTCTCCCCTAACTGAATTTTCCTTTCCTTTCTTTCTTTAATTTTTAAGAAAACGGAGCATATTTTCTTAACATTCAGATTCAATGTCTTCTTATAAAATTTAATGAGAATAGAAAGGAAACTTATTGAATGCGTGAAACAATTCCTTAACACTTCCCTTAGCTATCATTTAGAGTAACAATGTCTGTCCGCTGTACTCCTGCATCAAGGATTATTTAAATTTCTTGCTGATTTTAGAAGATATATGACGAAATGTGCTGCCTTCATAAAAGCAGTGCCAGAGAATTAAGCAGGATTTAAAGAAGTGAATCTATGCCCAGTGCATGTGGCGGTTGACCTCCCTTTCAAAATAATGATCTTTTCGGTGAACCTTATATCTTGACCAAAATGGAATGGGGTGTAACCTCTCTCTTGAATCTCTTTTTTAAAACATTGACCACATGTTTTGTGTTATTATAGAATATTGTAATATATACTTATAATACAAGACTATCAAGATGATAGCCTTGCATTAGAAGTATTACCGACTATAAGTATCACAAAGTATAATCTTTCCATTGTCATTGCGCTGTTTTAGGAATCATGCCTCTTCTCTTTATATGAAGATATTAGATTACAAACTGATCATGAATCGTCTGTGAAAATAATGTTAGTCCACCGGAGTTTTGCCCAAAGCTAATCCTACATGTACTGTGATAAATGTACGTACTTCCCTTTGTTTTGAAGAGAAAAGGGCGGAAACATTTGTCTTTTGCCAAATACTCCTTCACATGGAGCATTGTGTTCGAATTTCCATACCATCTATTTGTTCGTGATACATTTTAATTAGGTATAGCTTAGGCAAGGCTTGGCGATTTCCAAGCGTATATTATATAAATTGTTTGATGCATTCTTGAAAGCATATTTTAGTTTGCAGCAAGCCTTTGAAAATTATCTATGTGGTTCGCTTCATAGCTTCAGAAATAAAACTAATAACGATGAGGATTCATTATCTTACTCATTTCTGATAAGAGGAGGGGCTTCTCATGATTGCAAAAGATATAATTCTTCTGATCGTTCCTCATATAAAAATAATTTTGTTTTCCAACGTAGGATTTGGAGATGAGCCTTACGGGTAATGAGTGCGTATCCTGAATGTTATATGATACACAATTCTGTACTTTGCAAACATCTACCTTTTTATGGATGCATGTTTTAAGCTGGAAATTATACATTTCCATATTGTTTTGCGAAACCAGCTATATCTAAAATGTGTATGCTTGATTCATTATTACTTTTTTTTCTCTTAAAGAATTATTTATCCATAGTTCTAATTCCTACTTGGTCGAGTATATCTAGCCATGCTCATTAATTGAGGACTCATGAAAAGGGGGAAGTATCTACTGTTGATCAAAGTAACATTGAAGCATCCAGATAGAATTCTGATTTGGGTCCTACAAATGATGGTGACAGGTTGCCTTCTTGGACAATTTTCATGAGAAAGTTATTAATATTTCTGTTTTACCTAGATGAATACCAGAGCAACTAACCGCCCACGTCTATAAGTTCAGTTTCAGCACAAACAGCTAACTTATATTTAGCAAGAGATTTTCCATTAAAGCCTACAAAAATGTATCACTTATTTTTTTTATCGAAATGTTAGATAAGAATCCGAATTCTTGTTCTTAATTTGTGGTTTGATTTGAAATTCCATTGATAGGCATTATGCATTTCAGCATATTTCATTAAAAATATTTTTAGTGTGATTTTAATCAATTGAAGGATTTATTTTATTTGAAGAAAGAATCTACCTCTAATGGTGCCAATATCAAACTAGAAACTGTATATTTTCTTCGTGATTAAGTATATGCTGCTAAGCTCTACTGAGAGAATTCCCAGTAATCAATTACCTATTTGCGCCCATCTAGTTTCATTTAACTGAAAGTTTTAGAGTAGTAATTAATTAATTATAAATTATTAAGGTTGTGCTTAATTTAACTAGTTAACCTAAATTTTATTTCCCCAAAATGTTTTGAAAGAATGAATATGATAATTTATAAACTATATGCATAAAAGTGTACGTATTTTGCTATAAATGTATATATATATATATATATATATATATATATAAAATACAGACAGAATCACAGATACAACAGCTAGTCGATACATTTTATGATGGGTTATAACTTTTTGTGTTTCTTGAACTAAGAAGTGATTCGAGATATGATATTTAAAAAAATGTCTCACCACTAATTTCAGCACATTTGAATTGCTGGTAAAAAGGATTAAAAACGTCTTTCTCGTCTCTTCTTTTCTTGATTTTTAAATATTCTCTTACCGGCATTAATCATTCTCGCTTTCATATTCTTGTTTTTGCTCGAAAACAAAGAATTCTTTTCTTCAACGAAAATGAACGATTCTTTCAACTATTCTACGTACAAATTTCGGAGATACAGCAACTAGTATCATATTTAAAAATGGATACATTCTCAGAGGGGCATGACTGTTGAAGTTTGTTGAACTGGGAAGTGATTCGTGATATGGTATAAATAAATTTCGTACCACTCATTTCGACAAGTTTCAAGTGTTAGTAAAAAGGATTAAAAAAACATGCATCTTGTCTCTTTATTTCCTAAATTCTAAATTTCGTTTCCCTGGCATTTATCATTCGCGCTTTCACACTTTTTCTTTCTCGAAGACAAAGAACTCTTTTTCTTCATCGAAAATGGGCGATCCCAGCAACTATTCTGCGTGCAAATTTCGGAAGAGAACGTGTTGGCGCTGGCATGAGTCACTCTGGGTGTGATAACTCAACAGAAACCGGTAATGCACACCCGACGTGTGAAAACACAGAGAAACATTAATCTTTTTCGTTCCGAATTTTACTTTGAAGAAGACAGTTCTAGATCGCGACGATTTTTTTTCTTGCCTTTTTTTTTTTAATGCGGTTCCTTTTCTGCCTTCTTTTATCTCTATACTGGAACTTAATTAATGCGAATAGGACTGGACTACACATGGCCGAATTAAACTCTGTAGTGGCTCTTAGGAGCGAAATTGCAGGACCCCTAGTGCCCCTTTCAAAACCATTTTTTTAAATTCTAATTTAATATCTATACCAGTAGATTTTTAAGTAAAAAATGTGGGGAAAGGCAACGACCAACATTAATATGAAAAATATATTTATTGAGATTAAAGGACAAAGGACAGAACATTACCAACATAGAACACATAAAGATACATGAGCGAGAACTGCACGTCTTACAGACTCACTGCTCAACTCTCATCTGCCAATAATGGCGGGAAAGCATCATGTGATGCATAACGCAACATGGCCAACATGGCACCACAGGAGATGAGATCTGTTAACAGTTCCCACATAAATATTATTAAAAACTGAAAAAAAACAACAAAATTTAATGAATGGTCACCTTCAAAGTAACTGATTTTGGTATTCAGTGAATAAAAAAAAATTAACTTAAAATGTAATTTATTATAAAAAATGGTTCAAAGCATTTTTATCATATTATAGATATACTGAAATACAAACTAGGGTAATATTCTCAGTAATAAGAAAAATCTATCTATCTGTCTGTCTGTAAAATCTATTTATCTATTTACGAAATCTTCAAACTGCTTCGCTAAACATTTTAACAGTTGCACTTAATTCAAGGCTTCGATAATTATTGGAGATGCAAGAATATTGTTATTGGACCGGACTGGCCTTTCATTGAGTTAGAGAAAACAACATGTAAGAGAAATAAAAAAATAAAAAAAACATGCATCAAATAAAAAGTTTAACAAATGCTAAAATAAACTTAACCGTCACCAGATAGGTAATTAGTATGACTTAACTATTTTATTAAATGTTTAAAAAAAAGTCAAGGCGAACAAATTGGTTGCCAAAAAGAGCTAGTCTCAAAAGTAATATTAATTTCTATATCTTTCTATCCACTCCATATGCAATAGGAGTGGATTAGAATATATAATAATTAACATGTTAATTATTAAAAAGAAAAGATTTTTAAGGAAGCTATTGATCTATCAAAGAATTATGGAAAACGATCATTGATATGTTGCGAAGATGTGAAAAAGAAGGGAAAGCAAGCTATTTCAGTTTTTGGTCAGATTTGTTGGACATTCATTACGGCACTCCACCCCAACACCGTGCACGAAGCACATCGTTGGCGGAGATGATGGAGACCAGATTTGTTGGACAGTAAGGATTGCAGTTAAATATAATTTGAAAATCTTATTTAACCATAAACTAAATAATAATGCGCATACAACTGAAAGATTAAACGGAACAAACGCTTACAGTGAGTCCCTAAAATACTTTTTACGTATGCAAAGCATAAATATGTGATACTCGTCAAAAAATAAGAACTCAAGATTTTGACGAATATTTGTTTCAGGTATCCCTGAATTCGAAAAATACATTTTTGGCATTGTGTCTGTCTCTCTGTGAACACTATAAGTTAAAAATACTTTAAGCTAGACATTGAAAATTGGTGAATGGACTTAGAACCAAATTTGTAGATTTATAAATATAACTACATAGAAATCCATTCAGAGGAAGTCTGTCTGTATAGTTATTCAAGTACAAGTGAACTCGGTAAATTCAAAACGTGAAGAGTTAGTTATATTGATAAATTTGATGCATGGATTTAGAATGAATTTAGAGTAGACTCTTATCAAATTTTGAATCAAATCTTTTAAAGGATTGACCATTTGTCGACTTGTATTTTCAGATGACTGTGAACGCAATAACTCATAAATGTAATAACTCAGATCAGTGAAGTTCCGTATGCTACCTTGACTACATTTATAGTTTCATGTCATATTTTGGTTTCAAATGACAGGGAAAAAATGCGTTCAAAATATATATTCACACGACAGATACGGAAAAAATGCCTGATCCATGCGGAAATTTTAAATTTCGTAACTTCATTCGCCAATGTTATTCAAGGCATTCGTAGCCTTACCCAAAATTTACATTTTTAAGCGAAGTAAGGGTATGGACCTTTATTGGGGAGTATGCAAGAAAATTTTGGGAACACTACTCCTTCTGATTTTCGAATGGGCCTTGCCTTACTGTTTGATTGATCCAAATAATTTTTTTTAAATGCTATTTATTTTTATAAGCTATTTTACAAGGGGTTCTGATTTTTTTAAAGCAAAAAAAAAAAAAAAAAAAAAAGCGAAAAATTAATGCCTTAAAAACGATAAATCGCCAATTTTTTGCCCTTGCATTTTGAGACTTCAAAAACCCCGAACTAAAACAACATAATGTTCACACATAATTAAAAAAAAAAAAAACGATAGAGAAAGAATAAAAACTGCCTGGAACTTCCATGAAAATGCTAATGGCTTTACCAGAGGCTACAAAAACTATCTTAGATAATAAACTGCACGTTTTCGTCAATATATTTTGCTTCTTAATCGAAATGTATATTCCCTATGATAATGCTTTTCTAAAATTCTTCCAACTCTTAAATGAAACTCTAAATTATTTATCAAATTTCATTCTTTTTGGGATTTAAGTGGGCGAATTTCCTGCATCTTTTCTAGTAGCATTTGTGTTTTTATTTTCAAATTTATTTAATTTCACAATATATTAAAAAATAAATAAATTATTTATATATTTCTGTTAAATATTCCTGTTATACAAAACTTTCAGCTTAAATCCATTTTTGTTGAAAGAAGGCATTTAAGATTTCAGTCACCATTATTCGATCACTATTAATCAAAATCACTTTTTAAGTGAATAAGTTTGTGAAAAGTAAGAAAGATATATAAAGTTATAAGAAAAATAAGTTTATACCATTGATTGCAATTTAATTTGAAATATGTTTATAACTTAACCCGTTCGCAACACTTGTTTACAGTAAACATGTTTTGATTAAAAATGTTCTACATTGCTTGGATCAATTGATAACAAACATTCAATTTTAATTTTCTGGCCAAATAATTTTTCCGTTCAGATTGAGTGTTGTTTTTAATTTTAATTTGTTTTTAATGACATTTAACTAAGTTTATAGAAATCCTTCTGAAAGCAATTTACAAACTTCAAAATATAAAAGATATCGAATCACATTTGTTTAATATTTCACTGAAAGGACTAAAAAATATCAAATTTCAGAGATTACTTCCTTTGAAAATGCATAACGCGGTTTTAATTTATTACGTATTATTATTTTAAAAAATTGGCTGACATAATTTTTATTAAGTGAATAATAAATATAGTAAAAATGTTATTAATTAGCGTGCCATTATTAACAGATTAAAAAAATTCAGTGACAGTATTTCCGTCAGATGGCAGCACCAAATAGATCTTTTTAATCCCTTTATTTATTTGTGTTATTATCCTTGTATTTTTGAAATAAATACAAAATCAATGAGATTTTAAAATATAAAATATGTAGTACATAATATTCTGCGGTTTGATCATTTATGAACTTGATTGTGAATGCATTTTGTGGGTTCATCATTTAATCAAACTATTCTATAATTATTATTAACAGAAATTTTCTTTCTAATTAGGATTTTTTTCAATTTATGATTACAATTTACTGAAAATATCCATTTTTGACTTCAGTTCTATTCGATTTTTTTAAAAAAAATTCCATTGTTGAATTTTTATAATTTTGAATGCAACGGAATCTTAAGTTTAATGCATTTAAATTATGCACCACATTTTACTTAAACAAATATTTAGCAGTTAAAATAAATTTTAACTTCCGTTGAAAATCGAATTGCATTATCTGGTTTCCCATAAGCCGTAATAATTTATTTGTTTTATTTAATTATATTATAAATTCAGAAACACATTTTTATTTGCACAAATTCAATTGATTTTTGTCAGGAACCTCTGCATAGGCGTCTAGCATTTTTAAAACAAAATTCCTGGGCATTGTATCAATTCATATTTGCATATCCATATACGTTGCCAAGCTTTGCCTATTTAACAACTTTGATACCCAAAATTGATTTTTTTTTAAAACAAACAATATTTAAATTGCTCAAAAAAAAGCTATCTATTGAAATAATTAATTTTCGTAACAAAATGATCTCTATTAGTACAAGATATTATCTAATACCTCCACGATGTTATCCAACATTCTGAATGCTTGCAAATATCGTGAAGATATTGTTGTTAGACATTTCGTGCTAATAGTGAAGTGTCGATGAGTGCGTGTGTGCATGCTTTCTTTTCCCTATTAGCATAAGATACTGTACAATATCTCTATGAAGTTGTCCGATATTCTGGATGTTAGCCAATATCGGGAGATAACATAACAATGTCGTTGGGTATTTTGTGCTAATAGGATTTTCTTAATCTCCATCAGTTTCCTATCAAACAATGCTTTGAAAACTTTCTCACTCTCCTGCTTTCATCCAAAAATCTCTGCCCTCCCCCCCCCCCTCAAAAAAAAAAAACAAGCACAGAAAATGAAACATATTTATGAAGATATTAAACATTTAAAAGTTATTCATCTAATTTTATTGTAACTCCCTTCTTCCAAATGATTATTAAATACAGTGTTTTACTATTCTTTTTCCATTTTTGATAAGATACAATTTTGTTATCGATTTTTCATTCATTTCTTGATATGACAGAGTAGATATTTTCTATACTGGCAAATTCTCGATGACAATACACTATTTTAAAGATTTCAGAACTAAATTTTTAATGAAAATGAAGAGTAATTCTATTTCAAAAGCAATATCTGGAGGAGTATAGAACAATTTAGAAAAACGAAATAATTGATAATTGACTGAATTCTATAAAAACATTATTACTGGATTTAACTGACTTTAAGGGTAAATAAGAGCAACAAATCATTTATATTTTACAGAGATAATTTAACGATCTGATGCAGTGGCCCTTATCCTATTTAACAAAACGTCGCATTGAGAACTTCTAGAAACGAAACAAACTCAATCGTTGTTAGGCAACTCCGAAGCAAATAGATTGCATTTACTTGAAACAAAACTTTCTCTGTGATGCAATTTAAATTGATTACCAGAGAATGAATGAGCATTAGGAATTTAAAACAATGTTACTTTTTTAATTTCCTAATGCTTATCTGCTAATTATTTCTCTTGTGTCAATCGGTGATTCAAATATTTATATAAGAATTATTCATTAATTTATCGTCCATTTTTTTTACAAAAAATGCAATTGTTAAAGTGAGTCATTTATCCGTAGAAAGTCGTGCAGCATGTTAATGAGGATAATTTTGTATTTACTATTATTCAAACAAGATAGTGATGATTACTCAACAAGAAAATTATTTGTGAAAAGTTTTTTCTTAATTTGTAAGATAAGTAACTTTATTCTTTGAATGAAAATAAAATGGTGCTCAGAATATTTTCATTTACGTTCTTTTCTACATTTCATTCTTTCATGTGTTTCATAATATAAAATTACAAATATTATGGAATTTAAAAATTAATAATTCTCAAATCAATTTCTAGATGGCGCTCCTTCTTCCTAATTTTTTTTTCTTTTAAATTCGCATATTAATTTACAGTTACGAATCCGAAAATTACTGAATATTTTTATGTGACGCGGTACGGTTTAAAAATTTAACTATACTATAAAATACATGGAAATAAATGAAAAATCGATTACAAATGCAATAAAAAAATTCAAAACACAAGCATGAAATATGCTAATAAAAAGTTATAGTTATATGTTTATAATATGTAAAACTGTACATACATTTTTTTTCTCATTGCCTGAAGTGTACAAAAACAAAGTACTGCAATAATCAAAAACTCCGAAATCTAGATTTTATTTCATTTCCGAATTTTAGATCTCTACGGGACTGAATGCGTATTTCTGGATATTTATCTATCAATAAATTGCTCTCTCTGTCTGTGAATATTATAGCTCAAAAATGTATTTGTACAGAAAATTGAATTCTGAAATTTGATTTGTAATCCAAATTTGTAAATTCCTGTCAAGCTTTGAACAAAATCCATTTACTAGAAATCTCTCTTTCCATCTGTATGAGTATACAAATGAACATAATAACCGGTAAACGTAAAGAGCAAGATAGGTAAAATTTGATACACCGATTTAAGAACTGAAAAGCAGATATATATCAAATTTTGAACTATATTGATAAAGCCGTTGACGTCTGTCAGTCTGTATTTTCGCATGTACGTACCCGTGATAACTCAAAAACGCAGTGAAATAAATAAAAGAAATTTGGCATGTTATTTTATTACCAAAATTACAGTTTTCTGTCAAACTTTTGTTTACAATTGATCTTAAAAGTTTCCAGAAAATAAATATTAACTTTTCTTTGTTATTCTAAAAGCAGAAAATTCTCATGGGAATGATTCTGAAAATAAATATCCGAGCATTCCTTGTGTTTACGGTTTGCCCAAGCTTCGCAACTTTATAAGGGAAGGGAGGGGTAACATCTTTATTAGAGTGTATGAGAGAAGAAATGGAAAGAGACGACTACTCTTGGCTTCTTTTTCTTTTTTACTTAATTTCCTTCCCTTCTCTATTTTTTCTTTAATTTTTATTGCAGTTAAGCAAATTTTCTTAACATTCTGTTTCCATACCTTATAGTAAAATAGAATGGAAATGAAAACGAAACATAGTGGATCGTCAAACTATTCTTTATCTCATCTCTTTCGTTTGGAACGCAACGTTAACTTGCTATACTCCTGCATCAAAGAATTTTTAAACTTCTTGTTGAATTTTGCAGATATATGGCGAAATGTGCTACCTTCTTAAAAGTAGTGCCAGCGTGTTAAGTAGGAAATAAATAAGTAAATCATGGCTAATGTATGAGCCTAATGGATTGATTAGATGAAGACCTCTAAGGGTCGTTAAGCAAACGCCAAATTCTCAGGGCCCAACCCCCTGCCAGTTTTAACGTCTTTTTTTTTTTTTTTTTTTCTGAATTTTGTAATTTAATGTCTTTGTAAGAAACTGTAAATAAAACATTTGACATATTGAAAGGGGAAAAAAACACATTAAATCGCTAATGAGTATCAAGAGAGTTGGTTTTTACATATCGTATATAAAAAAATGAAAAGGGAAAATTGCAAAATAATTCTATACAGAATAAAAGATGACAAAGCTTCTTAACACAATCTAAATATCTAATATTTATTAATTATAGAACCGAACATTTTTTTAAATTATAAAAGAACACTTTTTATTACATATAAAATAAGACCACCTTTTTAGAATTATGAAACAGTCTAATGAATGATTTACAAAAAGTTATTAATTCAGAATGTTTTAAGAATAATGTTCCAAAATTTAACTAATACATGGTTGTAATTTGAATAAGTTCGAATATACAGTTTTTGTAAATTCGATTGAAGTATAAAATTTTGTTATTCGAAAAATGTTGGGGGGAAAAAATGAGACCTCGAGGTTCCACAACTTTGTGAAGGCGCCGCCTCCCCCATATGCTTGCTTTGCCTATTTAATAATACAGCTATAGTAATAGACTTGGATTCCATCATTACACTTACAGAAAAAGAATATGTGATTGTTTAAATGAATATGGATATACTGTAAATTAAGCTTCTACACAGTCTAACGAAGTTTCTTTGGCACAAATCTATGCTATTGCAAATTAAATCAACATGATTCCAATATTCTGCGAAAGTCTATGCTTGCCAATTCGCTGTTGTTAGGACAATGGAATGATTTATAATAAAGTCATTTTAAGAACTTTCTTTTATCTTTTTATAGTGCACATGACATTAGATCAAATATTTGTTTCTTTTATCTCTTTTCAATCCCTCTGAAAATTGTTCATGAGATCAAATAAGGGTAATTTTTCTTCAAATATGAGAGCATTGTGACTTTTGTATTTTGAACCAAAATTAGAAATAAATATTAAGTTAATAGTCAAAGAATCAAAAAGAAAGATTAATTGAATCCGGCCCGAAGACGTTTTCAAGGGTCACCCTCAGGCAAGGATTCAAAACAGGGATTTTTTCTGTGAGGGGTCTGACTTTCGTCCAACAAACTGACCCCTCGTGACCCGAAAATCCCAGAAAATTGAGGTTTTAGAGATAAATTAGTATCACAAGATTAAAACAAGTAAAAACACTAGCAAAAAAACAAACCAAATAAGACCACAGCAAATCAAACCACAAAATACATGAAAAAAGAACCAAAAAAGTAATATAAACACAAGGCAAAATACTTACAAAATGAAAGTACAAATCTGAAGAAAACTACTTGAGGTTAAAACGTGCTATTGTAGATGTATTTCGTTGAACTAAACTAAGATTTAATTTTTCCACGTTTAAAGCTATATCCGCCTCCCACGTTTCATCATAATGTATCGTCATCAAACTTAAAACGCCATCTATTGAATTAAAACTCAAAGCTAACCAACCGGAGGAAGTCAGAAATTAAACAGACCCTCTCTTATCAAAACTTCTATATTGCAAAAGTTTTTGGGAAATTCGTTAATAGTTAAATTTTTAATGAGATTGTTTGTTGCTAAGATATAAGAGCTTTTATTATTGCAAATTTTTTAATTCTGTTAAATTGTGAAAATATCAAATTTTTGAAAATTTTAGAGTTTAAATTAGAATGGTAGTTACTAAGTTTAATTATTTTAAAGTTAAATTCATCCCTTTTATCATAAATACCTATCAAAGTTTTTCCATTATCAATTTCTATATTTAAATCTAAATAATTAGCTTTAAGTTGATTTTCGTTTGTTTGAGTTAAAACTAATTCTTTTGGGTAACAATTAATAATATCATTAGGATTATCCACATTTAACAAAATTAAGTCATCAATATATCTCCAGCCTATTATTAAGTTAAGTTTAATTATTTCTTTTTCATAATAATGTAGGAAAATATTGGCTAACGCACTTGAAAAAGCTGTTCCCATTGGAATTCCTTTTTCTTGTTTATAAAAATTTATTCCGTTAAAAACATAGTTTTCTTTAATATTAAATTTACATAACTCTAACCAATTAGTTTTTGTAATAATATCTCTATTTAAATATTCTTCATATATATTAGTACAGACATCTATTAACTTTTCATGAGGTAGATTAGTGTATAAATTTTCAAAATCAAAAGTATTAAGCTTATTAATATTGTTATCTTTTAGAAAGTCCAAA
Source organism: Argiope bruennichi (assembly GCF_947563725.1). Lineage (NCBI taxonomy): Eukaryota > Metazoa > Arthropoda > Arachnida > Araneae > Araneidae > Argiope > Argiope bruennichi. The sequence goes on along the minus strand of NC_079153.1, from coordinate 77,948,735 downwards.
ATATCTTTGTTACTATTGATAATAAAATTATCTTCCTCTTTAATTTTGTTTAGGACAATTTTTAAGTATTTAAAGAAATGTTTTCCCGTATAGTAATTGTAACTGCCAGTGCTACAAGTTACGAATCTAAAATTTAATGGTTTTTTATGAAATTTTATTGTTGGGAAGAGGTAAGGGTAGTTTAAAGAGCAAGTTTTTATTTTAATTTTTTTAGCGAAAGCTAGCATCCTTTCATCCAATTCTTTTTTCCCGGTGTTAATTAATTTGTAAGTTGAATTAGAGTTATATTCATTAGTTAGAAGTTCTTTATATAACCGGCAAATAATTTCGGTTTAATTTGTAAATATTATTATAAAGAACTTCTAACTAATGAATATAACTCTAATTCAACTTACAAATTAATTAACACCGGGAAAAAAGAATTGGATGAAAGGATGCTAGCTTTCGCTAAAAAAATTAAAATAAAAACTTGCTCTTTAAACTACCCTTACCTCTTCCCAACAATAAAATTTCATAAAAAACCATTAAATTTTAGATTCGTAACTTGTAGCACTGGCAGTTACAATTACTATACGGGAAAACATTTCTTTAAATACTTAAAAATTGTCCTAAACAAAATTAAAGAGGAAGATAATTTTATTATCAATAGTAACAAAGATATTTTGGACTTTCTAAAAGATAACAATATTAATAAGCTTAATACTTATGATTTTGAAAATTTATACACTAATCTACCTCATGAAAAGTTAATAGATGTCTGTACTAATATATATGAAGAATATTTAAATAGAGATATTATTACAAAAACTAATTGGTTAGAGTTATGTAAATTTAATATTAAAGAAAACTATGTTTTTAACGGAATAAATTTTTATAAACAAGAAAAAGGAATTCCAATGGGAACAGCTTTTTCAAGTGCGTTAGCCAATATTTTCCTACATTATTATGAAAAAGAAATAATTAAACTTAACTTAATAATAGGCTGGAGATATATTGATGACTTAATTTTGTTAAATGTGGATAATCCTAATGATATTATTAATTGTTACCCAAAAGAATTAGTTTTAACTCAAACAAACGAAAATCAACTTAAAGCTAATTATTTAAATTTAAATATAGAAATTGATAATGGAAAAACTTTGATAGGTATTTATGATAAAAGGGATGAATTTAACTTTAAAATAATTAAACTTAGTAACTACCATTCTAATTTAAACTCTAAAATTTTCAAAAATTTGATATTTTCACAATTTAACAGAATTAAAAAATTTGCAATAATAAAAGCTCTTATATCTTAGCAACAAACAATCTCATTAAAAATTTAACTATTAACGAATTTCCCAAAAACTTTTGCAATATAGAAGTTTTGATAAGAGAGGGTCTGTTTCATTTCTGACTTCCTCCGGTTGGTTAGCTTTGAGTTTTAATTCAATAGATGGCGTTTTAAGTTTGATGACGATACATTATGACGAAACGTGGGAGGCGGATATAGCTTTAAACGTGGAAAAATTAAATCTTAGTTTAGTTCAACGAAATACATCTACAATAGCACGTTTTAACCTCAAGTAGTTTTCTTCAAATTTGTACTTTCATTTTGTAAGTATTTTGCCTTGTGTTTATATTACTTTTTTGGTTCTTTTTTCATGTATTTTGTGGTTTGATTTGCTGTGGTCTTATTTGGTTTGTTTTTTTGCTAGTGTTTTTACTTGTTTTAATCTTGTGATACTAATTTATCTCTAAAACCTCAATTTTCTGGGATTTTCGGGTCACGAGGGGTCAGTTTGTTGGACGAAAATCAGACCCCTCACAGAAAAAATCCCTGGTTTGAATCCTTGCCTGAGGGTGACCCTTGAAAAAGTCTTCGGGCCGGATTCAATTAATCTTTCTTTTTGATTCTTTGACTATTAACTTAATATTTATTTCTAATTTTGGTTAAGTTCATTTGTGTTTTAGTTGTAGCAGCATTAGCGCTCTCTAAATACAATGTATATTTTATATTTTATTATTATATAGATTCAGAAAAATTATATAGGTGTTTTTGCACATTGTTTATTTATGGATTGATAGTTTCTTTTGTATTTTGACAAATACTGTTCATCTTGGAACCTGCAAAAATTTCCGTTATCATGTTCATAGACAGATAGACAGATTCGTATTCATAGACAGACTCGATCTCGAATTTTTTGATGATTACAATATACAATTCATGTCTAAAATTAAGGTCATAAACATAACATCTGCGAAAAAAGAAAAACCATTAACTGTGTTGCCACGAAATTTGGCACAGAGGTACACTACAATGGAAGAAAGAACATAGACACATAACAACATGGAAAAGATTTGAATTTTGAATTTAGATACAGGGTATATCAAAAAGTGTTACATTGTGAATCAGAGATAAAGCATTTATCTAGGGGAAAACACGTCTAATATGGAGTGTGACCACCGTGCACTGCTATACAGGCTTCACAACGAGCTTTCATATTGTTTATGAGGGTCTCAATAAATGCTTGGGGCAACAAAGCCCATTCTTCCAAAAGAGCGGCTTTTAACTCTTGGAGGGTATTAGGAGGGGGGTTGCGCTGTGCAATGGCTCTTCAAGGACCATCTCAAACATGTTCAATAGGATTGTGATCCGGAAACATCGAGCGCCAGTCCATACGTCGAATATCCTCTTCCTCAGGAAAATCATCAACGATCTGGGTTCTGTGTGGACGCGCATTATCGTCCATAAACATGAAGTCTGGGCCAAAAGCACCCGGAACAATTTCACATAGGCTTCAAGGATCTCATCCCTATAGCGATGTGCATTTACAGTACCCGTATTGAAGACGTGCAGTGGTGTACGACTGCCCAACATTCTGCCACCCCAGACAAAGATTCTTCTGGCATCAAATCTGTCGATTTCTTTTACGTAGGAGGTTATGATATCGAGCTCCTCGCTTTCTCCAGATGAAGATTCGATGAGTGTCACTCTGTGTGGTAAATCTCAACTCATCACTGAAAAGAACACGCCCCCATTCTTGCTGTGCCCAAGACTGATGTGTTAGGCACCACAAGAACCGGGCTTTTCTGTTGGATGCAGTCAAAGGGACGCACTCAACTGGTCGCCGGGCATAAAGGGCCATCTCTGCTAGACGTCTGTATACTGTTTGTCTGGAAATTCTTATTCTAGACGCAGCAGCAAGATCACGAGCAAGTTGAGGAGCCGCTGTCAGCCTATGCCGTTGTGCGCTTAATGCCAAATAGCGATCATATGCAGGCGTCGTTGCTCTGTGACGGCCTTGGCCGGCCTTCCTGGTTACAGTACCACTTGTTTGGAATTGATTCCACAACCTGGATACCACTTTTGGTGCCACTTGTAACCATTGAGTCACCTCCGCTTGAGACTGCCCAGCTTCAAGCCTACCAACGGCTCTCCATCTCAAGGAATCGTCTAAACGATTATGAAAACTCATTCTCACTGGAAAAAAGTTAATTTTTTTTTTTTGTTTTAATGCAATATTCACAAAATTGCAGGCAAAAATCCCAGATGCTTAAACGGTCTAATTTCAGTAGTTCCTCAAAAACTAATGCTAAACAACATTTTTTCCTATAACAAAGGTTAATATCGCATTACCGGTCCTTCACAATACAAAAAATATAATTTGTTTAAATTATACGGGTAGCCATTTAGAATTACTTTGAAAAACATCTTTGTGACCTTAATTTTGGACATGAGTGTATATATATGTAACATTATTTGTTGTGAAGCATGATGCAGTTTGAAGACAGTAAAGATACTTTTAATTTTTGTGACGTCGTTTTATTTTATTTTGAAGAAGCAAGCATATGTACAAGCGATGAGCACACAGAACGACACAGAAAGGAATGAGGGAAAAAGCTCTTGGACATTTTATCCCTGGTCTTATATAACCTATGATTTTGATAAGGAAAGTATTTCTTCATAGTACTAATATATTACGAGATTTCGATAGGGATTTTCGTTACATGTGCGGACAAGGTAGGGGAAACACAGGGAGATTTTAAAAAAGAATTTGCCTGATCAGCGGTATTTTATCTCTTCCCGCGCAGTGTGGGAAAGTTAGATTTTAGCTGATTCAACAATTTAACAAAGCTTCTCTTGAATTAATTAAGTAGAGACAGTGGAATTGGATCACGAAATAAGAGAATATTTTAGAATGAAGTTACTATGGGCTAAATTAAGATAAAATCTTGAAAATTAATTAAATTGAAATTAAAAGTTTAAAATATCATATATATATATATATATATGATTTGCATACTTTGTATAAAAGAAATTAAAAACGCAATAGTAGAGCATTTGTCTGAATATATCTGTTTCTATCATATGATTTCAATATATTGGAGTGTATTAATGAAACCGGTAATATAGAAGAATTGGCCGATTCGTGGTAATCTATTGATATGATTGGATATATTGATAATCTACAGATACAATACTTGATGATAGGATTTAACAATTTATTGATTTTTCTTAAACTTATCAAGCAGGAATTTGCTGTATGAAAAACGATTCTTAGCTTAAACAAGCATTGCACGAAATCCATTAGAGCAACTGGAAATCCGAAACTTAAGGAAACTAATTTTAGTTTCAAAAACTGAAAAGATATCTAGGTCAAAACTGTAGTTAAATTGGTAAAATCTAGAAAAAAATATCAATTTATGATGATAAAAATCGATTAAGTCCGGAAATCCTCAATTGGACCAAGACTGCGAGTCAGAGTAACTCATCTAAGATAGTTACGTTGCTATAGAAACTCGCTGTTTGATTGTAACCGTAACGGAAGCACGCGAAAATTTATTTCAAGGGACACGAGATCGTCATGTCCAAGCCGTTTCAAATTCTCATCATAAAGCTTTTGGAGGAAAAACGTGCCTTTGGATTCTTCCTGTTTGAATTAGAGCTGGATAAGTTCTTCTTGCATCACTTCATTAAATAAGTAAGGTATTACATTCAGAATTTATTTATTACAGTTTATGGGGTATGTTGAACATTTCCTTTCCTATGATTAAATTTTAAATTTTCTAAGAGAATATAAACCTTTTTGAGATCTTAGCATTAAGTTTTATATAAAATTTATTTTCTCAGCAGTTTAATTATAAGAATAGGAGCTTTACATTTTCTAAACACACTTGGAATAATAATTCTCGACTGGAAATGGATATTTTATTGTTTCATATCAACAGATACTTGCATATTCTCATTATACACCAAACACTTTACACTAGTGTTACATAATGACTTTATAATGTCAGCACAAATCAGAAATAAACATTTGTAAGCTAATCAGAAATCATACCTTTTCATAGCCTGCGAGAATCATATGTATTTAAAAATTGTATTACATTTCAATGGGTTGAAACTCATGTGCTGAAACTAAAATTTCGCTCTATTATTATATTTATACATAGTGGTAAAATATGATGGTATACATATAAGATTCGTAGATATATTTAACTGTAAAATGATTCAGGATAATATATTTGTAAATATATATAAATACTGCTGTTATTTTAGTTTAAACTACTTACATTTCTCCTTGAGTTTGCCGCCAATAGGCATCATTAAATCATTTTTTTCAAAGCACACGGGGCTCATTGCCAACAATGTTAAATAAGTTGTTTCGTTCGAAGGAAGTGTATTGGATTCTATATTTTGTTGTTTAAACCTTAATTATTAAAAATATAAAGTTTTAAAATTGTGATCTACAATTTTGGGTGAAACAGATTTGTAAATACTTTTGGGTTATTTTGATAACTACGGCTCAAACGCGTTATTTTTCTTTTAGGAAGAGTTATCAAAGAATGTTCTGAATACCCTAATAACATATTTCGGTCGAGTGACTTCTGACTGGTATAATATTTGGCTCTTTTTCACATATTCCAGCTGTCTGAGAACTGATATACTTTCACAGAAGTTAAATTTGGAGTAAAATTCACACTAGAAGATCATTTTTGCCAAGATAGTGACGGTTGAAATGTACTTTAATGTGCCCCCGAGTATGTCGCCAATATGGCAACCCAATGAAACGATCTTCTAGCAACCCTATTTTGTTTACTACTTTTTACAATGATTGAGTTATTCCTGAACTACAACTATTTTATGAAATATATTAAATTAAAAATAATAAAAAAATTATCTAAAAAGATTTTAATTTGAAAGTTTTTTTTTAATAAAAAGTCTTTTACTGGTAAAAAGACCCTGCAATGTTATTTCTAAAGTGAATACGAATAGAAAATATTTATTCTTTTGCAATTTTTAACTGTCGGTATGCGCTTTAAGAAATCGTCTGCATTCTTTCTTTAAAAATCTTCTGCAATGGAATTCCTTGCAGTTATCATAATTCTTTTTGTAGGAAAGGATGCTTGTTTGAAATGTACTGTTCCTGTTATCCACAGTCTTTATGTTCAATGTGCGAAACTACTAGGTTCCAGCTCTCGCTACTAGCAAAGCGTTGGATGTTTTTTTAAGTTAAAAAATTCTGCCTTGTGCCTCCTTCAGATGCCGAAGTCATCGTATGCTCTAAATTTTGCTCTCTACACAACATACCAGAGCAGCCGGTTTAAAAAACTTCTATATTTCAAAATTGTTAAGATAAGCAGTGATAGTGAACACAAAGGATAAAAAATTAAAAATAAAAATCTCAGATAAAACAATACTTATCAGTAAAGATCATAATTTGAATGCAGAAAGTGGCAACCGTAACTGTTTTGTAGAAAAGTTTGTTTATTTTGTCTGCCATCTTTATTGGGACGTGGAATCTTTGGCGCAGCAGGAACACACTAACCTACCTTTTTACCCCAGTGACTTAGAAAGCGTAAATGACACCCGGGGTATAACATATTTTTTATCTTTATATCATAATTAGCTTTATTATGCCGAAAAACACTAAAGATTGTCCTTAAAGCATATTCGAGGTTAGAAATCTAACATTTGTACCACCTTCCTTGCCCTCCAACTCTATGGGACTAATCAAGGAGTGTCGATATTTCAAGATCATTTCAATGCTTCAATACAAAGAAATCCTCCTTTGTAACAATATAAGGTCATTTTTTAAACATTGTATTGGATATGATGACTTTTAAGAATTTGTTTTAGTGTATTATGTATAATTACGACAAAAAAATGACTTAAGTTCTTTTTTGTTTAGAAATTTTATCAGAAAAGTCCAATATTCGTTTGTTTGGGAGCGTGGAAACATGTACAATAGTTACCAAGAAAAATCTCTCTCCCACTTCACACCGGGCGATTGGCATTCGTATGGCAAGAACCTCGACAGTATCACAAACAAGATCACTTACACTGGCAATAATGTCCGACAGGAAGCGGCCCAACTCCGCAATTCTGTCACCAACACTATGTCGTGGAAACTCAAGGTACTATGATGCATTTTTGATTAACATTAAATAATCTGCCGATTTTTGTATAGTACAATTATACCCAAAGAAAATAATTCATCTGCATTTCAAAATATATTAACTACATGCCAGCAATTAATCGCAAAAAAAAAAAAAAAAAAAAATGCCAAAGACATCACGTTGATAGGCTTTTTTCCAACTGAAATATAACTATGCTCACCAATCTCGAAATTTTTACACTAGTCAGTGCTGAACTAAGATTAAAATCATACAGATTAATACAATCATGCCCAAAGAAAATAAATCACTTACGTTGCACTAACATATTCACTACATGTCAGCAATTAATTGCAAAAAAATTGTCAATGACATCATGTTGGTTGGTTCTTTCCTAACTAAAATATGACTATATGTTCACCCATAACATGTAGCTAATATGCGACTACATGCAACTATATATTATTCTTTCTAATATTATTCGAAGTTTTTATACCAAACAGTACTGAGTTAAATTTACAATATTATACAGATCAATAAATTTATCTTCAAAAAATAATTTTATAATCTAAGAAAATATAGAAAATAAATCGTTTTGGTAGCCACATATTAATCACAAATCTTTGGTGTAAATAGTAAAATTTTAGTTTCGATAGAACGTATTGGCGAGCAATTTTTACGATTTTTTGGGGTGCAATTTTTACGGTTGGCGTGTTTGGTGCAATTTTTACGATTTTGTGCAATTATTGGCGTGCAATTTTTGCGATTAATCATTGCATGCGGCGACAGTGAGAATTAGTTATAGCTTATGCATACAGCTATCATATAAAAATTGAACGAAAATAAATATATAAATTCTATCAATGATTGCATTTGAAATAAATTATTCCATATCCCTTGTTATGTTTTCAATTATGATTATCCAAGCTTTGAAAAAAAATTATAACTGTAAAGAGACAGAGAATATTCCAAAATTTTATCATAATCCATTTCTTTCACAATTTATGTTGCTTTTTTCCAGTGGTAGAGCAACAGATCAAAATATTTACAAATTCGCCTAATATAACAATCTTAAAGAATAGCCAAACATTGTAAAATGCTACTAAAAATATCTTATTGTCTTTTTTCATTCAAAATACATTTCTAACAGTTGACTTTGATGATAACTGCCTCTCAAACACAAAAATGCCAATAAAGGTTTTTGGCCTGAGAGCTAACTCATTTTCGACAATTTTTAGAAATCTTGTAAAACCAGCTGGAGTGATTTCTCAAAAACTTTCTCGCTTGTACTATAATAAAAATGTTATCTTAAAAAACGCCTTGCATTGCATTGGCGTATAATAGTTACAAAATATTAACCTTTTGCTTGAATTTAACATTTTTGCTGAATATATCGCGTCATCCTTGGCGACTTATTTGGCGATTAATCCCTGGCATGCGGTTAATATTATACGAAAATAGAATTCCTGTTTTAAATATGTTTTTCCCAACCGACTGAAACAAAAATTTGATACAAGACTACAATTGTAGTCACAAAATTACATACCAAACTTGAAGTCATTGAGATATTACGATTACATATTTCCAAAGGCACAGATCAAGAAACTGTTAATCCCTTATTGAATCTGGCTCAAAATTTGATATGTGTCTAGACAATAGTTGTTAATTCTGTGTATAGAATTTTGTCTATATTGCTCTCTTCATTTTATAATTATAGTGTTAAATTATATTTGAACAACCGGACAAGCAGATTTTTTCTAAACGGATTTTGATCAAAACTTAATAGAAATCTGGGGGCCGCGGAGGCTTGGTGGTAAGGTTTCGGCTTCGGAACTGGAGGGTTTCAGGTTCGAGACCCGATTCCACCGAAGAACCGTCGTACAAGAGGGTCTGGTGCACACTAAACGTTCTGGCCAAACGGCCTCCCGCTGGTGTGGCGTGATGTGGAGAGGGGGGTGCCAGCTCAAGTGTCGTCCTCGTCATCTGACCGCGGTTCAAAATTACGAGGTCCATCCCAAAATAGCCCTAGTGTTGCTTTAAAACAGGACGTTAATATAACTAAACTAAACTAAATTGATAGAAATCTGGAATTTTGATGCAAAGGCAGTATACCTAATTTCATCCATCTGGCTCAAAACGTTTTTGAGTTATCTTTGTCACAGATAAATAGACAGACAGATGGACATTTTAAAAAAATGTGCTTTTCAAACTCAGGAAACTTGAAGATTCGTCAAGATCTTGAGCTCGAATTTTTTGACGATTACTATATTTTTCCCATACTACGTATGCTAGAAAGTAATTTACTACGTATATGATAGAGTAAAAATTAGTACACCCCCCCCCTTTTAAAATGTTTTATCAAATATATATCAAACATTATTACTGATATTTTAGTAACAACAAAAATATTTTAAAACGTTGTTGCGAATTTATTTTTTATTCCTAGTGCAATAAGTCTCTTGGTAAAGAAAACTCTAATGGATGCAGAGTAGATGTCGAGGCAATGAACTCTGGGTTTTATTATCTTTTGGCGTCTTTGGTGACAAATTCGATAATTCCCGAAACTATTGGAGTTTTAATGATAAATTGAATAGGAGCGAAGATACAGTCGTTCTTGCCCTATCACGGAAATTATGAAAAGCAGGGAGACGAATTCGGAAGTCAATCATATTGATCCAGGAGTTTAGTTTAGTTTTAACATTAGTCAATGGAGAATAGCAACGTGAATAGTAGTGAGAACTTTCTCCCCTGCGAGTTCTCTCTGAACGTTGTGTCTGTTACGGTTGTTTATTACCAAATTGCTGCTTGTGAGTTCCTGTTTACTGTAAGTACTATTTTTGTGCAAATTTCGACCGCGTTGTGTGTTTGCATTTCTATGAAGAATAAAGTTCCTTTATCCGCTATTCAGTCTGTTAAACTCTTCACCAGAGATTTAATGCACTAGACTTTTGATGTTTGGAAATTTTCTTTAACAATATTTAAACTGACTGATACTTGCGTATTAATAGCATGCCAGCTATCAGTCGCCAAAGACTGCGTGCTAATCGGTTCCTTTGTAACTAAAATTTCACTGTTGTTTGAATGATATGCAGTTTATAGAAAAGTTTGCAGATAGGATGCAGTTAACATGTAAGTATAAGTTGATCTAAGCATTATTGTTGTATCTAAAATAAACAAGCAAGTATAAATTCTAATACAAAAAGATCTATTTCCTCACAAATATTTCTTGTCTTATAGGACACGAATCAGAAACTGGCCGATCGCATCAATGAAGTGGACCAGTGGTTTCGAAATTTGGACCGGACGCTTCGTGAAGTGACGGATGCAATCGACAAACTGTCCGAGGCTAAACAAGAGGTGGAAAGAACCTTGGCTGCCAACATACCCCTGCACGAGGCATCCAAAGAAGTCCTCAACCTGAGAGATCGCCGAAGAGATATTGATTTAGTAGAAGATGAAGTTTATCACGAAGTCAAAAAGGTTTGTATGGAACGATTTCTGTAAATATCATGGGATAAATCTATAAAATATACACTATTCTATATTTATAAAAGGAATGTGAGTATCTAAGTGTGTATGTGAGTGTTTATATACATATCTGTGTGTGTGCCTGCGGTCTCCAGATAAATCTGTCTGTTAGCAATAATTGAAATTTTACACACAGGCATGTAATGGTGATAAATACACATCAAATCCCAAATCTTAAAATGCAATACAAAAAAAATTATATAATGTTTTGTATTATTTTTGATTATTTTCGGAACATTTCTTTCCCGTAGCTTGTAATGCTTGTAAGGTAAAAAACCTGCTCACCAAAGAAGAGAACAAACAATTACCGTTCTCCCTCTCTCTTTATATATTTGTTTGCACCTCTGGATTTTTTTTAAAATTAAAAATTAGTCACTTTTTCTGAAGGATTTTAAGAACTAAACAAGAATTCCTGCATTCAACATTTTCATTCCTCTTTTTTTCCAGTTTTGGGATATGATTATACTAAGATTTATTTCGAAATGAAATAAAAACGATCAAAATATCTTTATTTATTGATTTCAACTTAATTGTTGTCACGATGAGTTTGCAGATTTTCTTTGTTGATCCACTGTAAAAATGAAGATCTGCGGAAGAAGTTTTACTTCTTCGCTAAGCTTTTAAAGAACCAAATCAGGAAATAGAGAATTTTGAAAATTATTTTAAAAACTTAAATTCTAATCGCATCATTTGCAACAAACCATCTAATTCATTGTTTCTCTCTCTTTTTAGAAAATTTCCATTTTCAGTTATTTATTTCGATTTTTATCATCTGTAGTTCACCAAGCGATATCATTATCACGAAAAAAAAATAATAAACGCATAAAACATGATTACTTTTTAATTTAATTTAATAATTTTATTGTGATTTGGAAGTTCGTCATATCATGGGCTGAACCTTGTGAATTCTTCTAATAGTAAATAAATAGAATTAAGATATTATGGCTGCGTTATTAGTTTATATCTCACAATAATTAAAGCTGAGCTGATAAAGGATGGTGGAAATATAAGAAAACAGTTAAGATTCTCTTCTTAGTGTTTTTTAGATAGTAAACTTAGGAGTCTAAAATGTTAGATTAAATAATGAAATTTACATAATTCTTATGTTCTCACAAATAGAACCAATTGAATTTATTTCCCCGTTCTTTAATTTACAGGAAGTAGATCTCATCCATGAAATTAATGAATCACTGCGAGAAGCATCCCGTCATAACTGGGATCACTTGGTGGAACTGAAAGAGCAGCGAGACCAACTAGAGGCCGATTTGAAGGACAAAGAACTGGCCCTCAAGATCGATCGTTTTCAGCTGTCCCTGAACCCAACTACTACCAACATCATTAGTCTAAAGCCATGGCCTGCCGATGCCTGTTCTGCTGGCGAGTGTCCTGTCAGCCTAGAAACCTGGCTCCAGAATTGTTTGGATAAGAGAACGGCAGCTGAAGACGCTATTGCCAAGGCAACAAGAGCCACCAATGATTCGTGGAACATGATGAGGAAATCCAACAACGATATCCACCATCAGAGGGATGCCACACAGTTCGCCTTGAGAAAAAGACGACACGAAACTCTTCAGGTAATATTATTGATGCCATGGAAACTGATTCACGATATTCATCAGTATTTTGAAGAGCTTTGTTTTAGTGCATTACCGTTATGCATTCAGTATTAGATTGTAATAAAAAATCATATTGTTTATTCTGACGGCGAGATCGATATTGGAAATGGTATTAAAATTTATCAAATCAGTGAACATAAAATTTAGTATATTATGCTTAGCTGTGCTACAACCTTAAATTTTCATTCTGCTGTCTATAACCATCTCAACAATCCATTTACTGTAAAAGATATCTAAGAACTTCGATGGCTTAGTGGCATAGCCTTAATCTCATAATGGGATGATTGCAAGTTTGGCACCCGATTCCACCAAAAAATCTATCATGGTCACGTACCTGACTGTCGTAAAAACCAATCCAGATGAAACATCTTACTTCTACCGTAGTATGGAGTTTTGCTGAAAAATTGCAGATTTATATGTTCTCATCACAATTAATTTGGTTGCAGATCTAAGTTAAGTCATAGACTGACAAATTCGATCCACCCGAAGATACACATAAAACTTGAATGACCGAATCACCGCGATAGCTACACAGATGGGAACTGTGGTTGAGTCCTAAGGGCCATCACCGGCCACGGTACAACCCTGCCCTAAGGAAGTACGTCCCGTCATCGACGGGAGGAGCCAGACCTCCATCTTTTCGTGTACCCACAGGGGTAACGAGAACTAAACACCATGACGGAAGCTTCTCATCCTCAATTACGATGTGTGTCCCCCGGGGGGGGATGCAGATTTAAGTTAAAAAGTTCGTCCCAAAATAACTCACGTGTGACCTCGTTAATGTAACTAAATTAAACTTGTGCCTTATAATGTTCCTATTTCACCTTCTAATTTTACTATGAATTTGATGTCAGTAAAAGAATTCTATTTGATTTCTACATAGTCTTTACGTTATAGATAGCAGTAATTTAATTAAGGTTACTTACTGTTAAATTTCCTTTTCTCTAAAAAAAGACCAAAACATCTAAAAAATTTATTGCTTCAATAACAGGAGATTCCGTAATAAAACTTGAGATAAAAGGGCAGATTTCATCCGTCTCATTAAAGAAATGGAGGCAATATCGAGGATAAAAATGGCGATAAAGACATTATTTATATTGATCTCTATATTTCACCGTCCTAATGGCTAAAAAAAATGAATGTTTCCCTCTTGGTTTTCTCGCATACTTCTTCATTTAACTGCAATAAAAGTTGTAAAAAAATCTCGAATAACGGAAATGTAGGAGAAAGTAAAATCCCATTGATTTTCTCATATATTTTAGTAGCATGGTGCGTTTAGTGGTAAATTAAAAAGAAAGAATTTCGAGTGTGTTTTGAAGCAGCACTTCTTCCTAATGAAGGATTTAGTTCAAAATATAATACAGATTTACAATTTTTATGTAAAGACCACATACCCAGTTTCATCTGTCTCATTTTTTGCAATTTTTGAGTTATCCTTCTTCATGTAAGGGCAAGGAGTATTATTTGGTATATTTGGCCAAGACAGGTTGTATCCTATAAACAATTCTGGTTATAAACACTCTTTAAATTTCTCTCATTTCAACTTTAAGCTAACGAGTTCATATACAGGCGGGCAGACAGAAGTTCAAAATTTGTTTTTGGAATATGGAAAGTCTCTAATGTGGAAATTCATCAAAATTCTGGAGATTTATCATTTTTGGAATTTTATCTGTCTGTGAACAAGAAAACTCAAATATGCATTGAGAAAAAAAGGGACAAAATTTGATATTTAGTCTTAACTCTGAATTTCTAGATTTATATCAAAATCTGCATGAAATTTGACGAAGAAAAATCTCTCTGTCATATGCATGTGAATGCGAGAACTCAAAAAGGCTAAGTATAAAATTTGCTAAACGGATTTATCATCAAGATTTTTTTAAAATTAAATTTGTTAATTTATTAAATTTTAGTTCATATCTGCCAAAAGGAGGGCATTTGTTGGTCTGTATATTCGTGTGTATATGAAAGGTATAACTCAAAAGGGAAATTAAGTAAATAAAAATTGATATTTGATCCTTGTGGCCAAAATTGGAGCCAAACTGTTTGATCCAATTGGTGGAAAAGAAAGCATCCAATATATATATTTAGTTTTCTTCATTTTATTACAGCGCGCCAGATTGCATTATTACATGTGGAAGTCGAGGGAGGTGGGGGGATATTCATGCCTACAGGCAACCATGATCTTTGAGGATTTACTGCTTCCCTTTTTATATCTCTCGCTGCACATTCAAAGAATGCAAAGGAATATAAAAAGATGGTGCTGGACTGTCAAAGCATACATAAAAATTGAAAGTAGAATATTGTTCTTGATTTCTTTGAGAAGATTAGCAAAGATTAGAGAATTAGGCTTGCATTCTATAGGAAAGTTGGTTTTTCTTGATGTTTACTATCACCTCCAACCTTTCATTGGAAGAGTTTGATATATTTTATGAAAACACTTTTTAATAAAAAAAATAATCATTTTACGTTCTGCTTTTGTAGCAACGGGACGCTCTTGCAGCCCAAAGGAAAGACTTGAAGGACGAGATTGAGAGATTGGAAAGGGAAATGTTGAATATAGAACAAGAAGCGGATATCTCTCGCGGGAACTTGAAATTGGTACAAACTCGCATGGAGAGCAGAAAGTCGCGGCCACGCATGGAATTAGTGAGGGACCACCCGACTTTCGGCCTAGAGGAAGAACTGAGACACGTCGTGGAATCAAGAGAATATTTGGCACAAAAGTTGAGAGATGTCAAGTAAGTAACAACTTTCATACATGTGAATCAAAGTGAGTCTACTAAGTCTCTCATACCAATGACATGGTTTATGAATCAAAATTATCTGTTAGTTACATAAAAAATAACCCATAAAATATTATATACACAAATTCATCAAATAGAAAATTATTTAATATTGTATCAAAACGATACGAGCATTCTTAATTTACATTAGTGTGAAAAAATGAAATCTGAGTAATATTTTGCCTCAGATTGACGAGAAAAATACTCACCGTCACTCGAAGTATAAAAGACTGTACATCAGAAATTCCATTTGGCTGAAATCCATACTTTTATATTGCCAATAGATGACTGTGAGCAATGCAGAAAACCGAGATGGTTGTTAAGGTAAGAAATGTAAAGAAGAATTGGAATAGTGGCTATGATTGGCAACTTCGTATCATTTGGGTATATTAAAATTAGTATTGACAAGAGGATTTTAATCAAATAATAATTTTGATATTAGATTTTTTTTTTCATTTCGAATAATGACATGCTACGAGTTTACGAGCCATCTGTCAAAACTTCAAACTTCCATGTTGCTACAATGTTAAATCTTAGCCAAAATGAAAGCTTTAAATCACTGCCAGCATCTAACCAGATAAATCAGTTACCAGATCACGTATACGATGATGTATGACTTTTTGCATTTTGTATGATGACATGTTAGGAATCTGTAAGTTGCACACACTTTCATACACGTGCACACACACAAAAAAGTTTAAAATTAGAACAGTCAAGATTTCACTGAGATCACTCAGTCATTCCTTTCTTTTAAATTTAGTCATCTAATGTTTCATGCTTCATTTCACTTTCCCCATTCTGGCAAGAAATTTGAAGGCATGTAACACTAAATGTTTTTTTTTCTGTTCATTTTTTTTTTTTGCGAATAGAAAAATGATTAAAAAATACAACAGATTTGAATGCAAGCTAGCATTTTTTTTGGATAGGATAATCCTTCCAAAGCATATAGAAACACGTACATAAAATCTCAGTTATGGTGGGAAATGATATAGATTCAAACAACATCTATTAAACTAGCTTACTTTTCTGTCGTTATTCTCCCAAAATTAACAGCATGAGTATTTTCGACTTCATTTTCTCGTATATTCTCAAATAAGGATATCTTTTACCCAATAAAGGACACTATTCGTTCTTCATTTTGGATTGGTGCCAAATAGGTTCACATATTTGAGGGTTTTGATTTACGACAGGCATTTATTAGTTCGCTAGCATTTTTATTTTTTTGTATATTTATTTACACTTATACAAACAGTCTTCCTTCTTACAAATTTGAATTGAAATGTGACACAATTATGTTATTTTAGTGCAACTATATACCAAATATAATCCATCTTGCTCATTGCAATTCTGAGTTATCTTTTTCATCATTTTTTAAAAATTGTTTTAAAAAGTTGTTTTTGTGTTTAAAGAAATCTAAAAATCTAAATGATTCGTCAGAATAACATCAAAGCAAATTACCACACGAAAGCTAAAACTTTCCTGCAATAGCTTTAGCTTTTCAGCAATATTAGTTTTATTTTCTAATATTTATTTTCTTTAATTTTAATAAACTTTTCAAAATTAGGTTTGAACGCAATTTTGTAACAAGGCTCTTCTTTTATACAAGCAAACAGCAAGGCTATGAATAGTCAATGCGAATACTTTAGCAGTTTGCGTAATACTACTAAGTAATGCGAATATTAGATTTTTCAAGCTATTAACGAATGTTTTAAAATATTTCAAAAAAATTGGATATTTTAGCAACATGTAAATGTACTTAGACTAGTTTTTTTTCCCTTTACAAATTGATTGACGTAAAAATCACTAAGCACCAAAAGAAATGACTGATGCAATCAAGTCAGAAGCATCAAATCCCAAACAATGCACAACTATAAAGGCAATTCATGCAGTATCATCATATATAATTCCCCAGGGAGTGTGGTAATGCTGCTTTGTGTTCGTTTTTTTATGTTCGCAAATAATGAATGAGAGTATGAAATATAATTCGTTTTTATGCTTTATATTTCGTGAACATTATGTAGTTGCGGAATCGCAAACTACACAATTTATTAATATTTTTTTTTTATGCTGGATTGTAGCAAAAGTTAATAAGCTGAGGTCTGTAGACTCATAATATTCTCACATCAGTTATAAGTTATTACTAAAATTTTATTTCAACATTACTTTTATTTTGTATTTGGCATTGAATTTCTTCGGAAATTCGAAATTTTCTGATTCGGATTTCATGATTCTTGAGATGTATTAATTTTCTTTTATGTAATAATTCTGAAACGTTTTTAATAACCCTAATATTTTTTGTAAAAATTCATTCATTTTATTGCTCATTTAATCATATTTAGTTTACTTTTCGGTGTTCATGCTTGGCAGAAATTGATTATTTTATGAAGTTCATCTTTTATTGTGCCAAACCTATGTAATATCGGATTATATTATATTAGTGAATCCCTATCTGTTTCAAATCTATTTTAATAATCAATTTTGATTTGAATGTTCGCGAATATTAGGATAGAGAAGATTCCAGCCGAAGTAAGCAAAATTTTAATGTTACTGAATATTTACAGCTAAAGTGTATTACATTTTTCTTATTTATTTATCAAGCTCTCTGCCAGTTTACATGATATTTGTTACAATGACTTTCGTTAATTAATCTGTCGCAATCAGATATGCGATAATACAAGCAAGATAACATCCCTTTTGGACGGAAGAATCTAAATAAAAGTCTTTAAAAATTTAAATAAAGGTTACGGTAGCCTGGTGGTAATGTTTCGGTACCAGTAGGCTCCAGTTTTGGAAGCCGCTTCAATCGAAGAACCATCAGAGTGATGGATGTAGAGCATGTTGAAATTGTCGGGCCAAATCCCCTTTTGCCAATGTGATAGGGAAGCTTGAACAAGTAGGTACTAACTCACGTGTCGTCCTCATTATCTCAGTTCAAAATTGTAAGGTTCACCCAACAATATCTCTAGTGTTGCTTTTAAAATGGGATGCTAATATAAGTAAACTTAAATAAATAAAACGATGTCCGAAATAAAATATTTAATAATTAATGCCTTAAATAACTTGAGAGAGTAATCTGTTTATCTTATATTTTTTAAAGGAATGTGCTGAATAGAACACAGCAGCATTTGCATGAGGTAGAAGATGATCTTCAACGTAAAGAACGGTCTCTGGCGATTGAGACCACCTGCATTGAACTTCATGAACGACCTTCCAAATCACCCTACCAAACCGACATCGCCTGGCTGGCGCCAATGAACACGACCAGTACATCACACTATACAAACCAATCCATTGATCGGGGAACCAATCAAAGAATCGTGGATCGTCATATGCTCGAACACAGACCAAGAGCCGCTCTAGTAGATCCAGAGTACCACTTGATTGATTAAAATTAGTTGTATTAAGTTCACAATATTTTTTTCAGATAATTAGAAGATTAGTTTCCAGTTTGATAATAAAGATAATAATATTTAATAATTTAGGATAAACTATGCTGAATGTAATTTGACAAATGAAAGGAAAGAAAGGAATGGAAAAGAAAGAAATAACAGAGAAAGAACATTTTAAGTTTCTTTATGAATAAATCGACAACTAGGATGTATCTCAAGTAGTAATATATTATTGATATTATATTATTCAGTATTCAACAGCATTATATATTACTGCGAATATTGTTTACTATTATGCAATATTATAAAACATACGTGAGCCATTGATTAAAGTACAGGATACTGCATACATTTTCTTGATAAAATATTTGAATTTTTTTTTTTCTGTTCTAGATAAAAGACATTTTATCCGTTTATACTTAATTGTAAACATTAGATCTTGGTAGTTTAAAAAAAAAATAACCACAGAAGCACCTAAATTTTATTAGAATTTGTATATGAAATTGCTCCATAGAAAAAATAATAACAAATGTTGCATAAATGTATTTCAAAATGACAATTCATGTTTGTCTATTTTTAAAACAAGTTAGACACGTTGCTGAAAAGTGCTTTCAGTATGAAAATTTTACTTATTATATTATAAAATAACTGCAATAAAAATTTTTAATAATAAGTTTATAACTGATATTTTTGAATAATACAATATAAAAGGAATAAACTAATGGATGTGAAGTCGTAACTAGAAACTTTATTTACATGTAATCTTGCATTGACATGGTGACTGAAAATTGAGACTTTTGGGAGAGATAGATCGGAACAGATTAATCCCTCTAGGGACCTTTATTCCACGCAAGTCTTTATGGGGGGCTTGCAGATCTAGCTGCAAAATCAGCTTCAGAACCGTTCAATTTCCGTGTTCCCTTTTGTGATGTATCAAGTTATATCAAACGATACATCGATGAAAAGTGGCAAGAAGTTTGGGACACACAGGTTGATAACAAACTACATGCTATTAAACCAAAAATAAATATGTGGTCAGTTTTACCAAACCGATGCGCAGATGTAAAATTAATTCGTCTACGCATTGGGCACACAAGGTATACGCATAGACATTTGCTGTTTGGTGAACGAGTCCCTAATTGTACGAACTGTGGAGTGATCAATTCTATTGCACATATTCTTACTCAATGTCCTAATTTTACTTCTGCTCGTTTAACTCACTTTCATTCGCCTATTTTAAATTTACAGGACCTAGTGGGTGAGAAACCTCACTTAAAACTATTTGACTTTTTAAAAGCCATTGGTTTCTTTCATAGCATTTAAAATTTGAATTTTATTTTTATTCTTGTGCCAAATCATTATAAATCATGGACCTTCTAAACTTTTGACGTTTTACAATGTATCCTTGTTTTATTTACACATTTTACACTTTTATGATGGAACTATTTAAATATCCTTGTGGATGGCGCAGCTTGTCCTAAATTGGACCTTGTGCCAGAAAACCTTAACGATACCATACCATACCATACCATTATGGGGGGCCCTTTTCAATCTCCAATTTCTTACACTAGATATTTTTTATTGAACTGAATTATTTATATAAGCCGTTTTATGTAGTAAATTTTCATTAATTGACGAAATATATAATTACGAAACCCTTTAGAAAGAGTTAATATCTGTATTTCTCAAAGGAAAAAAAAAAAAAAAAAATCGAAATTCTAATTTTAAACTAAATATTGAAAAAAAATGTTAACCAATTTATTATTTAATAACAGAATTAGTATTAATATATATATATATATATATATATATATATATATACACTTAGAATTCATATAAAACTTATAAAAGATAATTAGAAATATAAATTCTTTGGACACAGAAAAGCAATAAGACACATTATTATACATATTTGAGTATAAGGATTCCTTTTTGTGCTTAGAAATTTCAGAAATAACAGTAGATTTATCATAATTCCTAAAAAATCATGTGGACTTTTTTGCTATTGTACCTCTTTTACAATAATCGTTATCCGACAAGAAACTGAAAACGATGCCTCTTACACAATGTGGCAGTCAGACTGAACATAGATGTACAAAAGGAGAGAATAATGTTTTTAGTATTTAATTGATGATTTGAATCAGTACGAGTGCATAACTCTTGCTAATTAAATAAAACCATAGAATAAATATGCTCAGTAAATATCATAAGAATAAATCGAAATTTTGGGGCTTCTAAGCAGTTGTTTACTTTGTTTATTTAATAATCTGCTGAGAAGTAGAAAACACAAAGACAAGCCTTAATTCCAATATAAAACCAAAAATATCACTAGAATAGTGCATGTTAAGAAAACATTCGTGAATGTAACATTCTGATGTTGTTGTAATGTGGAATTTTGGAAAATTGGATGTAGATTTTTTCAAAGTTATTAGGTTCTTTCGAAAATTATCTTCACATTCTTCAAAGCAGTCATTTATGTAACTTGATTGCTCTAAATTTCATTTTAGCAAATCAGTTAACATAATTGTCAGATTTGTTGAACTGTCAATTAATTGCAACAAATTAAATTTTTTGAGAATTAAAAACCTCTAAGTGTAGTACTGATAAGTATTTCTGAAATGAATAAACAATAAGAAAGAAAAAATTAAAATAAATATACCAGAAAAAATGCTTAGTAATACTTTCGATAATACATTAAGATTAAAAAGTCCATGTTACTTTTTATCTGATAGCTGAAATTAGGGATAGAGAATATTGTGAAGCAGTAAAAAAAGCTGAAAGAAAAAAATTCAAACATACTATTAAGAATTCATAATAGAATATCTATTGTATTACCTAATATTGATTTAATAACCCTAGCATCTTTGTATCTTTATCTTTTTTACCAAATAATAATGACTTTGGATATCCAATAAATTTTATTAACATTATCTATTAATACCATATTCTTAAGATTAATTCTTAAATTTAATAAGTAGCTAATTTGACTTGTAAAATCCATACAACAAAATTCATATTTAAAATAGTAAATTGCATTAAAGGCTTAAGACCAACAACATAAAAATAAATTTTCAATAGAGATAGAATGATCAAACAGTAGAGAAGTCTAACATCTAGACTTATATCTTTAAGTTTTACAACCAAAATCACAACTTTCATTTGAATTATTAATTTTTTTAGAAGAAATAGAACAATTAGAATAGACAGATTTACATGATATTGATTCAGTATTAATAACTTTTATATTTTAATAAATTTAAAATCATCAACTTTTTAATGCATTGTAACACCCAACAATTAATTTAATGAACAACATGAAGAAAAATTAAAAACATAAATCATTAACATATTTAACTATTTAGAAAATGTATTCAAGCATGTTCCATTGATCCTTCATTGATAGTCATATTCTTCCCCCTGCAGAATTTGTTTTAAAAAATACATATCATATAAAGCAAAATTTAAGCTAAAGTTGACTGTAAATTTATAAGCAATATATCTTTGAGTTTATTATACATTTAAAATATTTTTATTTTATAAATAATAAGACTGAAAAAATCATTGAAAAAAAAAATTTGTAACTACTTCTCAGGCTTACAAATCAGGTTTTCTGTTGTTAACACAAATACTATTATAGTAGGTGTAACAATTGGAATTAAGCAAGGAGCCATGGCTGCTCTATCTGCTATACAGAATGGTCTACCTGCTATGGAGAAACTAGAAGAAGGTTCTTATTTTTTATTTAAACATAAATGTAGCTGTCCCATTTCTCCCAACTCTCCCCTATATTAATTATCAACAAAGGTGAATGAAATTAATCAACTTGATGTTTAAAATAATACAGTGCACAAAAATTGTTAATAAAATTAGGTTTTATGAATTAAAATATATGAAAGTAATTTAAAATGTGATATCTGAATAGTCGGAATTTATATGTGTAATTCATTTAGAGGGCCCTCCAACATGCTTAAATATAGCTGTGAGTCTCAGATTTTAAATTTAACAGCACAGGCATTTTTTAACAACACTAAAAAATATTATCAATGATTTGAAACTTACAAATCAACAATAAACATATGTAGCACGAATTTTTGTTTTGTTTTGATAGTTTTAGATTAAAACAGGATTTTAGAGATCGATGCACACTTTGGGTGATCAAAGTTAGTGACTGTACATTTATTAGATAATCAGGTATCTCTTTATGCATTTATCCTTAGCAACCAGCTTTTTTTTTTTTCTTTCATCCTTCCTTGTGCTTTGAAAATGTTATTCAGTTCCTTTTTGAATATGTGGCCATAATGACATTCTCCAGATCCATGGAGAGTGTCCACAGGCCAATGTACGGAAAAAATGCCTGTATGCTCATACTTTGTTTCAGGACTGGATTCAACACTCAGAGGCCCAATTAAAAAATATATAATTCTTTTAATATACAGGATTCAGATAAAATACACTTTGGGGAATCTGTAAGGAATAAAACTGTACACCGAATACCAGTGAGAAATTTGCATTTTATTTTTCAGGATCACTACATATCACAGATCAGCACCACATGGTGAAACTCTATAATGGGTAAGAGGTATCTTTTATATAGACAGTGGAACAACAAATGAAGAGAGAGGAAGGGGTATGGATTTCCTGGTGCTAGTTATAAGGGATGCTTCATTGACAAAACAATAGTTAATTAAAAAAACTTTCTAAAATCAAATATTATAGGAGGGCAAACAATACTTAACTTCAATGCTATTTGCTTTAAATAAAATCAATGATGACAATTAGAGGTTACAGAAAAGTATTATACCATGAATAAAATTTACTTATAGTTTGCAGCAAACACATATATTCATTTTCTTTTGTTACCCATCTATGGTGCATATTTTTACATATTTCCTTACATAAAAAAATTTAAATAGTACTAATGGCACTGTCTAAAAAACCCCCAAAATATAAAGAAAAATAGTTTGTCATCTTGCTTCTTCTGAAATGTAAATATTTTTCATAAATAAAACTTGTAATAAAAATCTGTTAGTTAAACTAAAACATTCTCAAACTGCAAAATATTTCAGTTACAGAATGAGATAACTTAATGATAAACAGGAAACATTCCACCATTCATCAGAATGATTTTGCACATTTTTTTAAAAATATAAACTTAAATTTTTACAAAATTTCGTTTTTTTTTATGTTACTTTATTTATACTATATTTAACAATGAAATAAAGGAATATAACATAAATTCAACAATTTTATAAACAACATATAATTACATTAATAAAATTTCAACAATCCATTAAAATCTATCACAAAATGTTTATATCAATCAAGTCTTTGCAATGGTGATAGTTGCCATATTTCCTTAAAATAGTTTAGTGGTATTAAGCCATTATTATCACCTGGACATAATATTACTTCATTATCAGATTTATAAAACTTAAAACCATCTTTCATAGCCCTGAGTGTGTCAATGCATATAACAACTTCACAATTTGAACGCATTCCACTGATGACTGAACCCTCACCAGGAAATTTTGATATAAAATGAATGTGATTCCGTTTCATTCGACTTAAACCTTTCTGTTTGATGTTTTTCAGTTTTGACAGATAAGTACCATGATAAACAACATGAGGCACGTTTTCTTCAGTAAGTAAATTTAACAGCGCATCGTCATCAACTTTCAAGGTATGCCCTTGATTAGCTCTTATCTGTAAACAATTTTCATTTTCTTTGCAGCGTAAAGTAAACCTTTTCTTATCGTTTTGTACGACGACTCTTTTGATATCGTCTACAGTGAAATTTTTGAACTGTTTTAGATTTAATATCTTTTGAACATCAATGAAACCACCCTCATCCAAAATCAAACCTTGAGATTCGGCACCATGCCTTAATAACCATGATAGCGATTTTGAAAGATTAATATCTCTTTGCTTGTTTACGTTTTCCATAAGTACAAAATAAGTTCAGAGATAAATAACTATAAAATCACAAATTTACATCAGTTTTTATGTTATCCATGCTTTTAACTGTCGAATAAATTTAAAACATTACTAATTTATGCAGCTAGAAAAACAAGACTTAAGCAGTAATCTTTTCTTTTATTTGAACATGCACTTTCTTCAAAGTGTAAATAAACTAAATGCTGAGAGAGAAGTTGTAGTAAATACTTCTGCAAATCAAGATAAATATGACAAACGATTAAAAAATTCTTTATCTTGAATTCGTCTTTTCTGAATATTAATTAAGATCTTCTTTTGTATCGCATTTGTCTTTTTTTATATTATTTAGAATATTTTATGACTTCATTGCTTTCTTTTAACTGTCAAGGCTTCATTTAAAATCAATTACTAAGATAAGTTTTTGCATATAAATATGAACCTGGCAACAATATTATCTGTCATGTTTCCTAGCAACCATCATTTAAAAATGTTTACACACAATAGCAGGTATCAAGTGACCATAATCTAACGATATACACTTAAAAATGAAGAATTTCATTGCTTTCTTTCTCAAAAGTGTGCTATTTCATCTCAAATCTACGAGGAAACTTCTCGTTTTATTTCCGTAATAAAGTTCTATTGAGCTTAAAGGCATGTCATGGAAACAAAGGAAGAGGAGTTCAAGTTGAATAGAGTAGACTATTTACCTCCATGTACTGAGAGGAAATCGGATGTCACATCTTCTAGTCATACTTTTCATGTTAAAGTATCAAATATTGACGGATTAAGTCAGGTATAGTAATTTTTTTGTCACTAATGAATGCTGGTATGGAAATAACATTGGAATTTTTTTTCTATGTTATGATTTTCAAAATGGAATTATTATTGACAGTATGCAATAAAGTAATCAATTAATCAGCTGGGTTCTATTGTAGTTTTGGGCGCTCCTTCGATTGGCGACAAATTTCAGAGAGTGAAGCACTACTTATGGTTTCCATAATGTTTTGTTTTCATTGACGTTACTGTTGGGTTACCGACCGAAAATCCACTTGGCGCAAAAAAAAAAAAAAAAAAAAAAAAAAAAAATCAAGGGGAACCCAATTGTAAACTTTTAACAACTGTATTTAGTTTAATTTTTAAATTGGCATTATTCAAATTTCATAATTTATGCTTCAGATAGCTACTTTATTTTTTGTGCTCTTGTAATTGCTCTTGTTTGTGCTCTTGTATTTTTTGTAACTAATATATTGACTTAATCGTCTTTTCGGACAAATTTGTTATTGAAGTATTTAAAACTTTAAAAAAATGTATGAGGAAGATAATTATAAATTTAAATTTCTTACCGGTAAAAGTGAAGTTTAGTGTGGCCCTTGCTGCGCCAAGGAAGCCAAGTCGCCAATAAAGATGGCGGACAAAATAAAAAAATAAAAACACTATGTGAAACAGTTATGGTTACCAGTTTATGCATTAAAATTATGAGCTTTACTGATAAGTATCGTAATTTTTATTTTAATCTTTATCTGAGATTTTTATTTAATTTTATTTTTAAATTTTTGGGATCACTATCGCTGCTTATCTTAACAATTTTGAAGAAGTTTTTCAAACTGGCTGCGCCGGTCTGTTGTGTAAAGAGCAAGATTTAGAGCACGCGATGCTGTTCGGCATCTGAAGAAGGCACCAATATGCCACCGGCCAGAATGTCTTAACTTAAAAAAACACATCCTACGATTTCGCTAGCGGCGGGAACCTATTAGCTTCGCTAGCACATTGAACATAAGGACTGTGTGAATAACAGGAACAGTGCATACAAACAAACATCCTTTCCTAATTTCATCAACTCGTAAAAAATATATATATATTCCACTCACCCTTCATGCATTCTGCAGATTCAAAATATTTACTGCTATCATATTCACCAGACATCCATTCTTGCACAATTACCGATACAACAAATTAGCAAGTGAACCAACCGTTAGAGCACTAAAAGAATTACGAGAACTGCGCAGAATTCCATTTCAGAAGATTTTTAAAGAAAGAATGCAGACGATTTCGTGAAGTGAGAATTTAGACGATTTTTTAAAACGCATACTGACAATGAAAAATTTCAAAAGAATAAATATTTTCTGTTCATATTCACATTAAAAATAAAATTGTAGTGTCTTATTAGTTGTAAAAAAACTGTTAATCATAATAAGGAACAAAATTAAAATCTTTAATCGATATATTTTTATTATTTTTAATTTAGCCTTTTTCATAAAATAGTTGTAGTTTATGTACAACTCAACCATCGTAAAAAGTAGTAAACAAAACAGCATTGGGGTTGCTAGAAGATTGTTCCGTTGGGTTGCCATGTTGGCGACAAATTCGGGGGACATACTAATCTATACTTCAACCTTCTTGGTAACCTATGAGGGAGATAATTATAAGTTTAAAATTCCTACCATGTTATGTTATTACTATTAATTTCTAATTTTTTTGACTGTTTGTGGCTGTAAATAATTGATATTTTATTACATCAAAATATCAATTATTTTTAAGCTTAAATTTAAAAGACTAGTCTATGGTGATCTTGATGGTGATATTTATAAAATATTTTGACTTTTAAAATTGATATTCATTGAATTATTTTTTTATTTCTTTTCAAAGACTTCATCTCCTGAAAATTATTATATTCAAGCCATTTTATTTGATCAAAAGTATGGATGTTTTATTGGCAATTGTTGGAATGGGAAAACTGTTAAGAATGAATCAAATCAAATATTTTTTAATCAGGTGAGAAATAATGTTTAAAAATTCTTTGAGCTGACAACTTTCTTTAAATTAATAGTATTTATGTAATTGTTTCTCATTGTAATTGTTTACAACATCTTATTATGCTGAATCTTTTTTAATATGACTTAATACTTTGGTTTATTTCTTATGATGTTTATATATTTATTTGCATTTTACTCAAATTAAATTATTTATATTTTTTTTCCTAAACACTCAAGAAATTTCCTTTGAATTGTAAATAAAATAAAGTTTTTATTTTATTTTGAAATTTTTTTTGTGTGTGTGAGTCAAAAATTTGTTGAAATTATTCATGGTATAATTAATTCTGTTGATATATTTAACTTAATTATTAATTCATATATTAATGGTTATCACTTTATAATAGCTGCAAAATGCTTACTTTTCTATAATTTTTTCAATTCCTACTATTAGTTCACACTCTCCCTATATATATATATATATAGCTTGTTCAATTTTTCAGTCGTTAATAAAATACTTTTTATTCATCCACTCAAGTTCAAATATATTTTTTTAAGCTTGTAGTGGATGACACTTGATGTTAATACAGTTTTTTTTTCAAAATATTAATTAATTAATTAAATTTGTCCAGTAATTTTGCCAAATTCGTCGTCATGTCGCCAAGCTCTGAGATTATTGACACAACACCCTATCATAAATAATATGATATATATAAATAATATAAGAAAATAAGTAGGATTTGATTTTAAATTATTTAAATAAATTGCTTGTTATTAATTCAACTTAAATAAATATAATTAATTGATTTGTGTACATTATATAAACTGATAAATGATTTTTATGAAAGTGCATAGTTTTCAAATAAAAATGAGTCCTTGTAGTTTCTTCATTTTTGTTAATATTTTTTTTATATCATTTCTGCAAATATTTCTATAAAATTTCTGTACTGTGTTATTTGTTCTGTATTGCACTTGAAGCTAAAAGATTCTCCTTTTTTTCTTTTTTTTTCTTTTAAATTCTGTTTATTTGCTCACTTTGTTTTTCTCCGTTAATTAGAATAAAAAAAAGACAAAGTAATAAATATAATTGTTAAAAATTATAATTGTAATAAATAAAAATATTAAAATGTTATTATCGATGAACACACAGAATAAGTAATTAATTGTTTATAGTGAATACATCTTTTTAGTTATTATATAAAAGCAAAATGAAAAAAACAAAAAAAAAAAAAAAAACTAGTCTTTTAAGAATAAGTTTTTTGGTACTAATAAGCAAATTTGCTATATAGTACCAATAAAAAAATTAATGCCAGTTCTGTTTGGGAAAGATTGTTAATCGTTGATGTACAGATTGATATTAAAATTAATGAAAATAACATATAACATTTTAAACATGGTTCTTTCATGTTTGTAGTAATATTTTTCACTATCAAGAACAAACTGAGTTTTGACAACTTCAATACGAATAGAATAGTATTGAAAATTTTAAAATGTTTTTTTCCTATTTCACGCAAGAGGCACTATTGATGTCGCTCAATCATCTAGAGATAGGGTTTCATTAAAAACTTCAAATTGTGCTGATGCTAAAGGAAATAAGTAGCAATACTTTAACTAGAGGATTATATATCTTCTTATTTATTTAAGTGACATTTCTAATTTTCTTCTTTGTATTTTAGAATTTTTATTTTTATACATCAATACCTGTCAATGATCTCTTGCTGGTTATTGAGCTTATTGGTCCATCCAAAATATGCCCTAATGTCAGATCTTGTGGATGGATGTGCCTTCCTCTACTAAGTGAAGATGAAGTTGCTGATGATAAAAATACAATGCACTATAAGTATGTACTTAATATAGATATTTTTTGTGTCATTTTGTATAAGCATATTTATAGGTATTTTATATTACATGTTACACACTTGTGCATTTATAAGTCTATTTTGATTGCTTGCTGTTTTTCCAGTTTATTCTGTAAATCATTATTTTTTAAATCTTCATTTTAAGAGAAATGTTTTATGGTGTTTAAAAATTATGGATTAATATTAACTATTCATATATCTAAGCCCTTAAAAAAGCATTATGTAACAAAAATAATTAAAAATGTTTCTAAACAACAGTTATTAGTTTTCTTTTATCTGAAATGAACATTATTATTAAATGAACATTATCACTTTTAATAATTTGTTACCTTGCTGATTTAATAATAATAATATTCAATATATATACATTTAATAATACATAATTTCTCAACTGGAGTTTCATTTCAATTACGAGAACTGCAAAATCTTTTTACCTTTTCAGAAATTTTTTGGTTCTTTTTTAAAAATAAATGCAAAGGAATTTACACTGTATAAGTCATTACATTACTACTTAATTGCATAATGTATCTTATTATCTGAAACAAAATTTGTTGCTTCCTCTTAATTTATTTTTACCACCTTTAATAGTTTTTTATTACTAAAATTCATTAAAATCAATATATGATTACAAAGTCATGTTTTATTTCCTTATATTTTAAAAACAAAAGTATAATTTCTTTATAGATTAGAAATTTATAACTAGTTAATTTTGCAAATTTTCTGATTGATTTTTTCAATTTCATCCAATTTTTGGTTCTGTTACAACCAGAAAAAAAAAAAAGAAAGAAAGAAAGAAAGTCACTCTAATATTACTGTGAAATATTTATATTTAAATAACAGTAACTAAGAAAAGGGAGGCATAGATTACTGGATTTTTTATATCTTTTTATGTAAAATTGCATAATATAGAAGTTTCATATTATGTTCAAGAATTAATGAAACAAAGTTTTATTTTTTTGTTGTGCTCATATCCAAATTAAAGTGATCATTCAAAGTGTAAATATAATTTAGCAAAATTATGTATCATTTAAAATTTTTTCAGAATGTAAAAAAACAGAATGATTCTTATTATGCTTTTTAGCAAAATATTCTGATTAAAGAAAATGAACATCAAAATGAGGTATTCAGTACTAATTATTATATTTTCTTTTCAGAGTACCTTTAGTGCACGGGAGTCCTATATCATTGATAGTTAACAAAAAAGTTGGTGAGTGAGTCTCTAGCTTTTTTCATAAAATAATCATTTTTGCTAACCAAAGAAAATTATTCATAATTTCAATCTATTTCATAATTTGTTTATGTTTTTAGTTAAAAAGAAGAAGAAGAAAAAGAAGAAAGCTGAGCCTATGGTAAAGCCCACTGGTATGGAAATTTCTCTATCACAAGCGTCTTTTCCATCCTTGTTACAAATGGCTCATTTAATTCCTGAAAATGTTTTTATTGATGCTTCATATAAAATTCCTGGATTAGCACCTCTTACTTCTAAAAGTACAATTGGTAAGAGTGATATTTATTTCTCTCTCTCTCTCTCTTTATATATATATATATATATATATATATATATATATATATATATATATATATATATATATATATATATATATATATATATATTACTCATAATTCATCTCAGTAATTAAGTGTTTTTTAAAAAAAATAATTAAGACAATGTTTAGATACAATTTCCATTTTTTAATTTTAAGAGTTATAAATAAGAATGTATTTTATTTATTTGAACATATTATATATAATAAATAACTTGTACATATTATAGATAATTTGTATATAATAGAATCCATGGTATATAATTTGTACATAAATAAAATATATGCATTTGAAATGTGTAAGGATTTTTTAATATATGTATATATATATATTAAAAATACATAAGTACATATTTACTCTTTTTATTGGTAAATGGCAATTTAAAAAATTAGTATTTTCTGCTAGAAAATAAATGCTATAAATATTTTCAAGCATAGTATTAATAAGAATTGTTTTCTATATTATCAACATCAATAAAAATCAAAATTATTAAATACCTCAAACAGAAAACTTTTGAAAGCAACTATTGTGTTTTTAAGTTTACTATCTGGTGCTTTGGTTGCAGAAAATTAATATTATCATATGAAAATACAAAACTACTTTTCTGATGTTTATAAATTAATTTTGCAATTCTCTCCAATTGTCCTTTTATTTGAATCAAATATTGCAATCAAAATACATACATCACCAAATTATCCATTAAATTTTTTTGTAATTATTGTTTGTATCCATAATGAAACAGTATCTAATCCATACCACCATTTGTTTTCAATTTTTTTTCCTTTAGATTCTTCATATCCATTGAAACCACGTTTACAAAAATGTATTACTTTTGTGTTAGAAAGGTTATGTATTCGAACACATTCTTCTCATGAAGAACTTGAAAATGAAATTATTAAAAAGTTCTGCAAATATCAAGAAACTATTTCGAATTCTGATGATGCAAAATCCAAGACATCACGATTTCTGTCTTCCAAAGCTAGAATAGTTCAGAGGAAACTCCAGGTAGATTTTAAAATTCTTAAAAATAACTTCTAAAAATTGTGATTACCAAAAATCATCATTTTGATGCATTATTTTTCAGATTTTTGTATTTATTTCTAGCTATTACAAAATTCAAATTTAAATTAAATATATTTTTACATGCTTTTATTCAAATTATTACTTGAATTCTTGATAGCATTCATTTTTTATTAAAGCTGATTGAAGATTCAAAGCTCACTAATTTGTTTTAGTAAAAATAATTTTAGCCTTATCATTTATCTATTGATTTTGCAGGTTTGTGTTTATAATGGTTATGCCTTTATTCAAGATCCTGATATTTATCATCTACACATTGAACCGCCAGCTACACCTACTATGAGTAAAAATCTTAGAAGGGCTTCTAGTATGGGAATGCTAAGGTATTTTCAGAGAATAAATT
Organism: Argiope bruennichi; assembly: GCF_947563725.1. NCBI lineage: Eukaryota > Metazoa > Arthropoda > Arachnida > Araneae > Araneidae > Argiope > Argiope bruennichi. The sequence goes on along the minus strand of NC_079153.1, from coordinate 77,916,528 downwards.
TTTTTGTACCTTTGCCAATAACAATAATGTAGAAACAAAGATAAGTATATTAGCATTAAAATTACTTTAATTTTGTTTAGGGTATTCATTAAATATTCATCGATTTGCAATATATTTTTTCAAAAATTTCATATGATTTGGAAATTGAAAATTAAAAAAAATGGATACATCTAATTGCATTTATTTGCATGTAATAATCAGTAATACATATTTCTTACATGGTTCTTCAGTGATAATAGTTTTTCACACTTTTCTACTTTTAATTTTCTTATAATTATTACTTTTTGAATAAAAGATTCAAAAAAAGGTTCACAAAAATTTAAAGAGCATGAACTAATTATGTTGCAAACAAAAAGTTGAAACAGTTATAATTTTATTTCATAAGCCATTCATGAATGTAAAAATGTTGATGCTTCTAATTTTTGATCTCGTTTTTCTTTTTTAATTCTATTCTCATCTATTTTTCTGGTGAATTCTCTATTGTTCCTAACATTCTTTGATATCGACAGATGATAGTAAAAAGTTGTCCAATTCTTACACACCATGTTGGTTCTTTTGTCTTTCTTGTGAAGTGCCTGTGAGCTGATTTGTTCATAATTTGGGTTATCTATTAGCTGATCAGTTAATTTATTTAAATTTCTTCTTATTTATAATCAACAATAAATAAATAAATAAATTTACATATAAAGATACAGAATGGGATTAGAAAATTTTTGAAAGTTTGTTGTTTTACTTTTTATGAAGGAATTCCTTACTTTCACTATCATTAAGATTATTTTATTGTTTTTTAATATCATAATTTCTAATAAATCAATAAATTATATCAATGAAAATATATAGTATTTATAAAGGAAAAAAGAATCGCTTTCACTAAGGTTATCATTTTTTTTTGTTTTATTGAAACCAATAACATATTTTATTAAAATACAATTAAGAATCTAAATAATATTTTTCTATTTGAATTTAATTTTTCCTTTAATGTTTTTCATACTGTTATGAAAATGCCTCGAATTCATGTTTATACCTGGAAAAATTATTTGAAGATGTAGCAAAATTTTTGTGTGATTTGCAGAAGGCTTGGACTTGAATTATTACTAAAAAAAATAATGTTTTAAAAATTCAAAAAAAATTCTGTTTGTTTAATTTGTGATATAAATTATCTTTGATTTATTTGAATGTATTTTTAACATCACATGTAATTTAAACAGTAATAACAAGACAATTTATATATATTTCGCAGTGACTCGAAAGAAGAGTGCCTAGTTTTGAGAAGTGATATAAAGCTTACCAAAGTACCTGATGATATAAACATTGCAGTTGTTTTCTTATTGGAATATGTTTTAGCCCTACCTAGTGTTAAAGAAGATGTAAGTAGGTTGTTAAGTTATGAATTATGAATACTTAGATGCTGTTGAAGAAATTGATTGATGATAATAAGCATGCATAGTAATTGATTCAATAATTTTAGAAAGATGCTTTAATAAGTCTTTTTTGATTATAAAAACAAAACAAGGACTGACAGATTTGAATTGTAGCCAGCCAAAATTTCAATGTTTTAAGCAGAAACTATCTGTGGAAGTGAATTAACATATTAGTTACAATTTTGTATTTTTGACAGTAAAAGACAAGGTATGAGGAAGATACTTAGAATTATTTTTAAAAAAATTTAATTAATTTAAAAATTTTTTTCAATTATTGGCTTGCAAAGACAACCAAATTAATGTTCACTTTACTATTTTTAAATAGATGCATATTAACAATTGATAAAATTTGAAGTATTTGTAAAAGTTCATTGTTTATACAGGAAAATGAAATACTCATCTAATAGCTTATAATTTGTCATATTACATATCATCAGTTTCATCCTAGAATGAAGATGATAGATTAAGTAGCTAATTAATTATTATCAACAGTTAATACAAACTGGCTGAGTAATAATTAGTTATCATTCTTTTTTAATTTTATCTTGTCATAAAATATGTAGACGAATGTAGCAGGGGAATTTTCATATTAAAAGCCATATTTTTTAAATTTTAATCAACCTATTAATTTTGACATGTGTTACATGAAAATATCCTGTTTATGCTTTTGACCATTTTGTTTTAAATCGCAATATTTATCTTTAATCTTTGTGAAGTATTTACTGTGATTACTACTTAATGTTTGTGAAGTAACTAAGTAAAAATCCTTTTTCTCTAACTAATAAGAATTTTCAATGATCCTATTGCATTATTTTTATTATGAATATTACATATTATAGATTTCATTATGCATTATGCAATTCATCTGGGAAAACTATACAGTATTTGTGATTTCTTTGGAGATTTTTTATAAATTGCCTTCTGCAAATGTATTATTTTATTGTTTTAGAAAGAACATGTGCCTTCATCGTTGAATAAAACTCCAACAAGTAGTGTATCTGTTGTTTGGGGGTTCTGCAGTTTAGGATCTCTAAAAGAAAATCCAGCTCAATGTATAGCTTTGACAAGTGATCCCACATTATCTCCTCATAAGAAACTGTTTTTGACAACTGAGCAAGAATTTGAAATGACTTTTTCTGCATTTTCTCTCTTGAAACAGGTAATTTTTTATTTATTTATAAAAGAGTAATTTGTATTAGGAGGATTTAAGTTTTATTTCCTTTTCTTTACTTTTTCACATTCTCTTAAATGCAGATACATTGTGTTTAAATTTCATTTTATTAAATTCCATAATTGTGATACCTGAGTCCTCCTCATATATCAAATTATGCCATTTTTAAAATGATAATCTACAATAAAATTATTCATAGATGTTATAATGTGATACAGAAATGACTTTCAATATATGAAATGTTTATATAATCTATTGATTTTTAGTTGAATCATTACAATAACACATTCCCCAAACAGAATGTTGCATCTTATTAGATAGCAGAAAAATTACATATTATGAAATTTAATTATTTTCTATTATAGCATTATTACTCATAATGCAATCTTATGCTGAATGTTTTACCATATAGCTTTCAATAAAACATCTTAATTCTTTTAAAGAGATAAAATGAGTCTCTTTTGAAAAAGTAAAAAATTGTATAAAATCAATAAAAAAATTTATAACTATATAAAATAATACAAAGTAACTTATAAACTGAATTTTTTTCCATAAGATAAAGATTGTATAAAATATAACTACATGCATTATCAGATATATCTATTAAGACAAAGATAATTTTTAATGCAAAATAACTTTACTCAAGAATCTTTAAAAGCACTGTTGTTTGTTTCATAGGGATAATGATTCTTTTAGAGCAATAAAAGTAATAAGTGAAACAGAGGAATTTTTGTTCAGAAATTCAGTCTGCCCAGTTTTGTCAACACTATTTTAAAATGTCAAATCATTTCTCTATGGCATTAGCTTAGTTAAATTTGTAACTATTTGTTTTTTGTATGCATAATCCAAAACATGTTATAATGAAATTTATATATTTTGAGATAAAAATGATCATTTTTTTTATTTTTGCATTATGCTTGTATTTTCATTAAATATCCTCAAATGGATGTATTAAAATTTTAAAGAGAATTTTTTTTACAAAAAAAAAAAAAAAAAAGTACCTTTACTGCAATACTAAGAAATAATTGTTTTGTGGAAATATTGTTTTCATGTGCTTTTCTTTGTGGTTCAGAAAGAATATTAGATTTAATTGGAACAGTTAACTTTAACTCTGTCGCTCTCTCTCTCTCTCTTTTTTTTTTTTTTGAAGAAGAAAACTTTTAAATGGATAATCATGAGTTTCCATTTAAACCCAAATTCAATTTCCAGTTTCTTATGCATATTTGTTATTTTATTCTGTTATACTTGAAAAGAGAAGGACTCAATTAGGGAATTATACATCTAATTCTTTTCAACTGCTTCTTCAACTCCGAAAAATACAAAATTTCCTTTACTCTTTTAAGATATTATTACAATGATTACAGGATGTGTTCACTATCTAACGTTCTTATCTGGCAATAAAAATAATAAAAAATAATTAAAACATATGTTTTATTAGATTTAAAATGGAATTCTTAATAATATACATATTTATAAAACTTTTTAGAGAGCCGCTCATTTGCCACTATAGTTAAATGAAGTGTAATTAATAATTTTCTAATAAAATTATCAATACAATTATAATTAATAAAATTATAATTAAAATCTATAAAATTCGTTCATAATTATGATCTGCTTTTATCTTTTAGAATAAAAATCCTGCAGCTTCTTTCATATCTGATGATCATTCATCAGTGATGACTAGCTCTGATCACTCTGAAACAACTGCAAAAACATCTTATTTTCAACCAGTATTAGGGCATTCCACGCCTAAACACAAATCTGTTGCTGATATTCCTATGTAAGTAATTGTATCAATACAAACTGAGATGTGGGTTATTTCTCTATTAAACAATATATAAATGTAACCAATATCATGTAAGAAAAGGTTTGTATGCACTTATGTGTGTTTATTATTTGATTTTTTCTCTATAAATGATATATTTTGTATTTCATGACAAACTAAATTTTGTTAATTAGTTTGTCAAAAAATTTGTATAATGTTGATAGATTATGGCTTTTTGAAAAGTTAAAAATAAAGTTTTTAGATTGTATTTTAAAGCAAGTCTGCAATTATTGTTTCATTTTTATTTTATATGATGTTAATATGTGACATTTGGATTTTTTTTTTAATTTTATTTATTTAAGAATTAGGTGAGATGTTGACTTTTTGCCTGATAATTTCTGAAAGTAGTTACAGAATTACAGAAAATTACAAAAAAATAATTTTTTTCTCATTTTTTAAATACATGTGTTTTTAATGATGTCAATTTAATTATCATTATGTTTTTCCCTAAATTTCAATTTTAAAAAAAAATATGATTTTATATAATTTTTAGCAACATATTTCATTGTTGCAAAAAAAATCAAACCATTTTCTTTGTTTCATTAATTATTGAATTAAGTGACTCGTTTAATTGTTCAAAGTATGTAAGTATGTTAAATTATCTCTTGAAAAAGAACAAAGTAAAATTACTATACAAAAAAAGGACAACATGTAATTAGAAAATAGATTACTCAGGTGCTTAAGTTTTTTAATGGCACTTTGATATTAAGAGCATTAGAAAAGTTAATAACATAATTAACAGAACTGCTATAAAGTCATTAAAATAACATAGCTTTAATGCCTATCAAAATTTGAACTTAAAAATATTTCATTTTGGGAATCATGAACATCAGATTAGCATAACAGATTTATTTAAAATTAAACATATGTTCTTGGTGAACCAACAAATCTCCAAAGCGGCTAGTTAGAAATAATTCAAAATTTAATTCAATGTTCAATGCAGAGTTTGTTTTATTTTTTTATTTATGATTTTCTTACCTTAAAAAATGGCATGATTTAAGATATATTTTCAACATGGAGGCTTGAAATGCTTATCGAATGCATCTGTTTTATTAAGTTTTTATTTTATGCAAAAGTGTTTTAAAAATAATGTTTAATACTTTTATATACACAAATACTCCAGATGTAATGTATATAAATTCAAATCGATCATAAAATTTTATTTTAACATCTTTTTAGGAAGTTGTATTCTGTTCTCTTGATCATATTCTAAAACTTATACTAAACTGTGTTGTTTGTGTCTGTTTAGGAATAGCTATAGACATTTATTGATAATATTTATTCATTATTCAACACAACATAATAACGCACACGTTACAATCATGAGAATTCAGAACCTAAATAAAATCGCCATTAAAAGTGCAGACAAACCAAGCTTTCCATGTGTGATATGATAAATCTCTAGGGCCGTGTTTATATCACACTAGTACATCATAGTACTTTATGCTTTCTAGAAATTCTTTTATTTATGTTTTCTAGGAAGAATAAATAAAAATGAATATTTCTGAGTGTTACGAGAGTTAAAACTTAAAGGAGAGATTAATATGGCCCTTTCTTTTTGAAGATTAGGTCATGTTACAAAAACCAAACAAGACAGTCGGTTTTATTTTTTAAGGAACAATTAATACTGGTAAAAATGTAGGACCTTTTGAAAATGATTACCATTCTGGAGTATGAAAATGAAGAATATGTAAAATGTGAGTCATTTGTGGTTCTTTAGGAGGGCCAATAAATTTAGTCTTTAAATAGAAATAATTTGGGGGGAAAATGTAAACATTTTATGATAATTTTATACTTGCGAAGCATTAATGCATGAATAAATTTAAGTTGTTGTTATTAGTATGAAATTTTATCTGTAAACATTAAGTATTCAATATTATTATTATTTTCTTTCCCATAGGACAGTTAGACAAAGTAAAGTGGATTATCCTCAAAGGGTAATTACAAATCCAGGAAGTAGCAAAAATGACAATGTAAGTTTTTAATTGATAAGTACCTAACAATTTCAGTCTTTTATTATATTATTACTGATTTTTTAAAAATTGAAAATGATTTTCTTTTCTTAGAGTTTTGCTTTACAAGAAGTTACTTTAGTTCCATCTTCATTACCATTGGTTCCACCTATGCTACATTTATTTCCATTGTAAGTTGTTTAATTATTGTGATAAATGTATCTAAGCAATCAGTTTGGAATGGTTTCTAAATATATTATTATTATGTACAGGTGGTTATCAAAATAATGGAAACATCTTAGATTTATAAAGAATCCTTTATTAGTATGGTGCAGGACGACTTTAGCATGTAATGCAGCTTGGATTCTGCTAGGCATCGATTTATACAAGTGTTGAATACTGTTTAAAGGAATATTGTACCATTCTTCCTAGTGATTTTGTGAAAGGTCTGGGATAGATTCTGGTTGAGGATTCCGATTCCGTATTGAACATTCTAAAATAGACCATAATGGTTCAATTATATTGAGGTCGGGTGACTGTGCGGGCCAAGGCAGTTGTTCGCTTTTTAGACATTGCAATCCGCTTCAATGGCCGTCGGTCTCTTTCAATTAGCTTCTTTTTTCCACCCACTATTTTGCTTTGCCGAGCTTGTCTTGCCGTGCTGTTTGTATATGCTGTCATGAGTTTAGACACTGTACCTCAGAAACACCTAAAAGTTGAAATGTTTCGGTCACACTTGCTCCAACTGGACGGGCTCCTTGACCTTTTGAAAATCTGAGAGGTCCAACATTTTATGCTTTTGAAAAAAATCCAAGAATTACAATAAAGTTAACACAAACTACCAGAATATATAAAAACAAACAAACTGGTAGCTATTATTATATTTTAGTGCTCACTAAGCACATTAAAAAAATGTCATTTTTATTGACAGGTGTTTCTATTATTTTGAAAACCACCTGTATTTGTTTATGCTTTAAGTTGAGTGCAATAGCAATATAGTTTTGGAAAATTTTAAAATAAGTTTCCATCACAGTTCTAAATTTTATGTGATCATTATTTTAAACTTATTCTAAGTCATATAACCAAATAACCAAATTTACTATTTAAATTATTAGATATTTTTCTTTGAAAAATGTCTAATAATTTAAAAATGGTATTTTGTATGACATTTCTCCCAAAAATGAATTTGATGCAAAGTAATATCAAATCTTATTTACAATACAAAACATGTTATTTAGCATGCAAAACATGTTATTTTCTTTTAGAGATTTTGCATAAATAATAAATCCACAATCTTTATTTTAAGTATGGTAATTGAGATTTACCAATTGTTAAATAATTTAAGTGTGACCTTTTTCATTTTTATGAAGGAAGGAGTATTAAAAATTGTGGTGAATATGTATATAAATTTCAGCAATTAACCTGCTGTACTTTGCATCTACTATTCAACTTATGTATCTAATTATGGCATTCTAAAGCTTAAGTTAAGTAGTTTGCAAATTGTCACAAGCCTTGACACAAGTGATAATACTTTTCTTAGCAACATGAGTTAATTATATCTTACTGATGACTATTTCGATCGATGACTAGTTACATATATGCAAATAAATTCTAGTTTAAATCTAAACTCATTTCTTGTATTCCCCCCATTGCTCCTGCAATGCACATGCTTACTGGTGTCAGTCACACTCTCGTGCAACTATTTCTTTCTCTTCATGTCATCTCTTTTCAGCATGAGGAAGGAACAGCAATATAGAGACTAAAGGCATTTCACTAATGTTATAATTTGATATAATAATATAATATCTATCAAGAAGTCCATAATCCCAAAATGTTTTCTGATACTAGTTGAATTAATACAAGAACATAATCCTTAAACAAGATTAATAATATAATTAATTGTAGAAGAAGCTAAGGGGACTAAGATATGACTTTTTCCAATTTATGAGCAATTAGAAGTATATTAAGATTTATTATTATTAAAAAAAAAACTGAGAAGAAATAGCATGTTACAAAAAAAAAAGTAAACAGTTTCATTTTATTATGATTGTTTTTGCTTTATATGATTTTATATGAGTAATTGAATTCTAATATAATTTCTGTGAATATTCTTTTTTTAATTAAATAATGGATCCACAGTGACCAGAATAGCTAGGGATACCAGAGTATTAGACACTGTTCTGTTCTGCATATTCTTTTGTGTGTCTGATGGTCTAGTGTGAAATCAATTATACAAAACACTAAATCTATTAAAAGAGGAATAAAACTAATTTATTTATGATTGGAAATGATCAATCCAATAAATCCAGTTTTTTCATAAATGTGCACAGTATAAAAAAATAATAAATTTAATACAGAGAGATACAGACTGAGAGCTCAGCAGTTTCATTATTTAGTTGCAAACTGAGCCAGTACTTTTCACTAATCAATTTTTAGCTCCACTGATTTTTTTTATGTTAAAATTATAATTAGAATTAATTATAATTGCTAGAGAACCTGGAGAATCCTTTAAGACATTTACCAAATTATATTGGGATAAGCTGCAACCAGTCCTCGACCACAATGGAAAGCCTGCTACAATGATTGATAGTTCTGTACCTTACAGACTAGACATGAATTTAGAACTGCATTGCCCTCCTCAAAAGAATGAATGTATGATGCAATTTCTAGCCATGTCTGGGTAAGCAATTTTTTAATAATTTTAATAAATTCTTTTTTTTTATTTAAGTATAATTTTCAGGGAATTGTTATTTTATTTGATTAGTTTCATGTTCAGAGAGATGGACATTTTTAAAAAAATATTTTTACTGTTTTTTTTATTGTTCTTCAATTTGAAATTTTTGACATTTGTGTGCTTTTGGCGATTACATTCTTTTCTTTTTGTTCTTAGTTAATTCATTAATTATATTCAATTGTGATTCCTTACGAGGAACATCAACTAGTGGAAATGTGTAAGGAGAGGCAAAAATTGATTTTAAGATTCCATGATATTTATAATAATGAATAATAAATTTAAGATTAAGAAATAAAAAGTAGTTAAAATGAAAACCAACTTTTTAACATGAACAGTATTAATTCAACGTTAATATGTATAAAAATGTCTTTTTAAAAATTGTTTTGATTAAATTTTTATTCCTAATTGTAATTTCTGTTGCCAAAAAATGCTATTTCAAATTATAATGTGTTTTTTAGATCGCAAAAATAAGATGAAAATTTTAATAAATATTCATGTGTATGTTTAATTAATTTCATTAGATATTCTATCAAGTTTTCTAATTAGTCATCATTTTTATACCGGTGCTGGAGGTGCTTTAAATCTGCTTGATGTACATTATAGTGTTAAACGTAAAGTGGATATGGGGCATAGAATAATAGGTATCAGATGCTGTAAATTCAAGATGTATCATCTATTTACTGCAGATGTTTTTAAACAAGGGATCTTGATTGCAGTTGTATTTACAAAAATGTTGATAATTTATAAATTTGTTGAATTGTAAAACTTAGTAGGTAAAAATAATTCAAAATATATTTTAATTATTGTATAACTTTCTTTTGTTTATCATTAATCATTGTCTCATTTTCCAATTTCTTTTCTACTTTCCAGTATTTGAAGTTTACAAAGCGAAAATATCATAAGCGTCAAAAAGTTTAACCTTTACATTTTGAGGAATCTCCACATTTTAAACCTCTCTGAATTAAAAAAAAAATAAAAAAGTCAAATTTTTATATTATTATTTAAAAGAAAAAAACTTAAATGCACGAATATGTATTTTAAATCTAATTAGTGAAACAAGTGGCTGCTTAGGGTCTCTTGATTAAAGTAAGACTGCAGTCATGTGAATTAAAAAATATTATTAGTTTAGCTATCAAATAAATAAATTTAAAAATATATATATAAATTCTATATATTTTAATATATTAATAATATTAACCCATTCTCAAGTATGATCTGTTAGGTTTTTGGTTCTTTCACTATATTTATCTTGTTATTACAGTATTTATACACACCCACCATCTGCTTACGTAATATTATGTATAAAAGTTAATGCAATCGTGGATCATAATAAGCAATAAATAATCGAATATAGATTTTCAATTACTTACCAAGATAAAAAAAAAAATTCCAACATTTTAATTAAAGCTAAAATATGTTGAAATATGAAATAAATAAATCATTATAGTAAAGAAAAAATAATAATAAATAAATAAAATGGCATTATAATGCGCATTGCCTAGGGGCGCAAAATGCTTAAATCCACAATTGGTGAATGAATCAATTGTATTTCCTTTTATTTTGTAATTTAATTTGTTTAATACTGTTATTCTTTAATTAGAATGGCCAAAATGTTACGAAATATACTTGTATCAGAACTTATTTTTTTTAATTTACAATTATATGATTAAAAATATCTCTTTTCTTATAAAATAATATACTCTTTATTGTTTATCAGCTCCTTGTTGTTTCTTGTTTATTACAGGTTATCTGATTCGGTAGAAGTTCCACCAGAAGTGTTCTTCACTTTTCAGTTTTACCGCTTCCTACCAATCAGAAGTGAATGGTATTGTAATAAATATTTTACATGTTTTTTATTATGAAGTGTTTATTTCTTTTTAAGTATTTTTAAGTGATCATTTTTCGTTTTCATTTCTTTGTACACGATAAAAGTATTATAATAGTCGATAAATTCGGATTGTAGATTTTGATAAATCACTAAGTTTTACCTCACCCACCCCGATTCAAAATCTCCCCCCCCCACATACACATATTTTTAAAATTATATTTGTACGTGAATACATTAACTCATAAAAAAAAAAAAAAAAAAAAAAAAACAAGCAAACAAATTCTAAGCTAATGGATGAAATCTGGTATGTGATCTTCACACCAGATTTATAGATTTCTATCAAATTCTGAACAAAATACATTCACACAAAGTTGTTGCCCCATTCTCCGAATACAACCGATCACAATAACTACAAAACTATAACTGTTAGATGAGTAAAATTCGGCATACAAGTTTAGAATCTAAAGTGTAGATAGGCATCAAATTTTGAACCAAATATGTGAAGGTGTTGATCATTTGCAGATCTGTACTTTCGTACTACCTGAATGTGACAACTCCAAAATACAGAGACAGATAAATGAAATTTGGCATTTGATGTTATGACTAAAATTGTAGATGGGCCAAATTTGGATTTTAATCGGTTTAAAAAGATGCTTCCAAAATGCATATTATATTTCCTTCTCTATACTGCATAGCATAAAACATTTGTCTGCTGAACTCTAATAAATAAAATAACTGGGTATTTGTTGTAAATTGTGTTCTTGTATAAAATTGTGGACTTTGCCTGAAGTCCACAATTGTACGCAAGAGGAACAGGGGTAATACCTTAAAACAAGTGACAATGTACCATGGATTTTCCTGAACGATCTCATAATGGAATAATCAGATTTTCAGTTGTCAGAGAATATTATTAGAGCCAGCATTTGTCATGAAATGAAACATTCATTCACATAATGCAATTTTATAATGTGAATAACTTAGTTATGGTCATGTGCACACTGTTAAAATGTCTCAAGATAGTCAATCACATTACTGAATGAAATACTAAAGGGTAGTGAAATACTACAGGGGCCCTTATGCAGAAGAATTTCTGAATAAATGCCCGGAAAATTACAGACAACGAACAGTTGAAGAATGATTCTGCTTACAATTAAAATTTAATGCTGGCAGCATTCATTGAACTGTGAATTAGTAGACTCCTTGTTTTAATTCACAAGGGGATTACGTGAAGTTTGCTTACACACGCATTTGAGGACTGGATTAATAAATAGGCTCAGTGGGCAGTTACCTATAAAATACACAAAATTTCGGGTACCAAGCCCTCAAGAGTTTTTTTTTTTCGTGGTATTTTAAAAATGATTTAATTTGTGTTTTCATTTAATAATAAAATCTGTGCAAACGAAATTATTAAAATTAAAATTATGTACTGTTTAGACTCTTGTTATTAAATATTACTTATTAATTATTTTTGTAAGGAAGTTTTTGTTACTATTTTTTAAAAATATTTTTAAATTTCAGTTGTGCATTTTTTTGTTCTTTTTAAAAGCAAGTTTTTAGAAAATGATTTGCAGTTAAGTACTTATCTATTTCAAATTGTCAAAATTTCCTAATAAACGCATTTTATGAAAAAAATAAAATTAATTTAAAAATTAAATCTTTGGGGGGTGAAATTGAGTTCTGAGATGGCTGTTGTACCTAGCAAAAAAAAAAAAAAAAAAAAAAAAAAAAGTGAAAACACAATTTTTTCATTTTTTTTGTTCCATATAGATTGCTAGATTATTTCAATTTATAAATGAAACATAAAGTCTGCATTTTACTGATAGAAAGAAACTCTGTTGTTTCAGGAGTATATTTTTGATCAGTTTATGCTTGTTGTTTTGCATATTTTATTTCTAATGGATTCATTCATGGATATTCATTTTATATATATATATAATTTTTTCCCCATTATAATTAACACAGTATGCTGTTGAAACAACTTTCTGAAAATGATAGTGTACTTCCAAAGTCATCTTTAGTTTATGCTTTTCTGAAAACTCTAGAAAGAGATAAAATGCCTGGATTTCAGGTAGTTGTTTTTTCTGTCTTTTTAAATGTATTCTTGTATCTGTTATTTTCATATAAATTTATTCTTTTATTTATTGTAAATAAGTTAATTTATATGTGCATCTTTTAAAAATTTACAAAATAATTTTACTAATGAGTACAGAGTTTCAGAAAAGTCCTTCATAAACTTTAAGGAATACAAAAGCAGATAATTTTTGAATAATGGAACTTGGATTTACAAACGCTTCTACCAGAAGTCTTTGTGAATTAATTAAGTAAAAAAAAAAAAGGACACACCAGATAAAATGTATAATACAAATTTTAATAGAATCAAAAATAACAATAGCACAGGGACGTTGTAAATATTCTGAATAGCAATATGTGAAACATGGGTAGATACGGATTGTAACTTTGGTTACTCATTGTAAACTCAATAAAAGTTTGTGATTGAAATTCCTTGCTACTTGTTATTGCATTTGTCTTGTTGTATATTATTGTAATGTTGCCATTCAATTATTTTGTTGTATTATGGCGAATTTTTAATCCATAAACATGTGCTGTACATCTTATTTGATTTTTTTAAATTTAATTTCTTGGCAAGTTTATTATTTAATTCCTTGTAGCAGATACCCTTTGCTCTTATTATCCTATATTCTATTGTAAAAATGATTTGTTTCGATTTTTTGGAATCGATTTTTTTTAGACATCCTGTATATTATTTATTTTTAATTTTAATTATTGTATTTGTCTAGATTACATACAATATTGATCCGACTGAATTAAATAAGGGAGAATACAGATCGTTTTTGAATTATCTGATGAAACAAACTCTTCATATTGATTTGTGGAATGGAAAATCTTTGTTGTACTTCGGAACTGTTTCGTTACCTTTGAAAGTAAGTTTCTAAAAATCAATCATGTCTTTTGTGATTATTCGTTTTATTCTGGATTCCATAAGTGTGGATTGAGCTTTAAAACTAACATAAGATTGTAACTCTTATGATTTTGAATATTTTTTAAAAAATTAATTTTTGTTTTAGACTAGTCAACACAATTTTTAAGAAGTGTTTTCTACATTCGACACATTGAGGAAATAATGTATATTAATTTGTTTTTACATTGATAATCTGTATCTAGATAGAAAGGTCAACATTTCAGTTTAATATTGTGATTATATAATAAGATCTTTTTGATGGCATTTTTTAAAATCTTTCGTATCCTGTCATATTTTTCAGTATTTCTGTAGACAAGGCAAAGAAGCTGTTACTTCCATTTTGGAATTAGATATATTCAACTGTGAATATCCTGATGAAAGTCTGGGCCAATTTAGTGCGCCTCTTAATACATCTTTGGGGAAGCTTCACATTCGTGTTGCTTGCATTCGACATCCTTTGAGCTCAAAAGCCCTGGAAAACTTTGAAGGTGGTTAACTTAATGTGTATTATTTTTTTTTATCTGGAATTATTATTGTTTAGTAGATTTTTTTTAGTAGATTCCATACTAAAACGGCAAGCGGAGAATTAAAATCTCAATAAACTTCAAACACTGACTTCAGTTTTTAAGTGAAATTTTGTATTAACTGCTTAGAAACATAAATAATAATATTTGATTTTTTAAACTTTTTTTATAAATGTCAAGTATAGAAGGAAAAAAAATTTGTAATTATTCAAAAATTCTATATCCAGATTATCCACGATTTAGATAGAATTTCTTTTCACAGTTTAATGCTGATTCCGAATAAAAATTTAGGAGAATTATATATGTATATATGTTTATTAGATTGGGAATATGAAATCTCAAAACTGAAAGGAGCTAAATGAATGAAATTTGTTCTGCGATCTTTACATCAAAATGTGAGCGAAATGTATAGATTTCATTGTCTGTCTGTCGTTGAGCGATAGCTCTGAAACACAATTAGCTAGATGGATTGAATTTGGTTCATGATTTTATTAGTAAAATTGTTCATTTGTGCTTTAATATTTTCTCGTTTCTACATTACAAAAATTGTATGTGTTTATTTTTTGTATGTTTTTGATTTTGTATTTCGTATTGTATTTTTATCTTTTTGAAATTATTATTCAATCATGTTTCGCTTCGTTTCTGTATTTTGAAAATTTTGTACCTTTATGTTTATTCATTTTGAAAATTACATGTTTTAATGTTTTGTGTTTCTCCCCTTTTAAAAATATTGTATAAATCAATTCGCAAAAATACATGTCGTTTCCACGAACTGCTGTTCTTGGGACTGTAATCAATAGTTTACTCTATTGCTCCTTTATATCAACCCAAATCTGTTTAACATGTACTTGAGTATGTAATTACTGTCATAATGACCAATTGCATACATATGCCAATTAGCATATGTATTTAAATGGCTTAACTCTCTGAATAATTGTTCAATGCTTCATTTGTGTTCATGTAACTAATGGCTTCTTGTCAACGGCAAGGTTGTTACAAAAAGACAACTACTCAGTTATTTTAGTTCTCGGCATGTGTATGCATCGCATTCGAGGAGGTGGGTTCCTTTCTTTGCCACATATACGCGCAAACAGAAGACCGAACCTAAATATGTTGTAATGTTGTATGTGGTAATGAAGGAGTCATAAATATGTTGTAATGTCTATATTTTTGTATAAAATTTTTGACTGAATTTTTCGAAGAGGTAGCTTCCGGACATCTTTTTATTCGCATGTATACAAAGCAGTAATATAAAATAGAAGCTGCAATGCACGAATTTTGGATTACAATAATTATACTGAGATTATAGATCAGTGTCAAATTTTGGAACAAACCGGTGAAAGGATAGTGGCACTATTTCGATATGTATGCACAGTCTCCACTATACTATGAAGAATACTATAAGAATATAATAGAATAATGAATTCCATTGAATTATGCAATGAATTTTAGTCTTATAGTTGAAAAATACAGGAATAGAAAACTGTGCTTTGAAAAATCGGATATGTTCTTTCCTTGACTTTTGTTCACTTCCTATTAAAAAAACTCATTGGGTCAAATCTTTACAATTATAATTTCCTTGAGTTATACAACATAATGGTGCCGATTGACACCAATAAAAAAAATCTGTTTAAAAGGCATTAAAATGCTCTTTTCATATGACGGTTAACCATTATTGAGTTTTTTCTCTTGCAATTTTTATGTTTTTGGCTGATAAATTCTGAAAATATTATCCTTAATAGATATATTTACCATTGAATTATATTATTTCCTTATGTATTTATTTGAGTGTCTTATTTATTTTTAAAATCCATTGGATGATGTAAGAATTCGTAATAAATGTCATTGTTTATGTCATCATCAATTTATACATACTATTTTTCATAAATGTAGAAAAGGAAGAGAATGCAAGTTTAATTTTCACATCATCAAAAGTAGAAGAACCAAGAAGTGGAACAATTCGTAAGTAAAATTGTAACATAAACGTATTGTCCATTTGTTATTTTTATTGGTATTTAAAATGATTTTTATTGGATTATTTTACTCTTTTGGATCCCTTTTGATATCTTTTATTCAAAAAAAAAAAATGTATATGAAGAGTTTTAATTTGTTTTATGGAGTTGTATGCAAAAGCTGTACATTTTAAATACTATTAATTACAGTGAAATATCATTGAGAGTGTATCAGTTTAATAAAGTTGCAAAAACCAAAAATACCTAATCAAAATGAATAAATCTAAAATGTGACATCAATTACTAATAATTTGAGAGTTTGGTATTTTTTATGACAGTTTTGTAAATGCTTTTGCAAGATAGTACTGCTTACACACTAGTTTAGTAACTTACTTTACTAGTTTTTGCTTCTAACTTACACAAAATCTTTCATAGAATGTTATGGACTCATAAAAGTAAGCCTTATTCCCCTCTTGCAAATTCACTAGTGAATCGCTATTTGAACGACCTCCATAACAGTTTTAGTTTGACAATTACACCTGTTTCAAAATTCTTCAGCAATTACTAAAGGGAAGAAATAAATGCCTGTTTTGATTGCATAATTGATTATGAATTGTACAAATGATATTCCTTTTATATTGAAATCTTGTAAAAGGAATGTCTTTTGATGCTCTTTAGCTATTATTTGAAGCCTCATTCAAAATACATATTCTTGTTCATCATATTATGAGAAAATAGTGATATGGAAAAAAAATTATTCTACCTTTACACATTTTTTGCATAACATTAACAAATATTTGTAAACTAAATATTATTTCATTGTGAGCTGCAAGTTAGATAAAAGGAATACATAATAAAACAAATGCATACAAAAGAGCGAATACAAAACACACTTTTAAAAAATACATGAAAATTATAACGTATGCCTAACATCTTGAAAGTAATTTTGAAGGAAAGCACTATAAAGTTGTAATAACAATAAGATGAGTTCTTAATAAAATTCAAAATGGAATTTTTGATGTAAGCTGATAACATTATCTGGTGTTCACACTATTTTTCAATTTGTCTGCTTTACATTTCTTTCATATCCTCTGCATTATGTATATATATACTTTGATACCATGAGTGGAAATAAATGGAACTTTCCTGACCAAATTGAGATGAATTCGAAATATATGAACCTGCTCATTATTTGTAGGAAGCTCTCACAATCTGGATCTTTCAAGCAGTTCATGTATATCAGACACTGTTACAAGTTCAAATGACGATTCTCTTTCTTTCATGCAGCATTACATATAACTTGCTGTTTCCAGAATCGCAAAATTTATTCTTTCTCTATTGCAACTTAAATAATATGATGCAGGAAAACTGTTTAAGAGTCTTTACAGAGATTGGAAGTAATGGGAAACTTATATAAAGTTATTCAGAAATTCAAGAAGGTAGGAATAATGGGTAACCTATATATGGTGATTCAACAAAAAATTGTTTTACAATTTTCGAGGGGTTTAAGAATACAAAAGTGAGCAATATTGAAATAGGAGAATGAAGGCTCAATGTACGATTCAATACTTTTGGAAGAGATGTTTCCAATGTTACTTTTGTATTGGTATTTGCCTTAACATAGCATGTTACAACATCAGATGTCTTATTCTTTTCAATATTTCACTGCCCCAACAAATCATTGTAACATGTGTGTGTCTTATTTGTGACTTGATTTTATGGAAAAATAAGCAATGCATGTAAGCCTGATACCAATACAAGTTGTTAAACAACTTATTATATGTATGATTATATTTGTATATGCCACAATGGAGAATAGCCCAATATAGGGATGAGAAGCTTCCTTCACAGTGTTTGGTTCTCATTTTCTTGTATAGAAATGTTGTAGAGTTAAATTACCTCCATTCCAATCAAGGGACATATTGCCTACAGAAGGGGTTACACTTTCTTTCCTAGTGGCCATTAGAATTCTAATTGTTGATTAGAGCTGAGCTTTAATTTTCACTCTTATATTGTCTTGATTATAGTCATTCAATTACCCCCGTGCTTCTACAGATTGAGGGTAATTCTGGTGTAATTATATTTCTGTAACTGAAAGAAGTATCTTGATTAGAGTAATATGACAATATTTTCTTCATTACTTTATTTTCTTATTTTGTGGAACTAGTTTATTTATAGTTATGGCAGAGTCTTTTAAAGTAAATTATATAATCTTCAATTAAACACCCAATTAGTTACGACGAATTAAAATGGGAATAAAGAAAAGGTAAACGCTAATTGACTTATATGTTAATTTATTGGATAGTTTTTCTGAATTACACTGAATATTTTTAAATTTTAATAATAATAATAGTGTAGAAGTGCACGTTAAAAATGATTTTACGATTAAAAATTTTCTTTTGTCAGCTCATGTAGTGTCCAAAGCGAAAAGGCTCGCCGAGACAAATCGAGAACTCTCTCAGCTGCTTTCAACCAGAAGTTTCTCTGACGATTCCAAAACTATGTCTCCCAATCCGCAGCTCACTGAAGAGAGAAGGAGAAAGTTGGCTCGAATGGAAGCAGTCAGGAACCTGGAAAATGGTCAAGCACCTAGAATCTCAGAGGACGTAAGTTTCGCTTTCTACATTAATTTTCATTTACTAACGATTTTAGTACTGAAGAAATCATCGCTAAGGATCTCCAATAGATCTCTAGTGGATAATTGCTAAGAACGGATGACAATAGCAATGATAGCAACCACACACTGGAAAACAGACAAATGTGAAAATTAACAGTAAGTGCGGAATATAATAAGACGTGTTGTGCGTATGCAAATTTTGAATTGCCGAACTTGTTCGTCACGTGATAGCGTTGATAAGATCTATCAGTTAACTAACGCCTATCGATGGTTGTAGTTCAAATACAAAGTTTAACTGGAAAGAATCAATTAACAAACTTCAATTTTCAGTATGTCTTCCCGACCCTAGTTAGGTTTTATGCGTCTCCGTATTATTAGTAAAATTGATGAAGGGAGAAAAATAAAAGATATTTCCAGAGAGTTTGATGCCAGCCATGGTGTGGTTTCAAGGCGTTGAAAATCTTTTCAAATAAATAGAATGTGTAGAAATGTCGTGGAGGTGGTCGTGCTTGCAGTATGACGCCTACAGAAGAAGGTGCATAGTACTATTGACAAAAAGGGATGGACACAGCTCAACTAGTCAAGTAGCAAATCAGTTTCTTTCTGATATTGACAAGGGGATCTCACTAAAAACTGTCGCTACACCTTTGCAACAAGACTTTTTTTTTCAAAATCCCGAATTCAAATTTTTAGATAATCACAATACTTTATCGTAATATACGAGAAAGTGAAAAAGGAAGTAACAATGATCTCTGTTTTGAAAGTCGTTATTTTTGCCACATCTATTGTCAGAATGATGTTAATTAATTAAGTTAAATAATAATACTTATTGTTTATATATAGATACATTAAGTGTCTACAATTTCTGCGAAATATCTTGAAAACAAAATATGTAATTTTGTCTCGAATACAGTCAATCAATAGGAAGTAATCAACTTTTTACTTTTAATCAAACTTAAAACCATTTTTCTTTGATTGTATTTTTTAATGCGTTTTCCAACAAAATTTTTTTTGTCTATAATTTATATTGATATGGGCTATTTTTATGTTTTATCTTTATTTATGTAATTGAAATGGAATTGCTTTATATTTTAATACATCGATCTATCTTTATTTCATCGCATTGATTAATTATTCTTATTATTCAAATTTTATAGGGCATGCAGTCTTTCTTCAAAGAACGACAGCGTGATCTGTTGAGCATCGAAACCTACATTCAGAAAAACAAATCTGAATTGATACAGTCTCTACTGCAAAAGTCTGTCACATCTGAGAAAAGAATGTATCCTCTAGTCGGAACCAAAACCTTCTTCGAGTTTATCGTCGAAAACCCATTTCCTGTTCCGAAAAAAGTAGAGATAACTTGGAAATGTCCAGATTTAAAGTGAGTGTGTGTTTTTATTTGAAACATCTTTCAATCTGAATTATAAAGATTTAAAAAAAAATTTTTAAGAATATACAATAAATAAATAATTTGTTTATGTATTTCCTCCTTCCCTAGTAAGGTTGTACATTGAATTTCGAATTAATTTATTTACTCATTTCAACTAATTTTTATCACCTTCAGCTTAGTTATTGACAGTAAAGAATGGCAAGCGCTTAGAACTATGAACGGCATATCACAAAATGTAAAACCTCTTACTTTCGATGAATCTAGTCAAGATATACCAACTGTACAACTTCAACCAAATGAGAAAGTTCACATACCATTCACATATGAATGCTTATCTGTTCAGACTAGTCAGTCAGATTCGTTCAAAGTAAGCAATGATTTCTTCACTTCTTTTTTGTAACTCATGATATTCAAGCATCTATTATCATATATTCAATATTAAACATATAAATATTTTCTTTCTTCCTTAGGCAGTTTCAGGTCATCATTTCACTGCAGAAGTTTTATCAACAGTTCCTGCAATAAACAGTCTAGATACTACTATTAAGGTAAAAGAAATTTTAAATTTTTTAAAAAATTAATTCAGATAAGATTGAGAAATAATTTCTTAGATTCATTAGTGCGTTAACCTTTAAAAATAAAATGGAAAGTAGAGCTGAAGCACCAGGAAACAGAAATCTGCTGAAGTTTTCTACTTATTCGTTTATATTCAAAATTTGGTACTATCTGCTATTTAGATGCTAAATCTGTGTGTCCGATTTTATGCATTTAACTCTTTACGTTATGTAGTTATGCACTCGGGCAGATAAAAACAGATATCTTCTGAATGGACTCCGTTAAAAACTGTTTAAAATTTTCAAATCTTGTGTAAAGATCAGGAACCAAATTTATTTTCTTTGACACAAATCATTTTTGAGTTGTTGTGTTCATGAATTGACAGAACGACAAGCAAACTCAATTAAAAAATAAGATGCATTTCTGACTAAGGGATGCCTGAAATATACAGATTCATCGACGAACACATTACTTTCTATTTGTTTATGGAATATACAAGAAAGTAAAAATGGTACCAGATACACGGGTAAAATTTGGCTAATCTTCTAATAAAAATTTTCAAATTTTACACGAAATTACTTCTTCTGGTTTGTTCTAAGAAATTGATCTTCTGTTTGCTGTATGGTTATATGGTACAACAGGCAAATGGATACTTCAAAAATATAGCGCTCTATATAGCAACATTTCAATGACTTTCTTTACATAGACAATGCAAATCTAGATCAAATTTTGAGCAAAGGAAAATATTCTTTATCTAAAGGCAAATTCTCTTCACTAGTCAACAAAATTAAACATAAAATGTGCTGCGTGGATGAAAGTCAGAAAACTTTCCGCTTTTTCCTGAAATATATATACATATATAGGATTATTGAAATTATAGTTCTTTAACTCAAAAGGCTGTGCAGGACGTTCTGAGAGTGGCAATGACATGAAATTTGGACGGCAGACATACCAGATATCATTCGCTCGAGATTTATTGAAATATTTATTAATAAATTAAAGTTAATTTATTGATTAAAAATTAAATTCATAAAAAAAGTAATAAGTGAGTGCCGATAAATGACGTTGTGTGATAAAACCTTCTAAATATTTTCCTGATGAGTCTTATGGGTCTCCACAAACTTTAAGATTCGTAAAACAGTAGAACGCAATAAATTCCCACTGACTCTAGGAACATGCAGAGTAATGATATCTTCCAGATGTGACATAGTTGGATTCTCAATTGACAGATGGTGGCTTGAAGAACACCCTGCACGGCCCTCTCAGCTGGAGAAATTAACTCTATACAGTTACATTTTTATTTTGTCTTAAGATAAGAAAAAAATGTTAAAATTTGACGAATATTATCATAGAAATTTTATTAAAAACATTGTATGCTTGACATTATAACAGTATACTGTATTATAATACTTTTAATCGGCGGGCTTCTGCAAGTTTTAGCAATTTAACATTTTTGATAATCGTTGAAAACTGTATATTGTACAGGCGAATTGTTGTAGTCTTGAAGATCTGAGATCTCTGATAATTTTTTAAGGTTCGCTTCATGACGGAAGATCAGACGCTTTTGGCTGTTTTGAACCTGACAGTGCAACCTTTGCCCCCTTCCTTTACGCACATTTTTAAATTCCTATCCATGGAACATTCGATGCTTAAAAAGAGTATTCAAATCAACAGAGGTAAGATTTCTTTGGTTTATTTATTTGTTGTACTGGATTTTCCTTTCTTCTTCTTCTTTTTTCCCCTTTCTTTTGCGTTATATACAACTTCTGCACGCCTGTAGATTGCATTTTTGATTAATTGCACTTTTTGATACGTCTTTACAAAAATTCTGTGTTGTTCTCAGAGATAAATTTTATTTTTATTGCAGATACAAATATCAATGAAAGATATACTGTGAAATGTACAAATTCTGATGTTGTATGTTCGCTTCAAGAGAACCAAAGCTGGGATGAAAACGTAAATATTAACATAAAGGTAAAATATTTTGCTTATCTTGCAATATCAAAACAGTGGATGCATTTTAACATTCTCTCACTTTTTTTAAAAAAAATTATAACTGATTTTTATATAATATATGAAATATGTGTATATACCTTTTTATCATAATGAAACTATTACGAATCAAAACTTTAATCTTTCGGGTCCAAATTTTTCGAACTCAGATCTGCTGTGATTTGATTCTCACTGCTTTAACTCTATAAGTGTCTGCAATGTTGAATATTTTTTTTGTACCTGTGCTGGAAAGAAAGAATTAAAAAAATAAAATTATTAATAATAATTCTTAATTATTATTAATAACTTAATAACAATTATCTATTAATAACAGAGTTAAGGTGTATTGGTTCTTTTTCCATTTTGCGGTTGCCCCTTTGCTTTTACCTCCCTCTTGCTGCAAGAAAGTTTACTTATTATTTAGCAAAATGGTAATCATCATAAATTGACTACTCCGACCCGCAGTTAGGCACGCAGATAAAACTAAATGACCAGACCACCGTGACAGCAACACTGGTGAGAACTGTGGTTGAGTCCTGAAAGCCATCACCGGCCACGGTGCTATTCTTCCTGTGGGAAGTACGTTCTGTCATATATGGGAGGCAGACAACCCCATCTTTTCTGTACTCACCAGGGTGGCAAGAACCAACCACCATACCGGAAGCTTCTTATCCTCATATTAAGGTGTTCCTAATGGAAGAGAGAAAATGATAAGTCATATCACTGACTCTCCGACACGCCCGTAGACACACGGATAAATAATACTGAATGACTGGACCGCCGCAACAGTAACACTGGCGGGAACTGTGGTTGAGTCCTAAGGGCCATCACCGGCCACGGTACAACCCTTCCAGTGGGGAGTACGTCCCGTCATCGATGGGAAGTAGCCAACTCCTATCCTACCTTTTCTGTACCCACCACACATGCGCCCACCACCATAGCAGAAGCTTCTCATCCACATTTTGAGATGTCCCTCAGTGGGGGAGGTAAAATGATAACAATGCTTTCATATTATAGCAGCCGCTGGGCTGGCTTGACAATCCTTGGATTATTCCAAGATTGCCAGGCCTTATCTATACATAGTATAAAATGAAGTCTCCTAAGCGTTTGTATGTTTAAACCAGAAAAACTCGAGAAATAGTTAACTGATATTGGAGATATTTGTACCCTTTTGTAGGACATTTATTGGGGAATGTTTTAGTATATTGAAGTCATATCAAAATTAAAAAAGGAGTTTTATAATTGCGATTTTCATTATTTCCCCATTACAATTCGCGCATGCGTAATACACTTATCCGCGCATGTGTGAAAACGTCAAACTGCCCATGCGCAAATAGCAAGAGCTGTGGCGAGCATATGCAGTACATTTCTTTGTTTACGTCTGATTTTAATCAGCGATTCAAAACTCATTATGCACCAAAAATTAACTGATATTGGAGATATTTGTACCATTTTGTAGGGTATTTATTGGGTGAGGTTTTATTACAATGAAATCATATATATATATATATATATATATATATATATATATATATATATATATATATATATATATATAAGGAGTTTTAAAATTGCGATTTTAATTATTTCAAGGACAAACGTTTCACACTGCTGGAATTGGCTTAAGTTAGGAACCTACCATATACCATAACTCCTACCATATGCTTTCAAGAAAATTATTTTTAAACCTGAAAAGAAACTTTTTTCCCCTTAGGCTCCTACGAAAGCTGCCGGAAGATATACGGAATTCTACGTATTTATTTATAAAGATACGTATCAAATAGCACCATTTCAGTCTTGGAGTGTCTGTGTGTATCCCCTGCAAAGAATCGACTTGTCCTGCGTAGCTGGGCAGTTGATGAGGTCATCCTTATTAATTCGGTAAAACCTTCGTTTTTTTATATTCATATTTGTAATTTAGTGTGTTGACTACATGTTCGCTATGCAAAGTTCGGCTGTCAGCATAAATAATGTGCAGCGGTGATAATAAATTTTGTTCATGCAAATTATGAAGAGTATATTTTCATATTTTCATTATTTACTTTTGTGAGTCGATACTCAATAGAAATAGATTTACTGAAGAAAAATAGGAAGATTAACTGAGCGATTTCTTTGGCCATATTATCTCAAAAAGAGGTCCTACGAAATTTTCAGTTTTTAAAGTAAAAATTAAAAGTGAAAGTATAATTTTTAAAAAAACTGAGATGATTGACATTAATAACCACACGATTTTCTTTTCTTTTTTTTCCTTCCAACTTTATTATAATCATAACAATTTTAGTTTAAAATTAGAATGGCCTTATCGCGCTCGGGTACTTAATATAAATTATAGGTGTGAACAAAATGTGTGAAAGCATGAAGAATATCAATAAACAACGCATATAATTTTGAACACAATAACACACACAAAAAGAAATCAAAGTATTACTAATTGATTATTTTTCGAAATAACTACCATTCATGTTGAGGCATTTCTTCCAGCACAGGTTTAGTGTGAAAATCTCGGTATCATAGAAGGCCGTCAACCACTGTTGCAAAGCCTCATTGAGACTGTCGAGGAAGTGTTTCCCTCCCAAGTTGTACAAAAGTGCAAGTAGTTGTATTTCATTGCAACTGTCCAAGTTTTCATCTGTATTGAACCATGAAGATGTTCCTCGGCGGTCATAAATTTAACTCTCATGATGATTTCAACTTAACCATGCGTCAGTAACTTTATTTGCAACTGACGGTTTCTATGAGACTGCAGTTTGCAAACTGATTCAACGTTTGGACAAATGCCTCAACATGAATGGCAGTTATGTCGAAAAGTAATAAACTGGTAATACTTTCATTTCCGTTTCATATTACCATGCATTTAATTTTAGGTAGATTAGGAAGACTACCTATTACAATGCTGCTCATGACAAGACTATTGGAAAATTTCTTCACCGATCATGGTCTCTAGATCCCAAAATCATCCTTTGTTCAAAAGTTATATATATATATATAAAGAGAGAGAGAGAGAGAGACACATACACATGTGTGTGTGTCTGTGCGTGCGTGCATCTAACACTTTGTCCATGTTATCTTATGAACATGGTAACTAGAGTAATTTTGTTTGGATTTTAATTGGCTTGTTATCAGAAATGTAAAAGTCGCGGACGAATTCGTAAATGGCCCCTCTAGCACATAGGTGTAAATGGTGGTGGTGGGATTGAAATTTTCATTTCACTATAACTTTCTTAATATTGAAGATAGAAAAATAAATATAATTTGCCAAATTAGCGCCTCATTAAGATGAATAACTTTCAGACTTAAAGCTTTTCGATAATTGCAATATCTTAAAAGTTAGAGAAGAGTGATTTTCGCTCTTTAATTTTGACTGTTTCTAACATCAGCTATTTATATTTCCAGATAGTAACTTATATGTAAAGGAATCTACCTTTTCTTTGCAGCTTGCCGAGAGGAATTTTTTTAATTATTGTTTTCAAAATTATGTACATAAATTATTGATACCCCGTCGTATGAATTATATAAATCTGAATATATATATATACATAACTTGATTTTTTTTTTTTTTTCTATCCGTAAACAGAGGCACCCATGCAACGAATTTAGTGAGATGCTGCTGTAATTCCAAAGACCTACAACTTCATCCGTCCGAATCTTTTGTGTTGTCGCCATTTGCCGTACAAGAACTTTCTATGAATATCAGATGCCTCCTTCCAGGAATTAAGTA
Source organism: Argiope bruennichi (assembly GCF_947563725.1). Lineage (NCBI taxonomy): Eukaryota > Metazoa > Arthropoda > Arachnida > Araneae > Araneidae > Argiope > Argiope bruennichi. The sequence goes on along the minus strand of NC_079153.1, from coordinate 77,889,866 downwards.
AGAGAATCATAAGCATTCAGCTGTGTTTATATTTTCTGTGGCAAAATTTTATTGCATTCCTTTTTTCAAGTTTTATTGTTTAGGCACTTTGAAATAAAAAATTTTCAATTTTCTAGATATTTTCAAATAACAATGGTAAATCAAGCCTTAGAACAAGTTCTTCAGTCGTGGCTTCTAGTCCTTTCCTGCCAAAAACCTTCCATTTCCAAAGCGTTTCAAGTGCATCTGTCCATCGGTAAAGAGACTGCGAAGGTAAAGGTGATATTCATCTGTTGCCATAAATTCATTTGTAAAATGTTTTCCACAGTTTATAATCACTTTATTATAAGCATTAGTATTTGTCAGTATTCAAGAAAGATATCTCTTACTAATGAAATTTCATAATTTTTATTTAATGAAAAAAAAAAGCCTGTGCAAATTAAATTGCTTTTAAAAGACGTTTGAAGAAATGCAGTTTGGTAATATTTCTGATTTCTACAAGTATGAAGGTAAATTCACTCATTGGAAAGGAATTGGAAATATTTAATTTCAAAAAATAAAAGGAAGAGTTGTTATTCAGAATGTTACATTTTACAACAAAGGGACAAATTTCAGTTTGAATATTAAGACATTTATGATGGTTTTTTAAATGGCTTGCTTTTTAAAAAAGTACCTTTCTGCGCATTCAATTTATTTTTGTATGAAAATGACAATCGCTCATTATTTCAAATCAAATTTACAAATCGTACCCCCCCCCCTCCCCGTATCCAGTAAAAAATGGTTTCTGAAAGCGATACGTGGCGATTATTATAATATTAAACTAGTCGCTTTTGGCAAACAGATTGCTCGCCTAGATTATTGCCTTTTAAGGCTGTTAACTGATTAACATGGCATGCTTTTTTTTAAAAAAAATTTACTTTGGTATTTTATATAACTGAAAAACTTGAATTAAATTGGATCCGTTAACTTCAAACTAAGAATTGTATTTATTAGAAATAAAAGCGAAAGCGAAAATCTTACTACTAAGTTATTGACCGGCAAAAGCGCACAATTGAATGTTTTGATGGATGAGTTTGAATCCTAATATTAAAAAAAATAAATGAAATAAAATAAAAATCGCGTTTCAAATTGAATTAAAAATAGGGTTACAATTAAGGGGGAAATTATATTCAAATGAAATAGATATCATTAAAAATATTTTTTTAAATCATAAGATAATTCAAGAACCATTTTTGTAAGATAATTGTTTTAGAAGATATGAACATCTATTTCCATTCAGAAGTCATAGCGATTTTCCATTTGCTGATGATTATGCCTGTTTTTGAAGTGTTTATTGATTTCTTTATATATTCCTTCTTCTATCTGAATGGTGACACCTAACCCTTTTTAGAACATTGTTAGAAATGTTTTTCAGCTCCAGTAATTGTGTAAGCGAAGCGATGAATTCAACGCAACTGTAAAAACGTTTAGTGATGCTGTCTGAAATTCGTACAATAGTTTGTTTACAATTTATTGTTGCCATTCGACAATAAATAATAGCAGAAATTTCTGAGCGAAATCAGAATCAATATTCGGAAAAGTTATGAGAATTAAAGAAAGAAATGGAATCATATATTTCAATGAATGTTGATTGTTTGACTGAAATATAGTATACTGTGAAGACAAAATATTTAGATAAGCGCTTATTTAACTTTTATAATAAAAACTGATGTAAGGCCCTCTATTTTTGCCATAAAATGCGCATTTATATTAAAATTATATAAATGCATTGCATGAAATATTTTTAAAGCGACATTATCCTCTTTTGGCAGCGCATCACCTACACCAACCCCTATCCCCAAGACCGCCGTTTTGTGTTGCATTGTAGTCACCCTCATCTGTTGCATCTGCGTGAGTACGAGTTCATCGTGGAAGCTGGGAAGTCCTACCTCATGGGTCTCTACTTCCTTCCGCAAAACTTCATGTTCACTGAAACCGTCTTTTTATACCTCAACGAAGCGCTTGCAGATAAAAATGAAGAAGCTTACTGTATAAAAGTTGTGTGCCAATAAAGAATATTTTTAAACTTTCTCTTTCTCTTTTCTCTCAATGTGTGGTTTATTTGTAGTGTCCGATTTCGTCAGTCTTATTGAGGGGTCAGAGTGGAGAAATACTTTTAATTGAATTTATCTCCATTGTGAAACTAAAAGGCCAAGGTGGTCTGGTGATAAGGTCTCGGTTTCGGAAACGGAGGGGTTTAAGTTCGAGACCCGATTCCACCGAATAACCGTCATGTAAGCGGGTCTGGTGCTCGCTAAATCTGTCGTGACCAAACGCCCTCCCTCTGGTGTGGTGTGGAAGTTTAAGGGGGGGGGGTGCCAGCTCATTTGTCGTCCTCGTCATCTGACCGCGGTTCAAAATGACGAGGTCCGTCCCAAAATAGCCCTAGTGTTGCTTTAAAACGGGACGTTAATGTAACTAAACTAAACTAAAACCATTGTGAAACTATATAAGAGTTCGTAAAAGACCGCGTACAGATATTTATGCGTTGGTATGTCAGATTTTGACAGTAAGTTTTTATTTTGTCGTAAAAGAAGTTTTCTAAAAAGGAAGCATTGTTGCTTTGTAAATCGTCTTTCATTTGGGAAAAGAGGTGCAAACGATGATTTCAGTCCGTTAATTGAAATAACTTAATTAACAGAAATAATTTTATCAACATTACAATGTTTTCTTTCAAAAAGAATTCCTTTATCAAAAGAGTGAAGAAGTATGCCTACATATACAACTCAATCGCAGTAAAGCGCGAACTATATACTGGCAAGAATTGCAGATTTCACTGAGTCACCGCGTTCAATAGGTTGGATCAACTCCGAAAGCGAATTCCAAAGTAATTATCCAACTTTCATAGTCTGATGAGATGAAAGATCGGAAATTTTGGAAATTTCACCGAAAACAAAGTTTTGCCTCAAGACCTTTGCAAGGAAATTTCAAGACCTTCTGAATTAAACTATAACATTTTGATTTTATTAAAATTTAATGTTTTTTGGTTTGTTGCAATGCAGGATCAAGTAATCAATACCGAATATTTAGGACAATATTTTTTTGAACTTAATATAGATTTTAAAACCGCCGAAGCTACTCTCGAGGACAATGAAATTTGATTGAATTCATTTCTTTGTGAAGCGACTAGGGAAAAAAAATGCTTATACATTATTAATGACTTAGTAATTCTACTCCATATATTTTATTATTTATATTCGTGGGAATAAGGATTGTTATTATTTATTAGTTCCCACTAATTCTTACTATATGTACGTGCTTTATTTTTAATCTAGACAAATATGAATTCTATTCTGTTCTCTATTATTTTTATTATTGTGAATCTTCTCTGCTGGCTTTCATACATTTATTCTTTTTAGGTAGATGCAGTCGGCGAATGTTAAATAGATAAACTTGGATTATTATAAATGGATATTAATATCGTAATATTGTCTGATTTTTCCTTTGCAATTGTTACAGCTCCTCAGAGAATTTCAATATAAAATTTCTGGAACAGAATTTGTATTTTGTATTAAGCCCCAGAATACAATTTATTGATTTGGAGAAAAAACTTCCTTTTTTTTTTTTTTTTCTCAAAATACCGACATCCAACAGATATCACTTTTAAATTAGTTTAAGTCATGAAAGTTGAATATATTTAATTGTTTAATTACATGAGATCAGGGAAATAATGATCACAAAAGCATTATCCAAACAAATAATTTTTGAATGATTTTTTTTTTACATCAAGGGGTAATAAATGGCGTTAGTTCTTCCAATGTAGTTGTCGGCATGGTTTATTCAATTTCAGATGAACAGTACATTGGGAACGGTTTCTAAAAATTCGTTTGTCTTGGAAGTTCAAAGCATGATACACTTCTTATGGAAGTAGAATGTCTCTACAGTCAGTACAGTCGGTTTACTCAAAGATGAATATGCTACTAAATGGATTTATATATATATATAATTTTGCTTATAAAATCTCAAGCTAAATTTTAATCTGTAAGGACCGTGGTTATCTAGTGGTTCCTGCCAACTCAAGTGTCGTTCTCGTCATCTGCCCAATTCTCAATTACGAGATCTGTCTCAAAGCAGTCCTAATGTTCTTTTGAAATGACGTTAATATAATTATATTTCAAATAATCGTAAAATTTAAAGTTGGGTTCACTGACAGAATCCTATAGAAGGGGAACTCGAGGAGATCTTGAACAATGAATTTGGAGATTACAATTTCTCGTTCATGTATTTCGCATGACAAAATAAACACGAAAATTGCTTAAAAATTTATTGTTAGTCCATAATTGTTTATTTTTTCTCAAAGTATATTCCGCAAATCTTTCTCGCGTGTTGTTTCCTCGAATCGGCATGTTGTCTATTGGTGGAATTTCAGCTTCGGAATCGGAATTGCTGGTTACGACACTTGATTTAAACGAAGATCTAGCTGTAAGCTGGTTCAAAACACTTGAACACATTGGATGCAGCTGACGTTATTGACCCACGCATGTGATTCACACCTATTATCTAGCTCATACCTTCTGTACTATATCCTTTTTCTATCAACTCTTAATTAGATAATTGTTAAATCCGCCGTCCTAGGTTGAGAATCTTCATGCTTTTGGTCATGTCTAATCCCTTAAATGTTTTATTTTCTAATTGGATATCTTCCATTTCAGAAAATCGCAGTCTTACTGATTCGATTAAGAGTCCATGAATACTCGAGATGTTCGCAGAAAATGTGCAATGATGGCATCGAATTATAGCATATTTGAATGATTTGCGTTTTTTACAAGCTAAAAAAGCGATAATTCGATATACTTAAGGCGCATTGGCACAACAGTTAAAAGGCGGTTTCGTGTTCTAACCGCGATTCGAAATTGTATTCTCGTCGCTAAATTGTTCTCGTAGAATTTCGAACTGAATGTTAATCTAATCAGTATCTATTACGTTACCGATAACGATATGAAGAACGATTAGACCAAATATTTACCTAACGATATTAAGTAGTAGTTCGAAAAATCAAATAATGCATTAATAGATTAAGAGAAATTGGTTTGATTATTTGTTTGGTATATTTTTATATAACATCAAGAATGAGCTTATATTTTTTTAGAATATTCCTTAGTGCCCTGCTTTCAAATAATGGGATATCGGAAGAGATGTCGTCCTCGTCATTTGATGCCGTGATCAATACGAAAACGGCCCCAGTGCTGTTTACAAATGGGGCGTTGTTATAACTAAATGTATTTAGTGATTCATAAAATAGTTGAACAATAAATAGGAATATAAATAATGACATATGAGAGACGTAGTAAAATAAAAGTTTGAAAAAATTATTGCAAACAGCGGATCAGCTTTTCAAATTAATAAAAGTTGAAGTTCAGACAACAGTCATTTTTCTTTGTTCTCACATTTTCTAAAAAAAATATCTAAAAACAAAGACGTCTTACTTTTGTAAGTAAATAAAAAATACCTGAGTGATTGTACCAAGGAAAAGTATTACCATAAAAATATTCTAATTCTTATGTGTTTTACTTTAAAAATAGAATTTTTAAGTTTTAAAAAAATTACTAATTTTATTGATATTTGAAATTACAGGTGTGGTGATATTAAAAAAAAATCTCATCAAAATGTGAACTTATACAATTATACTGTGCATAATCTGAATTCCCATCTATATCCAAAATGACGCACTTCATTTTGAACCAAGAATCGATATACCATATTCGTCAGTAGGTATTTTTAAAGTTCCTTTTATCGATAAGTATTAAAGATATTCCACTGTAGTTCCGAATAATGTTGGTTCCTATTCTAAAGATATCGCATTCTTATTTTATGCATCTATCTCATTTTCAGGACGCTCCAAATATTACATCGAAGACCTCATTTAAGAACCTCGTGTTATTCTTGAAAGTATTCATACAGCGAATCTACAGATTTCTTCTCGTCTGCAACGTTTCCTTTTATCAGAATCTCTCTCAGTTAATCTCAAACCAATATACAGCCTGGATTCTTTATCCTGTTGGAAAAATTCTATTATCATTATTTGCGAAGACTGGTGTATGCCTTGACAAGGACCAAAGTTTGGGTCAAATGTTCAAGTAGAAACTGCAATTGACAGAATTATTTCGCACATTACGATTTTCATAGACATAATTGATATACACCAGGAAGAATCGCTTTCAAATTATTATGAAGCAACAATATTTTTGATGCATCCCGTTTCTTTGTTGTTGACCAAATGTTGTTTATTTTTTCTTTTATTAATAGTTTTAAACGTGCCAAATATCCCATATTTCGTTATCTGTTGTGTAGCTTATTTGTGGTCTTGTAAGCTCCATTTTCCTCGATTAAAAGTTATTCCTGTGAAACCATTTTAAATCATCCTACTTACAATTCACCATTGCAATCAAAACTGTGCAAATATATCAATTTTTAGACTATTTTCGGTGAATAATAAATCTTGTGATACAAATTGTTCATTCCTAGAAGTCTAATTTCAGATGCATTTTTGACTAATTTCAAATTCGGAAGACAAAATTTATAAAATGAGTGTGTTACTCACACCTTTCATCAGCCTAAACTGACCGTTGTCATTTTTAAAAATGCATACATACATATATTCTGGATTTTTATTTGTTAGATTTTAAGTATGCAACCTGTTTCAAAGCTTCATTCTATTATATTTAATTATTGTTTACTCAATCGTATTAAATGATTTTTTTACCAGTTTTTGTTTCATTTTAGAGTAAAATTCATTCTATTTTCATTACACGAGCTGCCTGATATATCGCGTGAATCAAATATCATTTTCCAAAGCTTTGATAATTTTATTACATGGCTGAACACAATTACTTATTTTAATAAATATTGTTTTAAATTGCACGTAAGTATTAAGAACATATTTCAAAATTTAAGATTTCTAGCCAATGCAAGAATTTTTTTTACCGAGTTTAAAATGGATAGTTTTGTGCCTAAACATATCTAACACTTATGAAAGTATTTACTGCATTATTTAAAAAAAAATCAATTGCGAAAATCATATTTAGCATGTAGATGTTTGTAATAAACTCTTTTTAAAAGAAATAATTGCTAAAACTTGTAAAATTAATGACTCCATTATCGAAAACGAACAAGAAGGACTTAGAGAATGAGAAGTTTGAAAGGCCAGATGGATGTTTTTTAATCATTTTAATGATTTTGGATTTAATCGCTGAAAAAACAAGGCTTAATGATTTCATTTCATGGGATGGAGACAAATCACAATATTCTAATGTTCGAAGGATTTAAAGGAAGATGGTAATGAGAGAAATTCTCAGCTAAATCTAGCTAACCAAATTGATTGTTTCTAACATCAATATATGTTGCCAGATCTTAACTCGGATGTGTAGGAATATTGCCTGCCAGCTTGCCAACAGTAAATTTTGTGTGTGTGTGTGAAAAGGAAAAAGGACGAATCGCAAACAATCGGATTCATGCCTTTCTTCCAAATGATTTGCTGGATGCAAATGAAAGGAATATTCAATCTAACAAAACCAAAAGACTATGGTTTGAAATTAAATTTTGCTATCTTATCCAATTATTGCTCCTGAATATTGTCACAAAATTAAGATAGTCAGCTTGGCTCAGAGGCAAAGTACGCACTTGCAAAGCATAAGATCAGGGGTTAATACAAGTCGCATTCATTTGAACTTTAATTTGAATTTCTTGTTATTCATTTGTTAATGTTCTAAAAGTTTCTAGAACTTTGTATAACCTTCTTTATAATTCTAATGTATTCTGTAAAGGTATAACTTCTGCATTCCACAAACAGTGGAGTCGATTCTTCGCCTGCATGTTACAAATTGCTGAGAGCTAATAAATTTGATATAATTATACTTTGCGACCTGCTATTCTTTGGATCTTCGCGACAATATTATCCAAGTCAGATTCCCTAACTTTTAAGTATTGCATTCGAGTCAATTTCTACGACTGAGTTGGATTATTACCGCTAAAAATTATCCATTTAATTAAGGTATTTTTAATTCCAGATCCAATGCCTTCTGGAATATGTCAATAAACATTAAAAATCCATTTTATAGTGTGCCAATAGCACCATTTTAAAGCGTTTGTATTGAGGTTATTAAAAGTAACGAAAAGATATTTCGATCATTTTTGTTTAAAATTAGGGAGATATGTCATCTTGAAAAACATTGAAGACGGCAACGAAATTAGAATACAAGGAGCATGAAATTTATTTTTAATTCTTAATTTTTTAGAACACACCGACTATATTTTAAATTTTTCTGAAAATTTAGTCAATTTCATTAGCAATAACTTCCATTTTAATAGAGCATTTCAATAATAAGTGAATGAGATTTCTGCTTATTTTTTTCCTCCTGTGAATAAAATAAGATTAAAGTTGAATTAAATAATTGTTTTTGTATTACTGGAAAATATGTTAAGCTGGAAAAAAAAATGTAAAAGTTCGATTTCTTAAAAATTGAAGAAAAGAAACCGAAAATACAAACATAATTAAAGAAACAAAAATGCATAAAAGAAAAAAAAAGACCCTGTCATTTGAAGCGGGGCAATAAAATCCTTATCGGCTTTTTATAGAGTGTCGTCGCGTTATACGCGCAGGAGTCTAATGTTTTATATTAAAATGTTCCAAAATACACCCACAAGAAGACATTATTTTTAAGTTGTTATTTCTGAATTTTCCTGTCCATACAGATAGAGCTCGTAGGTTGGCATTGCAATTCGACAACAGCGGATCTAGTGTGTTGTGATTGTTTAGTCTCAAAAGTCTCTTTTGAAAAGAATGAAGGATTAAAACTACTAATGTTAAGAGTAAAATATTATTGAAGAATTGTTCCATTTTGAAGAATGATATCAACCATTTTGTGGATTCTTTCATGACTAGGCTATGGGATACAACATACCTAGGTAATTTTAAATTAAATTAGGTGCGGGCTTTTTTAGATACTGGGAAATTGTTGGTGCGCTGTATGCATTTAATTTATGGCGACGTATTTTGGTTTTCTTAAGACTTCTTAGAATTACCTGTTGCGCCTAGGGATTGCAATACCGGTATACCGGGATACCGAATACCGGTATTTTGAGCCATTTGTACAATTTTGTAATACCGGTATTCACAAGTTTAAATACCGGTTTTTCGGTATTTATTAGAAATTTTTAAAATTGTCTCCGCTACATATTCAGATATCGCGAACATAGCAAAATAGTATACGTTTTTGTTTTTATATCTCCATAAAGGGCGAAATTAATTAGCTAATTAATGGCTTAATTAATTGCTTAAATCTAAATTAGCGAAACATGGATTATCCCTGAAAGAAAATATTGTATCCATAACGACTGATGGAGCAACAATTATGAAAAAAGTTGGAAAGTTGATTCGTGCAAATCAGCAGTTGTGCTATGCACATGAAATTCAATTAGGAGTAATAGATGCATTATACCAAAAAAATAAAGAACAGAAGAATCCAAATACTGTGGATATAGAAACTTCGGATTCCAACTTTGAAAAGAGTAAGAGTGAGAGTGATATTGACAATGAAGATAATGACAATGTAATTGTTGAAGGAGATATTGCTAATAAGGATGAAATATTAACCTATCAAGAATTGCTTCCTATAATTTATAAAGTTCGAAAAATTGTTCAGATATTTAAACGTTCCCCTATAAAAAGGATATTTTACTAACATATATACTAACTGAAAATAAAACAGAATATATGTTAATATTAGATTCTAAAACACGTTGGAACAGTTTACTCCTAATGATGGAACGATTTTTGAAACTGAGAAATCCAATCCAAAAAGCAATAATCGACTTAAACCTGTAAATTAATTTTTCAGATAGTGAATTCGACTTAATATCCAGAACTATATCAGCTCTACTTCCAATAAAACTGACTATTGAGACATTATGTCGGAGAGATTCTAATTTATTAACAGCTAATGCAACAATAAATTTCATGTTGCAGTCACTGAAAGAACAGCACACATCACTATCTGAAGAATTATATATTACATTGAAAAATCGCACAGAAGAAAGGCATACCGAAATAGAAAATGTCTTATGGTATTTACATAATTATAATGATTTTAAAAATGAAAATTAAAAAGAAGAAAAGGAAATAACCAATTCAAATCTGATTAAGCTTAGAGTAAATTTTCTTAAAATTTTTTACCCACAAACCTATCCACATTCAGTAGAATTCGGTTAAATTATCGAAGATTATGATATAACTATTGTCGATAATTAAAAGGAATTGTCTCTTGAACAAAAATTTGAATTAGCGATAAATAAAAAAAAATTCAACGAACCAAATTACAATACAGAAATCAGCTATATCCAAAACCATTTGACGAGAAATCGATTTATTTGAAGATGAGGGATTTAAAGGCAAATACTTGGAAAAAGTATATCGCGTATTGCTAACAGTACCATCAACTAGTGTAGATGCCGAAACATCGTTTTCGACAGCTGGTAATTTTTACACAAAATTACTTTTCAGTCTTAATGACAGTACAATTGATGCATTATGTTTTTTAAGATGATATTTCAAAAATTTGTAAAAGTACCTCAGACTGAATAGTCATATTTACACTTTTTTTGGTATTTAAATAAATAAGATGTTTCTTTACTTTTTTGTGATTATATACTGTTATAATTTATAAGTTGCAGATTATTTTTTGTGATATTTACACTCTCTAACAAAAATGGGAAATAAAACAAAGAAACACCTATGTTTCCTTTCTTTTTCTAAAATTTCTAATACCGGTATTGAAATTTTGGCCCGGTATTGCAACCCCTAGTTGCGCCCTTCCCTTTAGGATATTGATTATTTGGATTATCACCTCCTTCTTTGTATACATGGACTCTTCCTTTAACGTCACAAAAATCGATTTTATCGATTTAAAAGCCCTGTCATATAACATGACGCCACCTGTTGGAAGAAGTTGATTTGCTTGAGGATTGGCATCAATGACGAAGCTTCGAGTCTTGCCTGTTACTCAGGAAGCATTCCAGAATTCTTTCTCGTAGCCATTTTTGCGAAAAAGCTTCCTTCTGATTACTGATATAAGGAAAAAAGATGATATTTTTAATCATTTACTTTATTTTGCGTGTTAAAATGAAATTAAACCGTGAAACATTGTTGTTTCAAATGTATAAGTATTTGCAACCATATTGTAAGTATTTTTGTATTAATTATCTATTTTTAAACGCTTTTAATTGAATTGTTTTTGTTCATGAAATTATACAATCGGTTTCTATTCATTGTATCAGATTTCTAAATTTTAATTCGGTTTGCGTTTCTCTCATGGCTATATATTGTTTTCGTATTTTTAGTACTTTTCGCAGTCAATTAATTTCTTGATTTAAATAAGTAAATTTTTCATTTACGTGGCATTTCAGTATGTTTTCATCAGAGAAAAAATTGAGGAATTATTGCTTTTTTTGTATTCCGTATAATAATAAATAAGAAGAGTATTAGAAATTTAAAATTTATGAAAAATTAAAGTAAAACTTTTAAAATTTTATTTTATAAATGTAGCAAAATTCATATTTTAGTGTAATTTTATAAAGGAATTTAGATCCAAAAAATATCACTAGAAAAAAATTCAAGAGCATTAAAATTGAAAACTTATTATAAATTAAAATCCCATTTATATATATATATATATAGTATAGATACTAAAAGCTACACTATAAACGTACTGGTAAAAATTATTTAAAAAATACTCAGTTTCCTCGAATATTCAAGATATTTAATATATAAGGTTTTAAGGTTAAAATTGTAGATATATTGTGATTCATTCAATATGTTTTACAAAGTTTTCTTGAAGACTTTGCAAAAGAACATGAAAAAAATTTAAGATTTTTTAAAAACCCCGCTACGAAGATATACTTGCTTATTTACGAATGTACATGTAAGTATTGCTCAAAGTAAAGAAGACTATCTCTAAAAGATTCAAACAAGAAAATGGGTGAACTTAAATGATTTTCTTCATCAATTTCAGATCAAAATGCCCCTAAATAATAATTTGACTGACAGTATTTAAAATTTTTAATACACATATACTTTTTTTCATGTGCAATAGATCTAGCCTCCTTCAAAATTTACCTCCCTTTCAAAAAGAGGGGAAATATTTTTTGACCACTAGAATATTAATGAAGGAGCATATATTAGATTTATTAGAGCAAAGCGAAATTTTATAGGATTATTTAGCGCGAAAATTGCATTTCATAAATGCTGATATCAATATAATATATATATATTTTAATTCCTACGCAGTTTTCAACAAAAATTTTACATCGACAATCAAGAAATCTAAAGCTACCTCTACTGCTGATGTTACCTTTGATGACAGATGATCTTGAACTATTCAAGATATACGGGTAAATATATCCATTAATGCAATTTTTTTCATTAATATAAATATTCAATTCTGAAAGAAATATGATTTAATTAATAGAATTTATATTATTTTAACAAATTAAAAATTTTTATTGGTAGTATTTGTCTATAAGGTGAAACTTTTTATTTATTATCTACGAATTTTCGGAATCGAAAACCATTCTTATTAATGAAAATAGTAGTTTCTTTTATATCGATGCGGGGTTACTCAAGCTTAAATCGAATTCAGCATTCCAATTCATCTCGGAGGTAATCTGTTATATTGACATCTAGACTCTGCACAAATAGTTTGCACAATTTGCTCTAGTAGCATTCTTTAACATCCATATCTGCAGAGTAATTCTACCCAGCTAGCGCATTTATAGCAGATGGAAATTTTAAATTATTTATACATTTGAAATATACTTAATCTTTACGCATAAGGAGTATTTAGCATATTTCTAAACCTTTTATATTTCATTTCAACTTTTCGAAGATAATTTTTTTTTAAAAAAAAGTATCAGATTTCAGTAAAACTCTCATCATTTGACTTCTGTTTAAAAGAGACTGAAATCCATTTCGCTTCACTGTCAATGTCTTTCTAATTCTTAACGCTACTGAACAGGAATTTTTATTTAGGATTCACGAAATACAAAGGAAGAGGGGTTTAATTAGATGACATGAAAATCTTGGTTTGGTATCTTGATACAATTTTGGCTGTTTCGGGGTTTGTGCTGCATTCGAGGTTCAGAAGTATACGTGATAAAAATTTGCAACTGATTCTTTTATATTACAGGAAAAGAATTTTATGCAAAGAAAAGAAATCGATTAAAGGACTCACTTCTTTGCTAAATTGTTTTTATGTGAACTTATTGTTATGGCACCCGTAGCATATTACGCATATATATTTCACCTTGTTGTGTATATATATATAATATGTAGTATGAGCCCCTATGCTACTCCCTCTACCTCGCCGGCAGATGGCAGTAGTGTTCCAACTAGAAGTATAAGTGAGGCAAACGGCAGAAGAGAGACACTTGGTGCGAGAGTGTGTGAGCTTCGAAGTTGAAGGATAACAGCCATGCTATGTTCGCCTGAACTGCAACCAACCCTATACTTTTGTTCTTTTGCTTAATGTTCGTGTAGTCCTGTGTTCGTTTATTAAAATATGGAAAAGACAAACGTGTAGTCTTCTTTCGATTGAGGACACAATCCTAAATATATATATATATTTCAAGTGTAATTTGAAAGAAGCCTGAAAGAAAACCAAAAAAATCTTATGGTGCTTTAGTTCCGTCTTGAACAAGAAAATTATTACATTTTTTTTAAATACCATCATTCATTCATTCTGAATATTCAAATAACCATCATTCATTCTGAATAAAGTGAATGATGGTTATTTTTTTTTTTTCATCATTTCAGGAGAGAATGAGGTATATCATTCCTTCCAATCAGAAAAAAAAATGCATGCTTATAGAAACCTGCCTCGCGCTTAGAGGAACAGATATTTATATATTGAAAAGAATTCAATCAATACTCATTTCTACGCCAATTAATATTTAAGTCGGATATGTGACAAGCGCATTTGGAGCATTCTGTATAATGTATTTTAGATACAACTCAATACCAGAAAAGTAATCTTATGATGCACAAGCTACGTTTCCAACGAAAAAAATATGAAATTTTTTTAAAAAAATCTAACAAATTACATCATTGATGCGTGCATTTTTATTATTATTGCAGGAACGGACGATGTGGGATTTTTTTTTTTTTTTTTTTTATGAAACCTAAAATATTTCCTGAGGACACTGCCGGTGTGAGTCTCCATTTGATACCTCATTTAGTCTGAAGCATCAAACAGTAGTTTTCAACTTCGATTTCATAAATATGTAATTGTTTTTCCTTATTAGTTAACACTTAAATGTCTCATTTAAGTTTTTAAAAAAGTCTCTTTTAGTCCCTAAGTTCAAAAAAAAAAAAAAAAAAAAAAAATGGATTAACATTTTTTAAACACCTGGTTCTTTAAAATATTTTAATAAATGATAGTTGCTTGTTACTAATATTTAGTTACCAATAATATTACTAATATTTACTAAATTCGGATTATCAGTGAAATATTTATTTATACCGAATCCAAATTATTTACATTTGATCTTTTCGCATTCATTATTTAATCGAAAAGAGAGAAGGGCCTCGCACACTAGTGAAACAGTGCACTCAGCATCCACTCTAATAATGCCCCATATTTTTCTCCTAAATGCCCGATACTTGTTTCCTAAATGCCCGATACTTGTTTCCTAAATGCCCGATGCTTGTTTCCCAAACTCATTCTCCTCAAGGACTGAACCAATAATTTTCAATTTAAATAATGACACCAGTGGAGAAATGATTCTTTTTATTCCAGATTCACAAAAGACGCGAAAACGATATGTGGCATCAGAGAATTCGCGAAGATCTCATTTCGGTTTAACTTTAAACTATGTGAAAACATTCAAAAACTAATAAATAGAATAAATAGGACTTAAATTTTATCATAAATGTATTCGTATACAATAAAAATTGCAATGTTCATTTGTATTAATTCATACAATTACTAACTTGGAGCAAATAGAAGATTTTATTATTATTATTATTTTTAAAAAATTCGTTCTGAAATAGAGAGATTTGAAAGCAAAATTCTTGTTGCCTACGAAATACTTAAAACGTTCTGCCCCAAATAAAAACAATTTTGAATGTGCAAAAAATAATATATTTTTAACTAGCAAAAGAAACAAAATCTGAAAAATATTCCAGTAGTATTATAAATTATTTCACACTTCATGGAAGTATTTAATAGGAAAAAAATTATTAAGAATTTAAAAAAAAAAATTAAATTCTCCGAATAGAAGAAATAAATCATTCTTGAAAGAAATGGAAAGTTTTCTCATGGGAATACTTCACAACTGAAAACTGTCGAATAGATCAAGACGCTAAAATGATACATGTTTGAAGACTAGTTTCTTCTGAAACAGAATGCAGTAGTCACACTGTCAGATTGAACTTTAATAATCTCTTGGGCAAAGTATTTTAAATGAAAGTAAACTATGAAGTTAATTTGAAAATTCCGCAAAAAAAGGTACTGAGGATATAATATTGAATACTGTGGCTTAACAGACATTTGTTTCAAAAATATTGATGTATCATGAAATTTAATATTAAGAGATTTCTAAGAAATAAAGTGTACTTTTAATAATTTTTTTTTTCTAAAACAAAAATTTATAATCTGCATTTCCCCTCTTAAAAATCTAGTTTTTTAAAATCAGGTAATAATTTGTGAAAATAAAATACATTTTTTCCTTTGTATAAAAATTGGACACTTTGTTTTTTCTTTCATAAATTTGAGGCAGCATTTCTTGATCTGCATTCAATTATGCTTTGGAACTCTACAGTGTATTTAGTCATTTGTTTACTTACAAAAAATCCGGAAAAATAACAGTAATAAAATTTTCAAAAATATAAAATATAACATTTTTCATGTAAGTATGAAAATATAGTTGCTCATCAAAATATATCTGTAAATTTTGTGCTAAATGAAAATGTTTTTCAATAGAAATCTCTGCCTGATATTTTTGAAATAGCAGTATATTTTATCTCCACTTCAAGCAATCAAGGTCCCACCAAATGAGTTCCTCTCTTGCTATCTAGAAAATTTTACTATTGTGCCAGGCCCTTTAAGAAGAAAAGAAAATCCCGTTTTAGATCAATTACATTTCAGTACAACTTTTCGAAGATATAAGTCTTCAATAAAAAATTTTTTAAAGTAAAATCCTCTTCATTTCTTTTGCCTACAGAGATTGAAATTCATCTCGCTTCTCTGTCGATTTCTTTCTGAATCTTAATACATATCCACTAGAATTTTTCTGTAAAGTGCACTATATAATGTTCGATGAAAAACTGCAAAAAGTAAAATAAATAAAAATATGATAACTCCACATAAGCAGTTATAATTGCATATATAAATGAAGGTATGCATTTGAGCTACTTATGCGCATTTATAACTAGTCCATATGCAGTTTTCCGATATTGCGCAACGTTTTAACTTTACACGTGCAGTTAAATCTTATTTAGTATTAATTTTTATTGTAAACGGAATTTACATCTATTTTTAATATGAAAACTTTCAGACATATTGTCAGATATTCAGTAATTTTTGAATGAGTTTCTAGAAAATGATGGACATTAAAATCAACAGACACGAGAAAAAAAAATTTGGGAAATTTCAAAAACAAGATCATTTTTAATTTCTCAATTATATCTAATAAAAATGCATGTAAAGAGTATTCACAGTTCATAATGATTAATGGAAGTCTCAAATTATTTTCTAATTTCAACGAAACGGGGAAGCTCAAATAATCTTTTTCTTATTCTTCTTATTTTTCTTTTCAATATCTGATGAATGCCGTGACAGCGCTCGTGACCGAATATTCATTTAAGAAAGTTTTTTATAAAGTAAAAGTTAAATTGTTTACGCTCAGCCCTTTTCGGAGAAATGTGGAAAAAATATGTGCCCTGCTACTCTCTATACCACACTTGAATATATAATTAGGAGAAAAAAAATCAATAAAATGGCTTCATCATTTCCTTACAAAATAAAATATCTTATAATATTGAAACAATTTTAGGAATAAAAATAATTTCACTAATAAATATTCTTATTGTTTATTTTATGAATTTTAGAAAAAATTATCCAGTTCAATAAGAAAGTTAAAAAAAAAAAAACAGTCATTTTTAAAAATAAAATGAGTAATAGTACAAAAGGCATTCTCATAAACTGAAATTATGAATTTAAATCTGAAAAGAACAATAAAACAATATATTTTTATATATTCTTAGAAATATAGACTTTTTTTAATAAGTAAAACTCAATTGGATCTGTTTACTTTGTGCAAAGCAAAGAATTATAGACAGAGATATTAATATAAGAAGTATAGATTAGCATTATAAAATAGTTGAATTAAGGAAAAAAATCTTCTATTAAAGAAAAATGTTTAACTATATATGAATAGCAGGTTTCCACCCATATGTCTTCTGAGTTTCTAATGTTTTAATGCTTTTAACTCTCAATTCTTTCAACTTTATGCGTGGTGGCAGCTTCTATCTCATTAAAAATTTGATTCTTTTTATTACGTATATTTATGATATTACTACAAATCAGTAAAATAACTCAAGCCATAAAATTTTCGAAACATATTCACAAAAAAAAAAAAAAAAATCTCTATGGGAATATTATTAAAACTATATCTTGAATTATATTCAAAAAATATTTATTTCTAAAGTATATGGGCATTAATTCATATATCAATGCATAAATCTTGCATTTTAAGCAGATATGAAATATAACTAGGAGAGATTGTAGACTACAAGTCTGCATAATAATCCAGAGACGTTTTCGAGTTTCTGTCAGTTTGTGCGTGGTTAGCTGTGTTTGCACTCGGATTAAGCTTACCTGCAGAAGGGTACTGTCACAACCCCCTATAGACAAGGCCAAAACACTTACGTCACAGAAAGTAATGACGTCGCCCTGAGAAGTTACACGAGTGGGTGTGAATTGGGGGACCGAGGGAGGAATTTCACCCTCATCAAGTTTACTGATAACAAACGAACTCTTCGCATCCCACGCCATGTTTTAGCCAGTGGCCCTTCTGTGTGTGAGTAAACAGGAAGCGTCTTTTCTTATTTGCAAGAAAAATCATTTGGATTACTAAAAATAAAGAATAGAAATGCATTTGATCTGTTGTGTTCCAAACTGTAATGGAAATTACAAGAACAGCCCAAGAGTAAGTGTTTTTGTCTTTTCTAAAAATGAAGAGCTTAAAAAGAAATGGTTAAGTGTCATACATCGTGAAATATTTTATCCGATGCAGCATAGTAGGGTAAGCTCATTTAGTTATTTTAAAGTAATGCCTAATGTTTCTAAACGAAAAATCATTTATTCTCACATTAGAAATGTAACAGCTCAGTAATATCTATTATTCGTGATTTTAATCAAGTTCATTATGAAAAGAATTATTTCATAAAATGCTGTAATGTAGGCAGTATTATTGTCAATATCAATTATAATATTTGCCGTAATTATGTTTACAAGCTTTGTTTACTATTATATCTGTAATTACGTTTACATAGTTAAATTTTATTATATAACATAATGATAAAAACCTGAGAACAAAATAAAAATAAATAAAATAAAAATTCTTCGTACTTATATATAGTTTTATATTGTATGTTTGTTACTGTACTTAAACTAAACATTAAAGGAAGTCAATATTTACGAATAATTTCCTTTTACTGTAGGTCTGAGAATTACATTTTAAAACAAATGATATTGAAAGAGAAACTAGTCTATTTGATTCGAAGTCCAGGAAAATTATTAAGTGCCCCTCTTAAATAAACAGTTGTAAAAACAGTTGTTTTTTAATCGGCTTTTAAATTAATCAGTAAAATTAAAACTGAAGTTCAAAATTTAAGTACAAAATTCAGCACATTTTTAGACGAAGCAAAAGTGATAGAATGCAATTTGAATATTTCAGAAAATTTTGTTAAAACACGAATTCGAAAAAGAAAAAGATTATATTCCGAAATAAAAGAAGATGAAGTTAAAGAATTTGGGTATTAAA
Source organism: Argiope bruennichi (assembly GCF_947563725.1). NCBI lineage: Eukaryota > Metazoa > Arthropoda > Arachnida > Araneae > Araneidae > Argiope > Argiope bruennichi. The sequence goes on along the minus strand of NC_079153.1, from coordinate 77,870,813 downwards.
AATATCACAGTAATTGATACTGTCATTATACAGATAGAAGACAGATTTTAAAATGTGTCAACTTAATCACTGATATAAAAGATTTCAAATTAAATTCAGAAAATTAAAAGTAGGGAAGAATTGTGGTTGATCAAGGTGTGAAGAAGCTTACAAGCATTTGCTGTACAAATCATCGAAAAAAAATTGTCATTTTTCTGAAGTAATTAAAAGCAAAAAGAAAATCATTTACCAGATATACACGCAATAGCATTATATATTATGTTTGTAATTTTTTTTATTTACTTTACAAAAAACTTGGGGCTCCAAATGGTTTCTTGCACCCAATCTCCTTTATAGAGAAGGCCAGCTCTGATTATAATTCAGAACTTATGTACCATATTTATATGAAGAAGAAATTTTCTAATCAAAAATATTTCGCAGTAGATATAATTTTTTTATGATGTAGTGAATGAAGAACAAGTACATGATTATGGCAAAGGCATTTCAGGATATAAACCAGAAAATGTTTATAGATTGGTAATCTGGTCTGCCGTCAATGCATTATTGAATAATTACATGATAGTTTGAAAAGCTCTTCTAAAATCGGAAAGGAAAGAAAATTTGATAAATTTAGTAAAGATATTTCTAACAAAGTAATAAAATATATAGTTAAATAAGAAGGCTCTTCTAATGTTTCAAAGATTTATTGGATATTTTTTGAAGTGTCAATAGAATCGAATATTGTTTCGTGAAATATTGTTTTTATTGCTTTCTTGGACTTGACGACACGGCAAATATTCATAACACCATTTTTTGTATGAAATTGTTTTGAAATTAATCAACAATTTTTTTCATTCAGTTTTTGCTAAATAAATAGTTTTAAATCTAGGGGAGATACACTTACTGGGAAATCTGCCCTGCACATAAAGCAAAAAAGGTAATGCATACCAAGCGCCGTACCTCCTGGGTGATGTGGAAAGCGGCTGCATTTTAATTATTAATGAATTCTACAATATATGTGTGTTGAATTGCATGATATGGAAGTATATGAAATGATATTAACAAGTGAAAGGTAATTTCTCTTGACTCTCTAGCTCGCAGAGACTTAACTTTAAGGGAATGAAGTGTACCGTCTCGTTGTAATGTCATGGAAGACAGCAGAGGCCTTGTCTATCGGGGGTCGTGGTACTGTACATTGAATTTTTTACACTATAAATTGATTTTTTTTTTGAAATAGTTGAAACATTTGTCGATTAAAGCACTTTTGGATAATCCTCCAGAACTGTAAAGGCTAGCAATTTTTCCAGTTTCACAAAATATATTTTCTAAAAACGTAAAATATCACTCTTTTCAATTTCCATCTTAAGTGCAAATTCTTTAACCACGATATCAACACTAGTAAACTCGTACACATGTACTTTTTGAATCGTATTTTTTAGCTATAAGTAGAGAACAAAATAGAGTAGCTTCTTAATACATAAGGCCTATTTCTTATTGCACTGGCCAGCTTCATCTTTTATCCTATTGTAGGATTTAGATAACGGTCACGTGGTTCAACATATTTACATATTCTCGAAGCAATTATTAAAACCTCTTAATCTGGTAATTATGTCAGCTTCCTTTAGTCCTCTATAATTCACTTCAGTATACGAAAATTTCATTTAATGTTAGTCCTTTAAATTATGAACATAAGAATAAGTCCTCTAACAAAACAAAAAGCTTGCGGCTGGAGTGCATCTTTGTCTCGTGCCGGACAAACCTTTGGAGCTGACGCAATGGTGATTAATTCGACTCAGTCTTAGAAGGTGAATTATTGCAATGGACGGGGAGGCTTTTTTTACAGAAAAAGAGGGAATGACTCAGATTCTGATGTATCTTCTAACTAGTTTGTTTTGGGCCTTTATTCTACTTTCGAGAAATAATGCTGTCCCTGAAATAAATTCTTAACTATTTTTTTTTTCTATTTACGGAAATGTTTATATAAAAAGAAGAATTAAGTTAATTGAATCACTACTACACTAATAAATTGATTTCATATTTAATTTTAAAATGCATCTAGAATATTTGGACCATTCTGTATAATGTATTCTACATATAATTTATGTAAAATAATGAGAGTTAAATGAAGCAATCTTCCAATTGACAGGTAAAGCCTCCATCAAGGAAAATTTTTTTTTTAATTTTTTATTAGTTAAATCAGTAATGGATGTTCTTTTACTATTCCAGGGGCTCTTCATCTGCTGGCAAATTGTTTGGTATTTGTTTGCAATCTCTTATGCAGGAATTGGTATCCCTCTTCTACCATACGCTCGTGCAAAACGCAAAGGCAAGGAGAGATTCAACACTTCAGTTTTACATATATATAATAATTTTTAATAGTTTTATGCCTCATTTATTCATTTAATTATTTTTTTAAGAAAGTGATGTTTTATGATCATGTAGAAATTCGTAGATGATGTCAGATTTATTTGAAAGATAGTGTAAATTTTAAAAGTTAAGTTAAAATTCGCATTTTTTTCAGAACTTGCATTGGATGTAATTAGGCGGTATACTGCATAAATCTTTCTCCTCAAGGACTGAACCAATCTTTTTTTACTTAAATAAGGATATCGCTTTTTTATTGCATCGTCTTTTTAATCGATTGATATCGCTTTTTAAAAAATTTAGATTCAAAACAAACGCCAAAAGATACATATGGTACACGAATTCGCGCCGAAACTGTAGGTTAAATTGTAAAATATGATAAGGAATACAAAAAACTAACCTGAATTTAAAGTTTTATAAAATTTTATCATAAATATACTTGTAAGGCTTTTATTTATAAGGCTTGTAATGCCTAATTACAATAATTCATATAGTTATTCAAATCAGTGATATTCCTTTTGTACACATATTTTTTAATTTGAAATTTGAAAGTATCAATTTATCAAACAGCGAGTCAAAGATTTTAATATAAAATTCTAGTTTCATGCAAAATTCTTAAAACATGCAAAAATATATGAAAACGTTTTTAAATGCACAAATGAAATGAAGGAAATATTTAAATAAAATGAGAATTTTTTGAGAATGAGTATGAGTAAAAAATACATTTTGTAACCAAAAAAGTGTAAAAAAATGAAAAGAAAAGAAAGAAAGAAAAATACATTATATGAAAAATGTTCACGTGTAGTTTTATATATTTTTGGTAACTATTTAAAAATAGGTATTAGAAAAAAGAAATTGAATGAAAATAAATAACAGAAATTAAAATTCCCTAAATAGAAATAAATTATTCATAAAAGTGCAAAAAATGTTCTTTTTGAGATACATCGAGAAGATCTATATGTTTGAAAACTAATTTCTTCAAAAGGTTAATGTAAGATTTACACAGCAGAATAGAATTTTGATAAGAATTTAGGATATGCAATTACTGTGTGATTCTCTTACTCTCAAAACTAAGTATATTCATTTGTTTTAATTTAATGTACATACTGAAATAACAGTAATTTTAGTTATGAGCAATGTCAATTTAGAGATATCTTCAATATTTTATGAATGAAGCAAAAAAAAAAAAAAAAACCTGTAGATTTAAAAAATATTTGATACAAAATTGTAGAAAAATGGCAATATTTTCAATGCTTTATGAATATTATTTAATCATATGATGGGGATCTTAAATTATGTGGAAATATTTTTAAAGTATAGTAAAACAATATAATAAAAAAAGTTACAATTTAAACTGTGTTAGTATAATGTTACAAAATAATAATGATTCTTGATTTAATTTTAATAAGTATGAGTATATGGCTCTTGTAATTTACATTAATGTTAATAATAAAATTGCTTCGTAACATCTATTAAAAGAAGGTATTGAGAATTTTAGATAATTGGCTGGTTTACCTGTTTAATGCCGATCTGCAAACAACAACTGAATTAAAAAATATTGAGTATCACGATATTTAATTTTGAAAGATTTTATGGAATTAGAGTGTACTTGAATAAAGTAATGTCCTTTCACAAACAAATTTTTAAAAAAAGATATATTTTGAAAAAAAATGTATATATTGCATATTTTTAATAGCCAGTTGTGTTTAAATAAAACATTAATTAATTAATTATAACTAAAATATACATTTTCTTTTGCATAAAAACTTATTACAAATCACTTTTTTATCATATAACTTTATGACATTTAGAAAGCGTGTTTTGATCTACAGTTCATCTAAGCTTTAGAGTTTTGTTATGCATTGAGTAATTCGTTTACTGACAAAAACTGCAAAGTAATAAAAATGATAATGTTTGCAACAATATATCTTATTACATTTTTTGGTTAATAATGGAAATGCATTTGCTCATCAGAATGTATCTGCATATTTTATGCTAAATGAAAAAAAATTTAATTCAATCTCTAGCTCAATGATTTCGTTTTAATCCCTTATATATTTTTATTTTTATTTTATTTTATTTATTTTTTTACTTCTATATTTTAAACAAATGCAAGCATCAAATATATTTTTTACATTCCAAAAATATTTCGCAATGTTAAAATGTCTAAGATGTTTTAGTTTGAAGTTAATATGATTATAATTTCTGTTTCAAGAAGAAACAAATTGCATTTTAATATCAGAGTACATAGAAAATAAACAAAATATATATATCAACTGTATTATTTTTATTCCAGTTCTATATATGTTTTACATATGGTATAAGCTATCAATGGAAATAAGAATCATTGTCTGTAAAATGCATTAAATAACGCTGTGACAATAATAGAATTAAAGTTATATTGTCTTGTCATGTGTTTAGAATTGTAAAGAATAATATGCATGTAGTATATATATATAAACAAAATTAGAACAATTTTTTAGTAAATTTGTATTGTAATTTGTAATTTCTAGATAAAAAACAATTTCAGTTCGTTGTAATGTCTTACAAGTTTTTAATAAATTTGTATTGAGTTTCTATTTGTAATACGTGAATGCCAAAGTTGATACATTATTTGAATTTTAAATGTTAGTTTAAATTATTAGAGATTTTTATTTTTATTATTGTAATGAATAAATTTGGATTTTTAAGAGCAAATATTGCAGAGAGCCAAAGGTCATTTGATATAGATTACATGCTTAAGAATGCTGTTCTAACAACAAGTATTTTCAATATCAAATCTATATTGATTGTGAAATGATTTCAAATATTATTTCTTTTATTCAGGTAGAATATGGGCTGCGATTAATTTGCTTATTACTTTAATTTAATACAATGCATATGTAAATAAATTATTTTGTAATTAATGCATCTAACATGTAATAACTGAAAAATTTAATATACACATTCATATAAATTAATATTGAAAATCATTCTATTAGCACTATCGGAATTTTGTTCCTCATATCTAATTTAAAATTGCTTTTCCTTTCGCTTCTATCATGTTAAAGAATTTATAGAATATAGTAAGATTTATAAAATGTGTTAAAATATATAAGAATATTTTTTATTTACTATAATTGAAGAGAATTTTTTTTTTGAAAATTTTAAAATGTATTTGGAAAAATCTTGCATACATATTTTTAATTATATGAAATAAGAAGTGGACTGGTTTTTTTGAAATTTTTTCACATACTCTAATAAAGTTGACCTCGCATAGAACTATGAACCTTGGGCGTAGCTGTAGACGCCAAGAATGCTCAACCTATTGTTTTCCGACAGAGAAAAGTCGGAGTATTATGCCTTGCATTATAGTAAACGAAACAGTTCTTTTTTCTGACCAATAGAAGTTGAAATGTGACGCTGAATTACAACTTTAGTAATAATTATTCTTCAATTTTACTTTTCAAATTTATTTATTGAGTTAACTTGTTTCATTTATTTTATGCTATACTATTTTTTTTTTCTTTTTTCATGTTACAGATTATTCGGTCCTTTAACTAATGGGACAATTTATTTATTTCAAAATTTAGACACGTTTTAAAATTTAGTACTTATATCGTCTTTAAATTCTAAAACTGTTTATCATATTTTATTTAACTAGTTTTTTTAGATTTGTTGTTCTTGAGATCACTTATGATGCAACAGCCAGACAGACAGACTTTCAGAGAATAAATTTCATTGAAAAATGAATAGATATCGCCACATTTTTGTAATGGATATCTATCAAATTACTTCCATCAAGATGAAACCTTTTTTGATTTTCAGAAAACGACATACGAACATAACTCTTGAAAATTTATTTTCTAAATGAGAAGTTATGAAACGAGAATATTCAGATTCAAATTCAAGTAAAACCATAGGCTAAATACAAATATTTTCTACTGCAAGGCGTTTTCTTTGTAAACTTATAAAGAAAGGTACTGGTATTGAGAGAAAGTTTTCTTTCTTCAAATTCATTAACTTTTTGAAAGATCTATGTTGTTACTCTTAAGCTATACTATATTATCAAGTCCTAAAAATACTAGCATATTCATACATAGCGTTACACATGCACAAGTATTCATCTGTATTTAATTAAAATAATTAGGATTACGTTTTTCTGCAAAAGATAAACAATCTCAGAGTTTCAGAATAATACATGAAACTCTTGACTGCTCCCCTCAGAACAATAAATAAACATAAAATACTACGTATTTAAGAACGTAATTGTTGCTATTGTAACATTATTATTTGAATAAACTATTGTTGTTAACGATTTAAATATTGAATAAAAGTTATAAAAGTGAAATTCTTGTTTTCAAATGATAGTTTAATCTCATCATGCAGCTGAAAAGATGACCTGAATGTCACAATGTTTAATTGTTCTATTGTTTTCTATTTTGACAGAAGATTTGTAACCTTTTAGAAAAAGATTGAAATTGTAAATTTTATTACCTAATAAAGGTATCTTTTGAAATATATCGAATTATGTTTCCTGAATTTACAAAAATTATTATTATACGTACCTGTAATTCTATCTGATATTCAGTACCCGTCTAAATGCTGGGAAAATTAATGTTATATATTATGATTGATAGTATAAATAATTTTTTGTACTGTATTCACAGGAGTTACATGATTATTCTCTCTAATAAGATACAATATGTAGTTTTGAGATCTCTTACTGCAACTTAAAATATTTATTTTCGTATAATTTGTTTTTGGTCGGGTAAAATACGATATAAAGAGACTGACATGTACACCTTAACTCCAAGCCTTCACATTTATGTGTAAAGCTTTTATGAAACTCCAAGACTAGTGCAGTGGCTCTACGGTGAAACAGCACAATAGGTACAATAACAAATAACGAATATTTATACAACATGAAATCATCGTAAAGTAAACAATAAAAACACACATTTAAAGCTTGCACAAGATTACCACTTGTTATAAGCAATTGAAGAGACGCGGAAAAAATGGCAAAAAATAACAGCACATTCGCTTAAAATAACCATGCAGAAGAGAGGCTTCTTTGAACTATTCACGTCTCCTATAGTCTGCTACTTTCAACCGCCTGAATTGAACTCAACTGCCGACTCACTACAGATGAGTCAGTATTTGATAAACTGTCTTACAGTTTCCTTATAGTTTCTGTGACAGGGCAAAGAAGCTCCTAAAAAATAACGTAGGAAATATTTCAAATTCGAAACAGTAACAATTCATGGAGTGTATTCATGTTGTTTTTAAAATTTCTTTACTTGTTCTAACTTATAATATAATATAATATAATATTATTGGACGTCTCTGTATAAATTTTAATCGAATGTGTTTTAGTCATGTATTAAATTAATTCATTTCATTTATCTTTACTTAATTTTTATTGTGCCTCTGTTTTTCATATAAATGACCTGTTATTCATAAAATATTTCTAATGCAATCTAACGAACGACTAGTTAATGAGTCCATCCTCACTATGATAAAATAATTATATTAACAACTTTATAGTATTTATAATTGAAAATGTTACATTATTGTCAGCAGAAATGGGACAAGATTCTCACTTTTTTTGAGAGAGAGACACGTTTTAGGGAGTCGATACACAGTAAGAGCGTTGGCACTTTTGATGAAAGTTGAGGCCTTCAAACAAATGTTTCGTGGCATGTATTGTATAGTATAATGTATTTGATTCGAATTATAACGATCAATTATAGCAAATTAATGCACAAATTAATAATCCAGAAAGATATGGAATAAATACACTTAAGAAAATTTTCATTTCCAATCTTTTTACCACTTTGAGAGCGGGATTTAGGCTATGTATGTTTTTTATTTCTTTCTACGAATTTTCAATCAAAATTTATAATAGGATCATAGAATCTGCGGATCTGCCATTTGTATTTCAGAGTTATGAACGACCGCTGAGGTATGTTTCTGCTGTATATCCTCTTCTTTGTTTTTCAAAATAATGTAGTTTTCATTAACAACTACAATATTGTCTCAACAAACAATCATGTAAAACTACTTAGAAGAAAATACCGCCGGTTATCAAGTGTGTGAAAGAGTTTTGGCAAGTGTGTATTAGGTGCGCAACTTACTCGCACTCAGTTTAAATATTCATTCATTAATTAGGTTGCGCGATTTTTAAAATAATTCAACAAAACTTTCATCATCTACTGGATATTTATTCAGCTAGCAACATCTCATACATCAGTACAGCAACTGCAAGTGGTTCTAAATCTCCCACGTTTTTTACAAGTACACTTAGGTTTACAGTTAACATTGACACACAGTTAAAAAGATATAAAATTAAAAATACAAAAACTGAAATATAAATTATGAAAGTCATTATAAAATTAACAATAATTAATTGCTTTTAAATAAAATAAATGTAACATTTGTTACTTAATGAAACACAATTTATGTGATTTCGTTACGACCATGTCAAATAGGATTCAGCCGATTTGCTGAAAACAGCTGACAGGTGCAGCCATCTAGGGACCAAAATAACAATTACTTTTGTCCTCGCATGTGTTTGTCTCTTTACAAATCTCGTTACACTTAGAGTATAGAAAAGGAAAGCAGACTAGGTTTTGAAGAAGTGAACTAAATTTTATTGGATGAAAAGATGCTTGCCTACCTAAATGATAAGTACAATAGAATTGCAAGTGTTAGCTGTAATATTTTCCAAACATTTGTACATTTTAGAGCATTCCAAGCACATTTGCTCGGATTGCAACGATGCTATAAAGCAATATTAAGCTTCTTTGCTTATTATACCTAAATTTTAATTGTTTTTTTATTTTCATATTGTTCCTAAATTTTGTGTTATAGATATTTCGTATTCATCTCGGAGGTAATCTGTTATATTGATATCTAGACTCAGCACAAATAGTTTGTACAATTAGCTCTAGTACATTTCTTTAACAGCCATATCTACAAATTCTTTTTATCATCTATATCTACAAAGTAATTCTACCCAGTTAGTGCATTTATAGCAGATGGAAATTTTAAATTATTTACACATTAAAATATTTAATGCATTTGAAATATGCTTAAATTTTAAGCATAAGGTGTTTTTAGCATGTTTCTAAACCTTTTATATTTCGATTCAACTTTTCCAAGACAAATTTTTTTAAAAAAATTTCAGTTTTTCTTTAAAAGAGACTGAAATCTATTTCGCTTCACTGTCAAAATCTTTCTAATTCTTAACGCTACTGAACAGGGAAATTTATTTAAAATTCAGGAAATGCAAAGCAAGAGGGGTTGAATTAGATGGCATGAAAATCTCGGTTCGGTATCTTGATACAATTTTGCCTGTTTCGGGGTTTGTGCTGCATCCGAGGTTCTGCATTGTACATGATAAAGATTTGCAACTAATTCTTTTATAGAAAAGGAAAAGAAGTTTAAGCAAACAGAAGAAATCAATTAAAGGAATCACTTCTTTGCTAAATAATTGTTTTTTTATTTAATTTGAAAATGTGAACGTATTGTTGGTGCACCCGTAGCATATATTTCAAATGTAATTTGAAAGAAGCCTGACAGAAAACCAAAAAAATATTATGGTCCTTTGGTTCCGTCTTGAACAAGAAAATTATTACATTTTTTTAAAAATGTCTAAAGAATAAAATGACTGATGGATATTTTTTTTTATCATTCCAGGAAAGAATGAGGCATATCATTCCTTCCAGTAAGAAAGCAATGCAGAAGAAGAAGAAGAAATGTTTAATTTGAAATATTTAAATTTGTAACTTTTAAATCTGAATTTTTTAAAAAAAATTTCAGTTTCTGAACAGTTAACATTTACCTATCACAGATTTAAAAACTTAGTTGGCAATTATGGTGAAAAAATTTTTTTTATACCGAGTCCTCTTCATTTACATTAAACATCTTCATTCATATTTTATAACCGAAAAGATTAAAGTGTCTCGAACACTATTGAAAAATTGCTTTAAACATGTAAATTTTTCTCCTAATATTCTGATATTTTTCTCCTAAATTCCCGATATATTTGTTCTAAATGCCTGATATTTTTCTTCTAAATGCCTGATATTTTTCTTCTAAATGCCCGATATTTGTCTCCTAAATGCCCGGTATTTGTCTTCTAACTGTCCGATATTTTTCTCCAACTCATTCTCCTCAAGGACTGAACCAATAATTTTTGATTTCAATGATGACACCAGTGGAGAAATGACTCTCTTTTTATTCCAGATTCACAAAAGACGCGAAAACGATATATATAGTCAGAGAATTCGCTAAGTTGTCATTTCGGTTTAGCTTTAAAGTATGTGAAAAAATTCAACGAAACTAATCAATATAATAAATTTTATCATAAATGTATTCGTATACAATAAAAATTACAATATTCATTTGTATTAATTCATACAATTACTAACTTATAATAAAAAGAAGGTTTTTTTTTTTTTTTTTTTTTTTTTTTTATAATTTTAAAAACATCCATTCTGAAACAGAAAGAGATAGATTTGAAAGCAAAATTCTACCTACCAAATTCTTAAAACTTTCTGCCGCAAATAAAAGCAATTTTAAATGTGCAAAAAAATAATATTCCTTTTAACTAGCAAAAGAAACAAAATCTGAAGAATATTCCAGTTGTATTATAAATTATTTCACACTTCATGGAAGTATTAAATAGGAAAAAAATTATTAAGAATTCTAAAAAAAATTAAATTTTCCAAACAGAAGAAATAAATCATTCTTGAAAGAAATGGAAAGTATTCTCACGGGAATACTTCACAACTGAAAACTGTCGAATAGATCTAGACACTAAAATAATACATGTTTGAAGACTAGTTTTTCTGAAACAGAATGCAGTAGTCACACTGTCAGACTGAACTTTAATAAGCTCTTGGGCAAAGTATTTTAAATGAAAGTAAACAATGAAGTTAATTTCAAAATTCTGCAAAAAAAGGTACTGAGGATGTAATATTGAATACTATGGCTTAACAGACATTTGTTTCAACGCTAATGAAAATGAAAATGTTTTTCAATTGAAAACTCTGACTGATATTTTTGAAATGGCAGTATATTTTATCTCCACTTCAAGCACTCAAGGTCCCACCAAATGAGTTCCTCTCTTGCTATCTGGAAAATTTTACTCTTGTGCCAGGCCCTTTAAGAAGAAAAGAAAATTCCTTTCACAAAAATTGAATTTTTTATTGAGTTTCTTATTTAAAAATTTGCAAGGATTCCAACAAGAAGAATGTAATAAGAATTTCGTTCATTTTAGTTCTGAAATGACTAACAAAATATCTTTCATTTGAAGATTTTTCTTTTTATCATTAATTCTGGTTTCAATTATTAATATCATTTTAATTTATTTTTAATTGATTAAATAACCTTTTTTTGCTTGTTTATTTGATATATACAAGCATTAAATTTTTTTTGAATGTGTCGCAATGCTAAAAAGTCAAAGGTCATATTTTTAGGTTAATAAAATTAAAATTAATGTAGAGTTTATTATTATTATAAAATTATGGCCTATAAAATATATTTTAACATCCTTATAAGAATAACTGAAATCTTTCATTGTCAAAATTATTGTCATTGAATCAATTTATGACTTGAATGATTCCGTATTGTATTATTAGAATGGAATTTTTATTAATGAAATGAGTGCATTTTTTTTTTAAAATTCTGTAATTTAAAAATCAAGAATCAAACTTCAAATGCGGTTTATTGCTGTTTAATCAATTTTTGAATGTGATTAAATTGCCTTTTACTCTTAAAAGTGTACTTACTGAAATAGTTATATTATTTAAAAATTAATAGCTGACTTTTGTTATTACTGGTTAATTGTTAAGGAATATTCTTCAAATAATAGATGCTGTTGTATATTCTATCTGTATTGATCTAGTATTTGTGTGTAGTGGCTTCATAAATTATTTGCTTAGTTTGGAAAGAATACATGTTGTGACTTTTATGTTTATTACTTTAATTTAATAGAATGCGTATGTAAATAAGATTTACTTGTGCTGTTTAAACAAATGACAATGTAGCAGATGAAAAATCTATTACACACGTTTCCGCACATTGATTTTGAAACCATCTTCCATAACTAACATCAAATTTCCGTTTCTCATATTTATTTCCGAAGTTAATTACAATGCATTAAATTTTCACTTCTATCACCTTAAAGAATTGATAAAATAAATTGATGTTTATAAAATATATTAAGATTAAAATGTATAAGAATATCTGTAAATTTTCTTAACTATAATTAGATTTCTTTGATATTTTAAAATGTTTGTAAATCAATCTTGCATGCAGGTTTTATATTATTATATAAAAGAAAATAAGTAACACTTTGAAATAGTTTCTTCCCAACTGTATCTAGTAGTCGTATAAATTTGCCCTTTCATAAAATTTTGACGGTTGGGAAATGCTTTGGATTTAACGTGCTCAAAATTCCATTTTCAGTGCTCAAATATTAAAAATATTGTGCTTCGCAATATAATGGACAAATTCGAAAATTTGTAGAATAATGAAATTTGGCACTGAACTACAAATTAAGTAATAAAAATACTAATAAAATTCTGTTTAATTAAGTCTTTTAGTTATTAAATTATTATGTTTATATTTATAGCATTGTATAGACCTAGAGACAACGAACAGTTTGATTTTATTTAAAATGTGGTTGGTACCTATCTACACTTATGATGTGTGCTACTGTGAACGAAATTTTACTTACCTAACTTTTTAACTTTTGTATTTATATTTTAACAGATAGATGAACATAATTTATTCTAAAAATTTTATTTTTTGAACTGTCTATAATGGAGATTCGTCAATATCTAAAATTTGAATTTTTTTTGACGATTACATTACTTTTATGCAATATTTCTTACATCATAAATAATAAATGAAGACTGAAATATGTTAAGGATCACTAAAAACAAATACCTTTCATTAAAAAGTCGTTTTAAGTTTCATTTATTGAACTTTTGTGTACTCAAAAAGAAGTGCTATGAGACTTGAAGGAGTTTTTTTTCTTTTTAATCTGATAATAGTTTGAAGTAAATCCATCTCCAATGAATGATCTCCGAGTAAAATGTATAAATGAATTTTACCCGGATTTTGGAAACTCTTTTTCTTAGATTAAAGCTTTTGCCATCCTTGGAAGTGCCTCACTAGAGCAACGTCTGAAACGTCCAGTTGTATTTCGATATAATAGAGGAAGAATTTCATTGTTGTCAGATTCCATTGTTAATTAGCCGCTTTTGCCAACTAGTTGATATGCTATGATTATTCAATTAAATATGCATTTTGCAAGGATCATTTTTGTGCTAGAAACATTTGTGGAATAATAAAATCTCTTAATTATTTAATTTATAGAAAGCTGAGAAATTTTTCAAAATATTAACGTGTATTTGATATTACGACCCTTGTAGAATATATGGGACAACGTTTGTAGTTATAGGATGTATGATCTGCATTGTACAATGTTGTGTTAAGGTTGTCTACACGTATATTGTCCTATATTTGTAGCATTCAGAATAATCTTCCTAACTCTTGACTTTTCCCTACAGTACAATAAGAAATAAAAAGCTGAGATGCACTGTTTGTTATTATTGCTAATGTATTATTTAAACTTTGAGCAAATGATGTTATGGTGAAATACTTGTTTCCAAATGATATTATACCATCATTGCGCTTACAAAAAAAAATTGTCAAATCATAATATTTGATTATTCTATTGTTTTGTACTTTTAAATACGAAATGTATTTAATATTGTTTTATAGAAATTGTATTTGTAAATTGTCTTATGTAATAAAGTTATCATTAAAAATATATGGAAATAATTCTTATTTTCTGAATTGATTAGTATTTTAAAATTATACATCTAAGGATAGGTAACTGAATGTGACATTCATTGCCAGTCTGGATGCTGAGATAAGTCATTCTAAGTGTGCTAAAATTTGAAGAATTTTTAATTGTATTAAACTTATAGGAGTGACATGAAACATTTTCTTTAATAAAATGAAATATAAGTAATTATTAGTCACTTGCAACTACATAAAAACACTGATAATCACTTAAATTATTTTGGGTTCCATAAAATATTGGAGAGTCAGACTGATGCACATTTGTCCATGCATATTTTAACACAAAATCTTCATATTTTTCTTAAATATTTGCCAAAATGTAATATTTTGTATAATGTCTGTACGAAGAAACAGCACAACAAGCTCAATAACAAATAATGAATCTTAACTCTGCAACTAATATTAACTGCGAAAATATGAATACAGGAACAAAAACACACAGTTCAAGCATACAAAAGTTTAGCATACTGAATAAATAACTGCAGACATTACGCAAATTGGTAATAATCGATCGTAACATTTCAAAGATACTTCGGAGGAGAGAACATTCACTCAACTGCTTATTGTCTGCTGCTCTCAAGCACCCAAGGTGAACTTAACTGCAGATCAGTACTTGATTGACTCTGAAATCGATGCATGAATTCGAGTTTCATCTGCAAAAGTTTTATATACGTGACTATGTATACAACTGTAATCCGTCCATTTTACAAATAGCATTTTCTTCTAAAACATGTTAACCACTATGGTTAACCACCATTGATCAAGCATGGCAATCAAATGGTATTATTTATTTTTACAATTGGCGGATTTCTGATTGATTATCTAGCATAGCTATCAGTTATTTTGATGGCTACGTTGATAAAATACCAAATACTGAATATTGTACTGAGTCACGAAATAATTTTAAACATTTTTATAACGATCTATGCAAAATTAGTTATAATACTTTTAACAATTGCAGAATGATGTGTTAAGAAGCAGTGTTTTAAAGCGGGGACTAGAGACTCCAAAATACTGATTTAAACAGTATATATAGTACTAAAGGAGGCGTACAGTTTTAGCATTACGCGTATATTGATATTTAGAGCATTCTTGAATTTGTTATAATGAGGAATAAAACCGTTAGAAGGAATAAAGGATGGTATGGGAACAGAATCCAGGACATTAAGTTTCAATGATTTTTCATTCGGGATTTTCATTTTAATTTAATCAGTTCTAACAATTAATTAACTGGCGTCTTGAGACGTTATAATTCATGCAAAATCTTGAAAGATATTTTTGATATCACATTGAGACGCCCTTTGTTATTGTTGTCATTTCATGATTTCTCATTGTTCGATTAACATTTTCTGGATTTTGTTGCAAAATACGAATTTTTGATAAAAACAAGTGCTTTTCTCCGAAATAATTATTTTGGTAAATTATTATTTTTAAATACAACCATATTTTGCATCTGGAATTTTCAATATTAACATCGAATCATATGCAAAATCAGGATTTGTTCATCGAATACAGCAATTCTAGATGTTTTATATTATAAGCGTCATTATAATCAGCAAATATTTATAAAATGCCTTTTAAAGAAAGATTGGAATTAAATATTATTTCAACCCATATTCATTGACTCATTTCGAGATTCTCCGTCACTTTAAAGATGGATGTTGTGATACTTGCATATAACAACGTTCTTAACAATGCGTATTAGAGGTAAGCAACAATAAAACATGAACAATTATACAAATATATGGGATATTTTAAAAGCATAAAATAAATATTTTTTATAAATTGAAGCTATAGAAAAATTAAATAAGTATCATATATTATATTATGTTTCAATTGGTTTATATATATATATATATATATATATATATATATATATATATATATATATATATATATATATATATATATATATATATATATATATATATATATATATATATATATATATATATATATATATAATGATTGTTTCGTAAAATTTATCTCATAATATTTGAAAGTAAGCTAAAATGTCAAATAAAGATTTCTTATAACTATGACAGTTTAGTCTGTTGAATGTAAAGAAATTTTAAAGCAATGTCTTTAATTACATGTAGCAGTTTATAATTTAGAATAATAAATAAATTCAACAGAAAGAAAAAAAATTCTCAAAACGAACAATTAATTATCAGATTATATTTTCTGTGCTATCGGATTCCAATGAGCGAATGAAGAAATACAGTGAACAAAGAATCATTAAATATTGTTTCTGAACCTGACTTGTGCATATATTATGAATGAGCAATTCTAGCTATATCGCATTCAAATAAAATCTGTTGAACATAAAAAGTTGTACAAGGAAAATAGAGCAGAATATTTAAAAAAATGAAAGTGGAGAGTACATTAAACATTAAATTAAAAAAGAATTATAATAAATAAATAAATAAGACTAAAAAAAAAAGAATATAGAAACGTCTGTGAAATAGTTTAATATTAAAATGCGGGCTCGAATTTTTTTGTCTGGACAGTTTATTGGTTACACGCAGCTCACATAATGCGTTTCTGAATTAAATTAGGTACGGATTTTCATAGAAATTGTGTAAATACTCTCAATCTATATTGATTCGGATTTATAACAACGTATTTCGATCTTCTTATGACTTTTTTAGAACCACTTGTTGCGCCCACTCCATTTAGATATAGATTACTTAGACTATCACGTATTTACCTGTACAAATGAACTCCTCCGGCAATAGCGTAAAAATCGATTTTATCGATTTAGAATCCTTGTCTTGTGCCGCATAAATTTGTCATAAGACGCCACCTGTTGGACGAGTTTGTTCTAAGTGCGCATTAATACCAACGACGAAGCTTCGGACACTTTAGGTTTCCCAAATAATTGGAAAGATCTCCAGGATTCTTTTTCGTAGCCTTTCTTTAGAAACAGATTTGAGGATCACCAATCTTATTTCAATAAGGATGTCATCCTTATTTCCTTACTTTCTTTTACACGTTAAAATGAAGTTAAACATTGATCGCTGCTGTTTAAAAAGATTTATCGAACATACGGGCAATGTAAGTGCTTTTATATTCATTTTTATTTTTTGAATGCTTTCATTTGAACTGCTTTTATGCAGAGAGTGAATATTAAGATCACTTTTCTTTCAATGTATCAGATTTATGAATTTTAACGCAGTTATCTCTTTCCTATGTCTATATAATATTTTCATAGTTTCAAAAAAGCTTATTTATCAATTAATCCATTGATTTAAGTAAGTTTAAGCTCTTCGCTTAACTTCTCTTTCAAGTCGCCAGTCGATAAATTATTAAATTTTAATCCTATTGAAATACAAATTTTATAAGAATATGACTTAAATATTTTCTTTTTAAAGTATGAAATACAAAAAAAATATGCTGTGACTTGTACTGCTCAAGTGACGAATAGAAATAATCATTTTTCTAGAATGGTATAGATATCCACTGTAATTTTTAATAGAAAATATTGATGATGTGTTGGCAGGTAATCAATGGGTTTTGCATAGTTTGCTTGAAAACTCTGCACATAAAAAAATATAAGTAAAATTTAGAATTTGTCAAATAAACCTCTATAATAATCTCAAAAACAAGTTATATATTTACTAAAGCGCTTGTAGGTATTGTGCAACTTGAACAAAATCATTCCTGAATATTCCAAACCCTTATACAGTTAAAAGTGGGTAAAACGCAATTTCCGTCTCAGTAATTTGTATTTAAATGCCCATAATGCTCTCCTGACCAAACGCATTCAAAAATTTACTTAATGATATTCACTACATGGCAATTTGCCGTGTTCAGTCTTCATTCAATCGCAATTTACCCTACGTCTCTGCAAAACTTCCCGTAAAAGAAATGGGCAATACTTTTTAGAATATTGATGAAAAAAATAAATTGGAACTCGAAAATAGCATGTCATCATGTTGAGTTTATTTAACGTATTTCTTTTTAAATTCCGATGCAGGTCACCGCATCAATCTTCCATGCAAGCGTTGCGGAAAAGACAGTGAAAGATCAGAAAAGACCAAAATGAACACGAAACGTAAGGATATTTTCATTGCAAATTGTGTTTTAATTAATATATTTAATCAGTTGTAAATAGGGATTGCAATACCGGTATACCGGGATACCGAATACCGGTATTTTCAGCCATTTGTACAATTTGTAATACCGATATTTCGTTTTACGGTATTTACACAAGTTTAAATACCGGTTTTTCGATATTTACTAGAAATTTTTAAAATTGTCTCCATTATATGTTCAGGTATCGCGAACATAGCAAAATAGTATACGTTTTTGTTTTTATGTCTTCCTAACGGGCGAAACTAGTTAGCTAATTAATGGCTTAAATCTAAATTAGCGAAACATGGATTATCCCTGAAAGAAAGTATTGTATCAAAAAATACTGATGGAGCAACAATTATGAAAAAAGTTGTATTGGTGCAAATCAGCAGTTGTGCTATGCACATGGAATTCAATTAGGAGTAATAGATGTATTATACCAAAAAAATAAAGAACAGAAGAATCCAAATACTGTGGATATAGAAACTTCGGATTCCAACTATGATATTGACAATGAAGATAATGGCAATGTACTTGTTGAAGAAGATATTGCTAATGAGGATGAAATATTAACCTATCAGGAATTGTATCCTATAATTTATAAAGTTCGAAAAATTGTTAAGATATTTAAACGTTCCCCTATAAAAAGGATATATTACTAAAATATATACTAATTGAAAATAAAACTGAATATATGTTAATATTATATTCTAAAACACATTGGAACAGTTTACTCCTCCCTCCGATTTTTGAAACTGAGATATCCAATCCAAAAAGCAATAATCGACTTAAAAATGTAAATTAATTTTTCAGATAGTGAATTCGACTTAATATCCAGAACTGTATCAGCTCTACTTCCAATAAAACTGACTATTGAGGCATTATGTCGGAGAGATTCTAATTTATTAACAGCTAATGCAACAATAAATTTCATGTTGCAGTCACTGAAAGAACAGCACACATCACTAACTGAAGAATTATATATTACAATGAAAAATCGTACAGAAGAAAGGCATACCGAAATAGAAAATGCCTTATGGTATTTACATAATTATAATGATTTTAAAAATAAAAATGAAAAAGAAGAGAAGAAAAGAAAATAACCAATTCAAATCTGATTAAGTTTAGAGTAAATTTTTTTAAAATTTTTTACCCACAAACCTATCCACATTCAGAAGAATTCGGTTCAGTTATCGAAGATTATGATGACACTAATGTCGATAGTGAAAAGGAATTGTCTCTTGAACAAAAATTAGAATTAGCGATAAATAAAAAAAAAATAACTAACCAAAATATAATACAGAAATCATCTATATCCAAACCCATCCGACGAGAAATCGATTTATTTGAAGATGAGGGATTTAGAGATCAATTCTTGGAAAAAGTATATCGCGCATTGCTAACAGTGCCACCAACCAGAGTAGATGCGGAAAGAGCGTTTTCGACAACTTGTAATTTTTACACAATTATTTTTCAGGCTTAATGACAGTACAATTGATGCATTATGTTTTTTGAGATCACATTTCAAAAATTTGTAATGGTACCACAGACTGAATAGTGATATTTACACTTTTTTGTGATTTAAATAAATAAGATGTTTCTTTACTTTTTTGTGATTATATATTGTTATAATTTATAAGTTACAAATTATTTTTTGTGATATTTACTCTCTCTAAAAAAACTGACAAATAAAACAAAGAAACACCTGTGTTTTCTTTCTTTTTCTAAAATTTTTTAATACCGGTATTAAAACCGGTTTCCCGGTATTAAGATTTAAAAAATACAGAATACCGGTATTGAAATTTTGGTCCTGTATTGCAATCCCTAGTTGTAAAAGAATTATGATTTAATTAATAGAACGTAAATTATTTTGACGGACTTTAATTTTGTAATAGCACTAATTTTCTATCAGGCAAATCATTTTATTTGATATCGATTAATTTTCGGAATCGAAAATCATTTTTATAAAAGAAAATAATAGTTAATAATAAAAATAATAAAAATTAAAGGAAAGAATAATAGGAATTAAAAATTAATTATCATGCCTAATTTAATTCATTTTAAATTTACCTAATTTCTAGGCAAAAAGTGTATTTAGCACGTTTTTAGATCAATTACATTCATGTATTTACGAATAATTTCCTTTACTTTAGGTCTGTGAATTACATTTTAAAACAAATGATATTGAAAGAGAAACTAGTACATAAACTAGTAAAATGACATAACGATAAATACCTGAGATTAAACAAAATAAAAACTCTTCGTACTTATATACATTGTTTTATGTTGTATATTTGTTATTCTATTTAAATGAAACATTAAAGGAAGTCAATATTGACGAATAATTTCCTTTACTGTAGGTCTGTGAATTACATTTTAAAACAAATGATATCGAAAGAGAAACTAGTCTATTTGATTCGATGTCAGGAAAATTATTAAGTGCCCCTCTTAAATAAACAGTTGTAAAAACAGTTGTTTTTTATTCGGCTTTTAAATTAATCAGTAAAATTAAAGCTGAAGTTCAAAATTTAAGTACAAAATTCAACACATTTTTAGACGAAGCAAAATTGATAGAATGCAATTTGAATATTTCAGAAAATTTTGTTAAAACACGAATTCGAAAAAGAAAAAGATTATATTCCGAAATAAAAGAAGATGAAGTTAAAGAATTTGGGTGTTAAAAATATCACAGTAATTGATACTGTCATTATACAGATAGAAGACAGATTTTAAAATGTGTCAACTTAATCACTGATATAAAAGATTTCAAATTAAATTCTCTCCACGCTCTGATTATAATTCAGAACTTATGTACCATATATGAAGAAGAAATTTTCTAATCAAAAATATTTCGCAGTAGATATAATTTTTTATGATGTAGTGAATGAAGAACAAGTACATAATTATGGCAAAGGCATTTCAGGATATAAACCAGTAAACGTTTATAGAAAGGTAATCTGGTCTGCAGTCAATGCATTATTGAATAATTACATGATAGTCTGAAAAGCTCTTCTAAAATCGGAAAGGAAAGAAAATTTGATAAATTTAGTAAAGATATTTCTAACAAAGTAATAAAATATATAGTTAAATAAGATGGCTCTTCTAATGTTTCAAAGATTTATTGGATATTTTTTGAAGTGTCAATAGAATAGAATATTGTTTCGTGAAATATGGTTTTTATTGCTTGCTTGGACTTGACGCCACGGCAAATATTCATAACACAATTTTTTGTATAAAATTGTTTTGAAATTAATCAACAATTTTTTTCATTCCGTTTTTGCTAAATAAATAATTTTAAGGTGTATGTACACACTTGAAACTTCGAAAATCGTTCAAAATATTGAATATTTTTTAATTACTTAATAATGTTCTCTAGTCGTTTAGCTTTCAAACGATATCAAGATGTTGTCAATATTCGAAATATTTCTCGAGTTATAATTATTTTCCTCGATCTGCTTACATTAAAAACTCTAGTTACGGAGTTTTTAAAACTCATTTTATGAAGAATGATATTTTCTCACTATGTTGCTTTATTCAAACAATCATAACTCAACAAGAAATTAACCTAATACAGTTATTTATATATCAAAATAATTTGTATGAAATAGCGGATGTTTTGAGCCTCAATAAGTTATATTTATAGAAATAAAATTTTAATAGCTATTTAAAAGTTAAAATTACAGAAAAAATCTCGCAATTTCTGTTGATCGTTGATGAAAAATTTGTTTAAAAAAAACTATGTATTTTTATAACTTGATTGAGGCAGACAACATGAAGACTAATATTAGGCATAATTTCCAACTAGAATTGTGTGTCTGTACAAATTAGAATTTAAGATATCATGTTTCAAAAAATAGGTTAATTAGCTCATTAAATATTAATTAATTAATTAATAATTAGTGTAATATGGTTTTTTCTCACTGAAATGAGTTTAAACATATTTTAATGACCTACTGTGAAAAAACTGGATTTTTAAAGTTAAAATTGCAGAAAAAAACTTCTAGTGTGTACGTACACCTTAAATCTAGGGGAGATACACCTACTGGGAAACCTGCCCTGCACATAATGCAAAAAAGGTAATGCATACCAAGCGCCGTACCTCCTGGGTGATGTGGAAAGCGGCTGCATTTTAATTATTAATGAATTCTACAATATATGTGTGTTGAATTGCGTATGGAAGTATATGAAATGATATTAACAAGTGAAAGGTAATTTCTCTTGACTCTCTAGCGCGCAGAGACTTAACTTTAAGGGAATGAAGTGTACCGTCTCGTTGTGACGTCACGGAAGACCGCAGAGGTCTTGTCTATGGCGGATTGTGGTACTGTACATTGAATTTTTTTCACTATAAATGGATTTTTTTTTTGAAATAGTTGAAACATTTGTCGATTAAAGCACTTTTGGATAATCCTCCAGAACTGTAAAAGCAAGCAATTTTTCCAGTTTCACAAAATATATTTTCTAAAAACATGAAGTATCACTCTTTTCAATTTCCATCTTAAGAGCAAATTCTTTAACCACGATATCAACACTAGTAAACTCGTACACGTGTACTCTTTGAATTGTATTTTTTAGCTATAAGTAGAGAACAAAAATAGAGTGGCTTCTTAATACATATGGCCTATCTGTTATTGCAATGACCTGCTTCATCTTTTATCCTGTTATACGATTTAGATAACACTCACGTGGTTCAACATATTTACATATTCCTGAACCAATTATTAAAACCTCTTAATCTGGTAATTATGTCAGCTTCGTTTAGTCCTCTATAATTCACTTCAGTATACAAAAATTTGCATTTAATGTTAGTCCTATAAATTATGAACATAAGAATAAGTCCTCTAACAAAACGAAAAGCTTGCGGCTGGAGTGCACCTTAGTCTTGTGCCGAACAAACCTTTGGAGCGTACACATTCCTGATTAATTCGACGCAGTCTTAGAAAGTGAATAATTGCAATGGACGAGGAGGCTTTTTTTTACAGAAAAAGAGAGAACTACTCAGATTCCGATGTATCTTCTAGCTAGTTGTTTGTTTTGGGTCTTATGCTACTTTCGAGGTACAAAGCTGTCCCTGAAAAAAATTCTTAACTAATTTATTTTATTTCTATTTGAGGAAATGTTTATACAAAGAGAAGAATTAGGTAAATTGAAGCACTACTACACTAATAAATTGATTTCATGTTTAATTTTAAAATGCATCTGGAATATTTGGACATTCTGTATAATGTATTCTACATATAATTTATGTAAAATAATGAAAGTGAAATAAAGCAATCTTCCAATGGACAGATTAAGCCTCCACCAAGAAAAAAAATTAATATTTTTTCAAATTTGTTATTAGTTAAATCAGTAATGGATGTTTTTTTACTATTCCATAGGCTCTTCATCTGCTGGGAAATTGTTTGGCATTTGTTTGCAATCTCTTTTGCAGGAATTGGTATCACTCTTCCACCATAAGCTCGGTCGAAATGTAAAGAGCCGGAGAGATTCAGCACTTCAGGATTACACATATATAATAATTTTTAATAATTTTATGCATTATTAATTACTTTTTTTTGAGAAAGTGATATGTGATGATTCGCAGGAAATTTGCATATTATTTCGAATTCGTTTGAAAAATAGTCTAAATTTTAAAATTTAAATTAAAATTCGCATTGGTTTCGAAATTTCAATTGGATATAATTAGGTGGTATTCTGCATAACTCATTCTCCTCAAGGACTGAGCCAATCATTTGTGACTTAAATAAGGATATCGCTTTTTTAATATATCGTTTTTTTTAATCGATCGATATCGGTTTTTTAAAAATTTAGATTCAAAACAAACGCCAAAAGATACATATGGTACACGAATCTGCGCCGAAACTGTTGGCTACATTGTAAAATATGATAAGGAATACAAAAAAACTAACCTGAATTTAATAAGTTTTATAAAATTTTATCAAAAATATATTTGTAAGGCTTTTATTTATAAGGCTTGTAATGTCTAATTCATATAGTTTTTCAAATCAGTGATCTTCCTTTTGTATAGATATTATTTATTTTGAAATTTGAAAGCATCAATTTATCAAACAGAGAGTCAAAGATTTCAAGATAAAATTCTAGTTTCATGCAAAATTCTTAAAACATACGAAAATGGTATGAAAATATTATTAAATTTACACATGAAAGGAAGGAAATGTTTAAATGAAAGGAGAATATTTTTAAATGAGAAAAAAATAGATTTTGTAACCAAAAAAAGTGAAACAGAATTAAAAGAAAAGAAAGAAAGAAAAATACATTATATGAAAAATGTTCCAGTAGTTATATATACTTTTGGTAGCTATTTCAAAATAGGTATTAGAAAAAGAATTGAGTCAAAATATATAAAAGAAATTAAAATTCTCAAAACAGAAATAAATCTTTCTTAAAAGTGCGAAAATTGTTCTTTTTGAAATACAACGAGAAGATCTATATTTTTAAAAACTAGTTTCTTCGAAAGGTTAATGCAATTGCGCGGCTAAATAGAAATTTCATAGGCACTTATGATCTGCAATTACTGTGGGATTCTCTTACTCTCAAAACTAAATATTTTCATTTGTTTAAATTTAATGTACATACTGAAATAACAGTAATTTTAATTATGAGCAATTTCAATTTTGAGATGTCTTCAATATTTTATAAATAAAGCAAAAAAAAAAAAAAAATGTGGATTTAAAAAAATATTTGATACAAAATTGTAGAAAAATGGCAATATTTTTAATGCATTATGAATATTATTTCATCAGATGATGGCGGTTTCTTAAATAATGTGGAAATATTTTTAAAGTATAGTAAAACAATATAATAAAAAAGTTACAATTCGAAACTGTGTTAGAATAGTGTTACAAAATAATAATGATACTTAATTTAATTTTAATAAGTAGGAGTATATGGCTCTTGTAATTTACATTAATGTTTATAATAAAATTGCTTCGTAACTTCTATTAAAAGAAGGTATTGAGAATTTTAGATAATTGGCTGGTTTACCTGTTTAATGCCGATCTGCAAACAACAACTGAATTAAAAATATTGAGTATCACGATATTAATTTTAAAAGATTTTCTGGAATTAGAGTGTACTTGAATAAAGTAATGTGCTTTCACAAACAAATTTAAAAAAAAAAAGATATATTTTGGAAAAAAAATGTATATATTGCATATTTTTAATAGTCAGTTGTGTTCAAATCAAACATTAATTAATTAATTACAAATAAAATATACATTTTCTTTTGCATAAAAACTTATTACAAATCACTTTTTTTATCATATAACTTTATGACAGTTCATCTAAGCTTTAGAGTTTTGTCTCGCATTGAGTAATTCGTTTACTGACAAAAACTGCAAAGTAATAAAAATGATAATGTTTGCAACAATATATCTTATTACATTTTTTGGTTAATAATGGAAATGCATTTGCTCATCAGAATGTATCTGCATATTTTATGCTAAATGAAAAAAAATTTAATTCAATCTCTAGCTCAATGATTTCGTTTTAATCCCTTATATATTTTTATTTTTATTTTATTTTATTTATTTTTTTACTTCTATATTTTAAACAAATGCAAGCATCAAATATATTTTTTACTTTACTTAATGTATTATTTAAACTTTCAGCAAATGTTGTTATGGTCAAATTCTTGTTTTCAAAATATAATATATCCTCATTGCACAGATACAAAAAATATTCCACATCATAATATTTTATAATTCTAATTTTTTTATACTTTTAAAAAAGTAATATACTTAATATTTTTAAAAGAAATTGTGTTTGTAATTTTTGTCTTGTAATAAAGATAATATTGGAAATGTATGGAAATAAGGTTTTTCTTCTGAATTAATTTGCTTTTTAAAATTATACACCAAAGGCAAGGTAACTCAATATGACATAAATTACAGATATGGATGCTGAGGTAAGTTTTATTAAGTGTGCTAATATTTGAAGAACTTTTAATTGTATTAAACTTATAGTAGTGACATTAAACATTTTCTTTAATCAAATGAAATATGAATAATTATTAGTCACTTTCAACTACATTAAAACATTGACAATCTGTTAAATTATTTTGGGTTCCATAAAATATTGGACAGTGAGAGTGATGCACATTTGTCCATGCAAATTTTAACACAACACCTTCATATTTTTCTTAAACATTTGCCAAACTGTAATATTTTGTATAATGTCTGTACGAAGAAACAGCACAACAAGCTCAATAACAAATAATGAATCTTAACACTGCAACTACTATTAACTGCGAAAATATGAATACTGGAACAAAAACACACAGTTCAAGCATACAAAAGTTTAGCATACTGAATAAATAACTGCAGACATTACGCAAATTGGTAATAATGGATCGTAACATTTCAAAAAAACTTCGGAGGAGAGAATATTCACTCAACTACTTATTCTCTCATTGTCTGCTGCTCTCAAGCACCCGAGGTGAACTTAACTGCAGATCAGTACTTGACTGACTCTGAAATCGATGCATGCATTCGAGTTTCATCTGCAAAAGTTTTATAAACGTGACAATGTATACAACTGTAATCCGTCCATTTTACAAATAGCATTTTCTTCTAAAACATGTCAACCACAATTGATCAAGCATGGCAATCAAATGGTTTTATTTCTTTTTACAATTGGCGGATTTCTGATTGATTAACTAGCATAGCTATCAGTTATTCTGATGGCTACGCTGATAAAATACCAAATACTGAACAATGTACTTAATCACGGAACAATTTTAAACATTTTTATAACGATCTATGCAAAATTAGTTATAATACTTTTAACAATTGCAGAATGATGTGTCCAGTAGCAGTTTTTTAAAGCGGGGACTAGAGACTCCAAAATATTGATTTAAAAATATATATATAATATTAAAAATATCGTCCAGATTTATCATTACACGTATATTGATACTTAGAGCATTCCTGAATGTGCTAGAATGATTAATAAAACAGTTGGAGGATAAGGATAAGGTATAAAAGATGACGTGGGAACAGAATCCAGGACGTTATGTTTCAGTGATTTTTCATTCGGGATTTTAATTTTAATATAATCAGTTCTAACAATTAATTAACTGGCGTCTTGAGACGTTATAATTCATGCGAAATCTTGAAAGATATTTTTGATATCGCATTGAGACGCACTCTGTTATTGTTGTCATTTCATGATTTCTCATTGTTCGATTAACATTTTCTGATTTTGTCGCAAAATACGAATTTTTGATAAAAACAAGTGCTTTTCTCCGAAATAATTATTTTGGTAAATTATTATTTTTAAATACAACCATATTTTGCATCTGGAATTTTCAATATTAACATCGAATCATATGCAAAATCAGGATTTGTTCATCGAATACAGCAATTCTAGATGTTTTATATTATAAGCGTCATTATAATCAGCAAATATTTATAAAATGCCTTTTAAAGAAAGATTGGAATTAAATATTATTTCAACCCATATTCATTGACTCATTTCGAGATTCTCCGTCACTTTAAAGATGGATGTTGTGATACTTGCATATAACAACGTTCTTAACAATGCGTATTAGAGGTAAGCAACAATAAAACATGAACAATTATACAAATATATGGGATATTTTAAAAGCATAAAATAAATATTTTTTATAAATTGAAGCTTTAGAAAATTATTATATTAAATTTAAGTATCATATTACATGTAATTAAATATTAAGAAAATTAAGTATCATATAACATGTTATGTTTCATAAAGATTTTATAGATGTTGATAAAGGACATATTATTACAGGTAATTTAAAAATTACTGAATCCAACTCTTTAAGAGATTTGATGGGAAGAGGAACAAAATTTAGATTAAGAGAAAAAATAAACCATAGCAAAATTTTGATTTCTATTGGTAATGATTTGGATTTTTTTATTGCTAAATTATCTAGAAAATACCATTGTCCTGCGGAAGGTTTTGGGGAATGGAAAATGAGAATTTTAAAGGAAATTAAAATAAAAATGAATACTGATTTTGACAGATCTAAAGAACGTGGGATTTATTTTAATAAAACATTAAAGAAAGAAAGAAAAAATTTGAAAGAAAAATTTGTTATTACAGAAATAGATAAATCAGCAAATAATTTCTGTTTAATTTGTAAATACTATTATAAAGAACTTTTAATTAATGAATATAACTCTAATGCAACTTATATGTTAAAGAACACCGGGAAAAAGGAATTAGATAAAAGAATGCTAGCTTTCGCAAAAAAAAAAAAAAAAAAAAAAAAAACTAAGACTTGCTCTCTTAACTATCCTTATTTATTCCCAACAGTTAAATTTCATAAATATCCATTAAAATTCAGATTCGTAACCCGTAGCACTGGCAGTTATAATTACTATACGGGTAAACATTTCTTTAAGTACTTCAAAAATTATCCTGGACAAAATAAAAAATGAGGACAACTTTATTATTTCTAGTAACAAAGAAGTACTGGATTTTCTTAAAGATAACAACATTAATAAACTTGATACTTTGATTTCGAAAATTTATACACTAATCTACCTCATGAAAAATTAATAAAGGTCTGCACTTTTATATATGACGAATATTTAAATCAAAATATCATTACTAAAAATAACTGGCTTGAGTTAAGTAATTTTAATATTACTGAAAATTACGTTTTTAATGGTATTAATTTTTATAAACAAGTCAAGACATTCTAATGTGAACAGCTTTCTCAAGTGCTTTAGCTAATATTTTCCTACATTACTATGCGAAAAAAATAATTAAATATAATTTAAATATCGGGTGGAAATATATTGATGACCTACTTTTGATTAACTTCGACAATACTAATATTGTTACTAATTGCTATCCAAAAGATATAATTCTAACAGATACAAATAAAAATCAACTTGAGGCTACCTTTCTGGATTTAAAAATCGAAATTGCTAATGATAAAACAATAGTTGGTATATACGATAAAAGGGATGAATTCAACTTTAAAATAACAAAACTATGTAACTACCATTCCAATATAAACTCTTAAATTTTCAAAAATCTAATTTTCTCAGAAGTTAACAGGATAAAAAAAAGGGTTTGCAATAATAAAAATTCCTATATTGAAGCATCAAACAACCTCATTCAAAATTTAATTAAAAATGAATTTCCTAGAAATTACTGTAATGTCAATTTTTTAATTAAACAAGGTATGGTTTGGGATTAATCCTTTGGCTTAAATAAAAATAGAACTTTCCTTGCATATTAGATCACTCAATAGATGGCGCTGGGAGCCTACAATTTTTTACCTGATTTAGCGTTAGCATTTTTACCGTTAGTGTTTTTAAAAAGCGAGAATCACAATCGATAACTTAAAAATTCCTTGACTGCTGATGGTATGTTCTGGCCTTTTCGTTTTTTCCTTTAGTGCTATTTTGTTTTTATTGTTATTTTTGTTATTGTTATTTTACTTTGTAGTGGTTATTTTTTTCTAATTAGTTGTTTTGTATTTTCCTTTCTATTAAAATGGTATATATCTTGGGCCTAATTTCAGGGGATTTTCGGGTCACGAGGAATCATTATTAGACTAATGTCTGCATTTCCTCACAGAAAAAATCCCTTTATTCGAATCCCTGCCTGAGGGTGACCCTTGAAAAAGTCTTCAGGCCGGATTTTTTTTTTTGTATTTTTTTTTGGTTCAATTTTTATTTGGTTTTTTTTATTTTCCTATTAACTTGATTTTAATACTTTTGTATCAATTCATCTGTGTTTTAGAAGTAGCTGCAGTTGCGCTCTCTAAATACTCTGAAGTTCCTTTTTGGTTTTAGTTTGAATAGGTAATAATTTTTAGTTGCGATTTCGAAACTGTTTTGTTTCGTTTTCAAACTATATATAGATTGGTGACTTATATATATATATATACAGTGGTGGCCAAAAGTGTGGACATTTTTTGAAAGTTTCATGTTTTTCAACTTTGCGTGCTTGTAGAATATATTAATTTTCACTTAAATACAAATGTTTGTATATCAAATTGAAGGTAATTTATTGTAGAATTTAATAACAAAAACAGTATTATAATATCTGTATTACAAAAAAAGTTACGCTCATTTTAGTAGAACAAACAAATACAAATCGTTTTGAATAATGACGTGTTTTGCAATAAAAGCGTACTAGCCAATCACAAACACTGTTCTGAGGACCCCATCAAATGTCTGTAACTATAGTTTAGGTTATTTGGTATGTAAAATAGTTATTGTTGTGGAAATATTTTGCGGAATGATGCATACAAGTACAATTAAATAGAGTATTGCTGTTTTTGAATATTTTAAGTCCTTTTTTCTAATTAAACTAATTTTAAACAATGTCACCAACAAGAAGAACTGATTGGACATCTACAAAAAGAAGCCGAATTGTCATATTGAGAGAAATTGTCCTCTCTTATGCTGAAATTGCAAGACAAGTTGGTGGTTCAGTGACTTGTTCTGGTGTACGAAAGTTCTGTTTACGTTATGAAAAAACGAAATCAGTGGGAAATAAGGCCAAATCAGGCCGAAAAAAGTGCACAAGTGCTACTGCCGATAGAAAAATTAAACGGCTGTGCCTTCAAGATAGAAAAATTTCATCAGATGCCATTAGATTTTAAATGAATGCAGCGGGTATTGCAGTAAGTTCAAGAACAATAAGAAGAAGGTTAGGATTTAGACTACAAGCTAGAATTCCAAGGAAAAAACCATATTTAAATCAAAAGCAACGCGAAAAACGAGTTAAGTGAAAAGAACACATTAAATGGTCAGAAAATCAATGAAAGCAAGTAATCTGGAGCGATGAGACTAAAATATCGCTCTTTGGTAGTGATGGTAGAAAATATGCGAGACGTAGAGTAGGTGAAGGACTTCATCCTGATTGCATTGAAGCAACTATAAAAACTACAACAAATGCCATGATTTGGGCATGTATTTCTGCAGATAGTGTGGGCCGAATTCAAGTGATTGATGCCATCCTGAATGCCAAAAAATACATCGAAACTGTCCTGGAACCAAAATTGATACTTTCCATCAGGGATTTCTTACCCAACAAATCACCATTTATTTTTCAGCAGAATTCAGCTCCATGAAACACAGCAAAAGTATGCAAAGCATGGTTTCATAATAAAGGCATAGATGTATTACCATGGCCAGGAAACAGTCCTAATCTCAATCCAATTGAAAATTTGCGGCAACGTTTGAAAATTCTTGTACGAAAAAAAACGTCCCTCCAATAAAAGACAACTTATTGAATCTATAATTGATTCTTGACACCATGTGATTACGAAAGATGAACTCCAAACACTCGTTCACTCGATGAAAAGACGCTGTGAAGCTGTCTTAAAAAATAAGGGTTATCCTACTAAGTATTGATTGTGTAAGTATCACTTTAAAAAAATGCAAATCTAAGATAGATCTTACTAAAATGAAAGTAACTTTTTTTTTGTAATACAGATATTGTAATACTGTTTTTGTTATTAAATTTTACATTAAATTACCTTCAATTTGATATATAAACATTTGTATTTAAGGGAAAATTAATATATTCTACAAGCACGCAAAGTTGAAAAACATGAAACTTTCAAAAAATGTCCACACTTTTGGCAACCACTGTATATATATATATAAAATGATTGTTTCGGAAAATTTATGTCATAACGTTTAAAAGTAATCTAAAATGTCAAATAAAGAATTCTTATAACTATGACAGTTTAGTCTGTTGAATGTAAAGAAATTTTAAAGCAATGTCTTTAATTACATGTAGCAGTTTATAATTTAGAATAATAAATAAATTCAACAGAAAAAAAAAGTTCTCAAAACGAACAATTAAATATCAGATTATATTTTCTGTGCTGTCGCATTCCAATGAGCGAATGAAGAAATACAGTGAACAAAGAATCATTAAATACTGTTTCTGAATCTGATTTGTGCATATATTATGAACGAGAATATTAGCAATGTAACTATATCGCATTCAAATAAAAGCTGTTAAACATAAAAAGTTGTACCACGAAAATAGAGCAGAATATCTAAAAAAATGAAAGTGGAGAGTACCTTAAACATTAAATTAAAAAAGAATTATAATAAATAAATAAGACTCAATAAAAAGAATATAGGAACGTCTGTGAAATAGTTTAATATCAAAATGCGGGCTCGAATTTTTTTGTCTGGACAGTTTATTGGTTACAAGCAGCTCACATAATGCGTTTCTGAATTAAATTAGGTACGTATTTTCATAGAAATTGTGTAAATGCTCTCACTCTCTATTGATTCTGATTTATAACGA
The DNA here is from genome assembly GCF_947563725.1 of Argiope bruennichi. NCBI lineage: Eukaryota > Metazoa > Arthropoda > Arachnida > Araneae > Araneidae > Argiope > Argiope bruennichi. Next base: position 77,838,236 of record NC_079153.1, on the reverse strand, counting down.
CGCATTTCGATCTTCTTATGACTTTTTAGAACCACTTGTTGCGCCCACTCCATTTTGATATTGATTACTTAGAGTATCACGTATTTTCCTGTACAAATGGACTCCTCCGGCAATAGCGTAAAAATCGATTTTATCGATCTAGCATCCTTGTCTTGTGCCGCATAAATTTGTCATAAGACGCCACCTGTTGGACGAGTTTGTTCTGAGTGCGCATTGATACCAACGACGAAGCTTCGGACACTTCAGGTTTCCCAAATAAGTGGAAAGATGTCCAGGATTCTTTCTCGTGGCTTTTCTTTAGAAACAAATTTGATGATCACCAATCTTATTGCAATAAGGATGTCATCCTGGTTTTCTTACTTTCTTTTACACGTTAAAATGAAGTTAAACATTGATCGCTGCTGCTTAAAAAGATTTACCGAACATACAGGCAATGTAAGTGCTTTTATATTCATTTTTATTTTTTGAATGCTTTCAAAGAGAGAATATTAAGATCAGTTTTCTTTCCATGGGGACGTAAATATATTGAATTTTTATTCTGTGATCTGTTTCCGATGTCTATATAGAGTTTCCTAATTTTAAAACGCTTCTTTATCAATTAATCCATTGATTTAAGTAAGTTTAAGCTCTTCACTTAACTTCTCTTTCAAGTCGCCACGTCGATAAATTATTAAATTTTAATCCTATTGAAATACAAATTTTATAAGAATATGACTTAAATATTTTCTTTTTAAAGTATGAAATACAAAAAAATATGCTGTGACTTGTACTGCTCAAGTGACGAATAGAAATAATCATTTTTCTAGAATGGTATAGATATCCACTGTAATTTTTAATAGAAAATATTGATGATGTGTTGGCAGGTAATCAATGGGTTTTGCATAGTTTGCTTGAAAACTCTGCACATAAAAAAATATAAGTAAAATTTAGAATTTGTCAAATAAACCTCTATAATAATCTCAAAAACAAGTTATATATTTACTAAAGCGCTTGTAGGTATTGTGCAACTTGAACAAAATCATTCCTGAATATTCCAAACCCTTATACAGTTAAAAGTGGGTAAAACGCAATTTCCGTCTCAGTAATTTGTATTTAAATGCCCATAATGCTCTCCTGACCAAACGCATTCAAAAATTTACTTAATGATATTCACTACATGGCAATTTGCCGTGTTCAGTCTTCATTCAATCGCAATTTACCCTACGTCTCTGCAAAACTTCCCGTAAAAGAAATGGGCAAATACTTATTAGAATAGAGATGAAAAAAATAAATTGGAACTCGAAAATAGCATGTCATCATGTTAAATTTATTTAACGTATTTCTTTTTAAATTCCGATGCAGGTCACCGCATCAATCTTCCATGCAAGCGTTGCGGAAAGGACAGTGAAGGATCAGAAAAGACCAAAATGAACACTAAACGTAAGGATATTTTCATTGCAAATTGTGTTTTAATTAATATATTTAATCAGTTGTAAATAGGGATTGCAATACCGGTATACCGGGATACCGAATACCGGTATTTTCAGAAATTTGTACAATTTTGTAATACCGGTATTCACAAGTTTAAATACCGGTTTTTCGATATTTACTAGAAATTTTTAAAATTGTCTCCATTATATGTTCAGGTATCGCGAACATAGCAAAATAGTATACGTTTTTGTTTTTATGTCTTCCTAACGGGCGAAACTAGTTAGCTAATTAATGGCTTAAATCTAAATTAGCGAAACATGGATTATCCCTGAAAGAAAGTATTGTATCCAAAAATACTGATGGAGCAACAATTATGAAAAAAGTCCTATTGGTGCAAATCAGCAGTTGTGCTATGCACATGGAATTCAATTAGGAGTAATAGATGTATTATACCAAAAAAATAAAGAACAGAAGAATCCAAATACTGTGGATATAGAAACTTCGGATTCCAACTATGATATGAAATTTTGGTCCTGTATTGCAATCCCTAGTTGTAAAAGAATTATGATTTAATTAATAGAATGTAAATTATTTTGACGTACTTTAATTTTGTAATGGCTTTAATTTTCTATCAGGTAAATCATTTTATTTGATATCGATTAATTTTCGGAATCGAAAATCATTCTTATAAAAGAAAATAATAGTTAATAATAAAAATAATAAAAATTAAAGGTAAGAATAATAGAAATTAGAAATTATTTAGAATGCCTAATTTAATTCATTTTAAATTTACGTAATTTCTTGGCAAAAAGTGTATTTAGCATGTTTTTAGATCAATTACATTCATGTATTTACGAATAATTTCCTTTACTGTAGGTCTGTGAATTACATTTTAAAACAAATGATATCGAAAGAGAAACTAGTCTATTTGATTCGATGTCAGGAAAATTATTAAGTGACCCTCTTAAATAAACAGTTGTAAAAACAGTTGTTTTTTATTCGGCTTTTAAATTAATCAGTAAAATTAAAACTGAAGTTCAAAATTTAAGTACAAAATTCAACACATTTTTAGACGAAGGAAAAGTGATAGAAGGCAATTTGAATATTTCAGAAAATTTTGTTAAAACACGAATTCGAAAAAGAAAGATTATATTCCGAAATAAAGGAAGATGAAGTTAAAGAATTTGGGTATTAAAAATATCACAGTAATTGATACTGTCATTGTACAGATAGAAGACAGATTTTAAAATGTGTCAACTTAATCACTGATATAAAAGATTTCACATTAAATTCAGCAAATTAAAAGTAGGGAAGATTTGTGGTTGATCAAGGTGTGAAGACGCTTACAAGCATTTGCTGTACAAATCACCGAAAAAAAATTGTCATTTTTCTGAAGTAATTAAAAGCAAAAAGAAAATCATTTACCAGATATTCACGCAATAGCATTATATATTATGTTTGTAATTTTTTTTTTTACTTTACAAAAAACTTGGGGCTCCAAATGGTTTCTTGCACCCAATCTCCTTTATAGAGAAGGCCAGCTCTGATTATAATTCAGAACTTATGTACCATATTTATATGAAGAAGAAATTTTCTAATCAAAAATATTTCGCAGTAGATATAATTTTTTTATGATGTAGTGAATGAAGAACAAGTACATGATTATGGCAAAGGCATTTCAGGATATAAACCAGAAAATGTTTATAGATTGGTAATCTGGTCTGCAGTCAATGCATTATTGAATAATTACATGATAGAATGAAACGCTCTTCTAAAATCGGAAAGGAAAGGAAATTTGATGAATTTAGTAAATATATTTCTAACAAAGTAAGAAAATATATAGTTAAATAAGAAGGCTCTTCTAATGTTTCAAAGATTTATTAGATATTTGAAGTGTCAATAGAATAGAATATTGTTCCGTGAAATATTGTTTTTATTACTTCTTTATTACTTTATTACTTTCTTTCTTCAAATATTAATAACGTCATTTTTTTTATGAAATTGTTTTGAAATTAATCAAAAAATTTTTTCATTCAATTTTTGCTAAATAAATAATTTTAAGGTGTATGTACACACTTGAAACTTCGAAAATCGTTCAAAATATTGAATATTTTTTAATTATTTAAAAATGTTCTCTAACCGTTTAGCTTTCAAACGATATCAAGATGTTGCCAATATCCGAAATATTTCTCGAGTTATAATTATTTTCCTTGAGGTGCTTACATTAAAAACTCTAGTTACGGAGTTTTTAAAACTCATTTTATGAAGAATTATATTTATTCAAACAATCATAACTCAACAAGAAATTAACCTAATACAGTTATTTATATATCAAAATAATTTGTATGAAATAGCGGATGTTTTGAGCCTCAATAAGTTATATTTATAGAAATAAATTTTTAATAGCTATTTAAAAGTTTACAGAAAAAATCTCGCAATTTCTGTTGATCGATGATGAAAAATTTGTTTAAAAAAAAACTATGTATTTTTATAACTTGATTGAGGCAGACAACATGAAGACTAATATTAGGCATAATTTCCAACTAGAATTGTGTGTCTGTACAAATTAGAATTTAAGATATCATGTTTCAAAAAATAGGCTAATTAGCTCATTAAATATTAGTTAATTAATTAATAATTAGTGTAATATGGTTTTTTCTCACTGAAATGAGTTTAAACATATTTTAATGACCAACTGTGAAAAAACTGGATTTTTAAAGTTAAAATTGCAGAAAAAACTTCTAGTGTGTACGTACACCTTAAATCTAGGGGAGATACACCTACTGGGAAACCTGCCCTGCACATAATGCAAAAAAGGTAATGCATACCAAGCGCCGTACCTCCTGGGTGATGTGGAAAGCGGCTGCATTTTAATTATTAATGAATTCTACAATACATGTGTGTTTAATTGCGTATGGACTTATATGAAATGATATTAACAAGTGAAAGGTAATTTCTCTTGACTCTCTAGCGCGCAGAGACTTAACTTTAAGGGAATGAAGTGTACCGTCTCGTTGTGACGTCACGGAAGACGGCAGAGGTCTTGTCTACAACGGGTTGTGGTACTGTACATTGAATTTTTTTCACTATAAATTGATTTTTTTTTAAAAATAGTTGAAACATTTGTGGATTAAAGCACTTTTGGATAATCCTCCAGAACTGTAAAAACAAGCAATTTTTCCAGTTTCACAAAATATAATTTCTAAAAACGTTAAGTATCATTCTTTTCAATTTCCATCTTAAGTGCAAATTCTTTGACCACGATATCAACATTAGTAAACTCGTATACATGTACTCTTTGAATTGTATTTTTTAGCTATAAGTAGAGAACAAAAATAGAGTAGCTTCTTAATACATAAGGCCTATCTCTTATTGCACTGACCTGCTTCATCTTTTATCCTATTATACGATTTAGATAACGGTCACGTGGTTCAACATATTTACATATTCCCGAACCAATTATTAAAACCTCTTAATCTGGTAATTATGTCAGCTTCGTTTAGTCCTCTATAATTCACTTCAGTATACAAAAATTTGCATTTAATGTTAGTCCTTTAAATTATGAACATAAGAATAAGTCCTCTAACAAAACGAAAAGCTTGCGGCTGGAGTGCACCTTAGTCTCGTGCTGGACAAACCTTTGGAGCGTACACTTTGGTGATTAATTAGACGCAGTCTTAGAAAGTGAATAATTGCAATGGACGGGGAGGCTTTTTTTACAGAAAAAGAGGTTACGATTCAGATTCTGATGTATCTTCTAACTAGTTGTTTGTTTTGGGTTTTATGCTACTTTCGAGGTACAGAGCTGTCCCTGAAAAAAATTCTTAACTAATTTTTTTTTCTATTTACGGAAATGTTTATATAAACAGAAGAATTGAGTCAATTGAAACACTACTGCACTAATAAATTGATTTCATATTTAATTTTAAAACGCATCTAGAACATTTGGTCCATTCTGTTTAATGTCTTCTACATATAATTTGTGTAAAATAATGAAAGTGAAATGAAGCCATCTTCCAATTGACAGGTGATACCTCCATCAAGGAAAAAATATATATATTTTTAAATTTTTTATCAATTAAATAACTAATGGATGTTCTTTTACTATTCCAGAGGCTCTTCATCCGCCGTGAAATGTAATGAAATAACGCAATTTTTTTGGCCGGAATGGGTATCCCACTTCTGCCATACGCTCGTGCAAAACGCAAAGAGAAGGAGAGATTCAGCACTTCAGGATTACATATATATATAAAATTTTAATAGTTTTATGCATTATTTATTCATTTAATTACTTTTTTTTCGAGAAAGTGATATCTGATGATTCGCAAGAAATTTGCATACTATTTCGAATTCGTTTGAAAGATAGTGTAAATTTTAGAAGTTAAGTTAAAATTCGCATTTTTTTCAGAACTTGCATTATATGTAATTAGGCGGTATACTGCATAAATCTTTCTCCTCAAGGACTGAACCAATCATTTTTTTATTTAAATAAGGATATCGCTTTTTTAATACATCGTTTTTTTTAAATCGATTGATACCGCTTTTTTAAAAATTTAGATTCAAAACAAAAGCCAAAAGATACATATGGTACACGAATTCGCGCCGAAACTGTTGGCTAATTTGTAAAATATGAGAAGGAATATACAAAATCTCATCTGAATTTTAAGTTTTATAAAATTTTATCATAAATATACTTGTGAGGCTTTTATTTATAAGGCTTGTAATGCCTAGTTACAATAATTCATATAGTTATTCAAATCAGTGATATTCCTTTTGTACACATATTTTTTAATTTGAAATTTGAAAGTATCAATTTATCAAAGAGAGAGTCAAAGATTTTAAGATAAAATTCTGTTTATCCAAAATTCTTAAAACATACAAAAATATATGAAAACGTTTTTAAATGCACAAATAAAACAAAGGAAATGTTTAACTAAAATGAGAATTTTTTTAAATGAGTAAAAAATAGATTTTGTAACCAAAAAAAGTGTAAAAGAATGAAAAGAAAAGAAAGAAAGAAAAACACATTATATGAAAAATTTTCACATAGTTTTATATATTTTTGGTAACTATTTAAAAATTGGTATTAGATAAAAAATTGAATCCAAATAAATAACAGAAATTAAAATTCTCCAAATAGAAATAAATTATTCTTAAAACTGCGAAAAATGTTCTTTTTGAGATACATCGAGAAGATCTATATGTTTGAAAACTAATTTCTTCAAAAGCTTAATGCAAGAATCACGTAGCTGAATACAATTTTCATAAGAATTTAGGATATGCAATTATTGTGTGATTCTTTTACTCTCGAAACTAAATATTTTCATTTGTTTTAATTTAATGTACAGACTGAAATAACTTTAATTTTAACAATTTCAATTTAGAGATGTCTTCAGTATTTTATGAATAAAGCAATAGAAAAATGTAGATTTAAAAAAATATTTGATACAAAATTATAGAAAAATGGCAATATTTTTAATGCATTATGAATATTATTTAATCATATGATGGCGATCTTAAATTATGTGGAAATATTTTTAAAGTATAGTAAAACAATATAATAAAAAAGTTACAATTCGAAACTATGTTAGAATAGTGTTACAAAATAATAATGATACTTAATTTAATTTTAATAAGTATGAGTATATGGCTCTTGTAATTTACATTAATGTTAATAATAAAATTGCTTCGTAATATCTATTAAAAGAAGGTATTGAGAATTTTAGATAATTGGCTGGTTTATCTGTTAAATGTCGGTCTGCAAACAGCAAATGAATTAAAAATATTGAGTATCACGATATTTAATTTTAAAAGATTTTTTGAAATTAAAGTTTACTTGAATAAAGTAATGTCCTTTCAGAAACAAATAAAAAAAAAAGATATATTTTGAAAAAAAATGTATATATTGCATATTTTTAATAGTCAGTTGTGTTTAAATCAAACATTAATTAATTAGTTATAACTAAATATACATTTTGTTTTGCATAAAAACTTATTGCAAATCATTTTTTATCATATAACTTTTATGACATTTAGAAAGCGTTTTTTGATCTATAGTTCATCTAAGCGATATAGTTCATCTAAGCGAAAAAAAATGTTTTAATTCAAATTCTAGTTAAGGTAATTGTGACTGTTAAATGCTTTAAAAATTACTTATGGTTGGAAGACTTAAATTCTTATGCAATAGAAAATATGACAAAACACCACCAGAAGAGGAATTGAATTACACACAAAAAGAAAAAAACTCAAAAATACAATAGAAGACAGCATAACAGAGAATGAAAAATCACTATAGTGATTCCTGTTTCTTGATTTTCAGATAATTGTTATTTCAGATTTTGATATATTAATCTCATCACGCAGATGTAAAGATGAGCTCAATGTCACAATGTTTAATTGTTCTATTGTTTTCTATTTTGTCAGAAGATTTGTAACCTTTTAGAAAAAATTTAAATTGTAAATTTATTATCTAATAAAGGTATGTTTTGAAATATATGGAATTATGTTTTTTGAATTTGCACGAATTATTAATGTACGAACCTGTTGTTCAATCTGATATTCAGTGCCCGTCTAGATGCTAGGAAAAGTAATATTATATATTATGAAAGTGTTAATCATTTTTTTATTGTATTCCCAGGAGTTACATGATTATTTTCTCTAATAAGATACAATATGTAGTTTTGAGATCCCTTACTGCAACTTAAAAATATTTATTTTTATATAATTTGTCTTTGGTAGGTTTAATTACCATATATTGAGATTGGCATGCACACCTTAATTCTAAACACTCACATTTATGTGTCAAATTTTATGAAATTCCAAGACTAATGCTGTGGCTTTACGGTGAAACAGCACAACAGCACAAAGCTTGCACAAAATCACCAATTTTTATAACCCACTGAAGAGACGCGGAAAAATGGCAAAAAATAACAGCACCTTCGCTTAAAAGAACCATGCAGGAGAGAGGCTTCTTTCAACTATTTACCACTCCTGTCGTCTGCTACTTTCAACCGCTTGAATTGAACTCATCTGCCGACTCACTACAGATGAGTCAGTATTTGATAAACTCTTAGCTCTGTTTTCCAGTTTTCTTATAGCTTCTGTGACAGGGCAAAGAAGCTCCTAAAAAATAAAGTAGGAAATATTTCAAATTCGAAACAATAACAATTCATGGAGTGTATTCATGTTGTTTTTAAAATTTCTTTACTTGTTCTAACTTATAATATAATATAATATAGTATTATTGGACGTCTAGATATAAATTTTTATCGGATGTGTTTTAGTCATGTATTAAGTTTATTCATTTGATTTATCATTAGTATATTTTTTATTATGCCTGTCTTTTCCATATAAATGACCTGTTATTAATAAAATATATCTAATGCAATCCAACGAATGCCTAGTTACTGAGTCAGTACTCACCATGATAAAATAATAATATTGACAGTTTGATAGTATTTATAATTGAAAATATTATATTATTGTCAGCAGAAATGTGACAAGCTTCTCACTTTTTTGAGAGTGACAGACGGTTTAAGGAGTGGACACACAGTAAAGTTGTTGTCACTTTGGATAAACGTTGAAGTCTTAAAAAAATGTTTCGTGGCATGTAATGTTGAACTGTCATTGCGCATTGTATAGCATAATATATTCGATACGATTAATATTAAAAGTGATACGATCTATTTGAAAGCAGTATTTTTTACACATAGTACAATATAAATAAAAAAAGATAAGATCATATGAATTATTTAAATCGCACGCAATGTAAATTTTATACATTTATGTATACTCGAGGACCATAAATTATACAATTATTTTGGAATCGTAATTATCATTTAAATTGAGAAAATTTAGAAGTGAATTTATTTTTTAAACATTAAGGTAAAAGAACGGTATTATTATTCCATAAATTTTTAAATAAATTGTGAATTCAGGATTAAGAAGCAGGAAGCAATTAAAATAAATTGTAATATTTAATATGCAAATAAAAATAATGAAATTTCCATAACTCATAAATATTTATTAGCTTTAATGGAGCAGGAACTTCAAAGAAATGGAAATTATGCTACTACCCTTCATCGCATTCTTTCAAAAGACGTATTTCCAAGATAATTTAATCTCGAATTTATGTTACACAAGCACTTATAGAGACTAGGCATGAAGATAATTTTATTTTATTTATTAAAATTACACTTAAGGCATGTCTAATGTCTAATAAATAGTCTTATTATATTGTTACGTAGAACTATAGTATAGAACTCAATGACACACACAAGAGGTAGACCTAAACAAATTTATTAACTGAACTCTGAATCTGACAAATCTTCTGCTTTTATACTAGCAGAGAAAGTTCCAGAATACTCTTTGGGAGACAGTAAGAAAAGTCCAGAACACTTGTCTGGTAAACTAAAGAAATGTCCAGTATCTTCTGGAACATGAAATAAAGGAAAACATAAGATCAAGGAACTAAATATTTACATATACTATGAATCGCATTGTCTCTAGCGGGATTCGAACCCACGGTCTCTTGATTGTGAGACCAGTGCCATGACTATTCGGCCATGAAGATTCGACTGTCTTCTTTCAAAGCGGCAATATTCAATTTGAATGTTCCAATTGTAAAGAACTCAGTTTCCGATGTCTAATTGACAAACATCCACTCTCGAGAGATTTGTAGAATAATAAAATAGTATGTGTAATCACCTTTTATATTTACCATTATGCGTTTCGTAGACAAATGAAAATAACTGAATATCATACAACATCCTAGAACATTCTATTTCAGCCCAAATTCCACAAATATAGTCTTTACATTATTAAAAAAGTTACTAGGTTGTATAGATTTGAATTCCGATTCTGAACATTATTTTTACAGCAATAATTCTTATTCTTTAATTCATTTCTCATTGGCCATCTAAATTTATTTTCAAAAATGAGTAAATTATTTAAAATTAGTTTAATTTAAAAATTAATAAATTACTTATATAATATTAGAATAAAAATTGTTTTAGAAAATTCATTATTTAAAAAGCATTTGTATTTAATTTACAAAATTATCATATATGTAATAATTTATGAAACTGCATTTTGTTACATTTACAAACCGTTAGAGTTTTATTCTAAACTTTAATGATCACCATGTTGGTTAAGAATGATAATCAAATGTTTTTTTTTCTTTTACATTTGTTGGCTTTCTGATTAGTTAACTAGTATAGCCATTAGTCATCCTGATGCCTATGCTTTTAAAATACGGAGGAATGATACTGCCACATTTGCATGAAACATTCTGCAAAATTGGAGATAATATTTTGCTTTCGTTTTTTAATACTAATAAAATTACTACTTACAAACAATTAATTAAAGGAAGTGAACAGATTACTTGTAATTTGATAAATTTAAATACGTTATTTAAAAGAATAGCAAATATCTTTCTCAGATACTTTGGCGCATTTCCAGGAGTCTTGTTCCTAAACTGTTTATTTTGTGGGAAAAAAGAACTTGCTTCAGATATCTATTCTTATTTGAATAACTTAATGAAAGTTTCATTCACTTGCTTCTTTTTAATGTTAAAACGAAATTTTAACGTTGACCGCTGCGGTTTTAAAAAAATTTATGACACATACTTGAAATACAAGTATTTTTGTATTCATTTTTACTTTTAAATGGTTTTACTTAAATTGTTTCATACTTCCAAAACTGGAATTATAATAGGTTGATATTCTATGAGTCAAATTTCTAAAATATATTTTAGTTGTCTATTCTGAATGGCTATATAGTATTTTCATAATTTTAAGATTCTTTGTAATTAATTAATATTTTGATTTTTATAATTATTGATTTTTATTCGTGGCATTATCTAGTAATAAATTGGATAATTATGGGTTTTTTTTCATTATATTCCACAATTTCGATTTATATTTTTCATAATAAATCGAAAAGTGTATTAAAAAATTAAAAGGTAAAGTCATTAAAAGTAAGCCTTTTAAAATGTTTTTTCATAAATGCTTTTGAATTAATATATATTTAATGAAAATGAAGAGCAATATATAAAAGAAATTACAAATAAAACACATCACAAGAATAAAATTTCTGCTTATTCAATAGAAATTTGTAGGGAAGCTAAATTAGTTGATAAATGTCGAGGATAGCAAATAAATGAAATAGAACTTATATTTTCTTAATGAAAATCCTGCACAATATTCTAAATTAAAATAAAAAGTACATCACGAGACAGAAATTCCCCAGAGTTAAAAGTTAAAATATATTATAAATTAAAATTCCATTCCACATGTTATTACTTGATATGCTTGCGTCCCTAAGGATAAAAATAAATTCAAATTGAAATATGCAAAACAATTTCAAACTCAATGAAACAGATGCTTCTTGACATCTTGCGTTAAATTAGTTTAATGTCTTCGGCTAGCGTTTGACCTTTTGGCCAGCAACTAAATCCCTATCATTTGTATTTGTTTCTGATTTGAATTATGTGGTACAAGTCCTGCAACTCTTAGGACTTGAAGATATGGATTTAAATAACAAATTTAAATAACAAACTCTTTTAGAGAGCTCTCGAAATTCAGGTCACTGAAATATTATTTTTCTAACTTTTAATGGTAATCAACTGGATATTTTTAAAGGTTAACATAGATACTTACCTTTGAAATTATGAAAATAAAATAAGCTATAATTCGCATACGAGCTGTTAAAATATTAAAATAAATATTTTTTAACTGCCCAACTTTGATTGCCTAAATGTTTTAATTCGTATTTACTGTCACATATGCCTATTTATTTGATTTTAATTCAAATAGTATTTCGATGCAATTTTCACATAATTTGTATTGCATGATTTCGTTAAGTTCCCTGCAGTTTATAAGCATACAAAATTAATTAGATTTTTTTTATTTTAAAAAAATTTAACTTTTATTTCCGAATATTCGGTTATTTTTACACACGTATTTGTAAGTACATCCGCAGCAAATATAACCACTTTTGAAAATGTAAAATTATCTTTTTCATCTGTTTCATGTCAGTCTAGAGATACACAAGGAATTAAAATTCCGTCTCAAACGTAAATAAAAATATGTTGTAAGGATCATAATTCAAAGATAGTCCATCCTGCCTTTTTGGAGAATTCCGGAAACAATAATATTTTGGTATTTTAATTCAAGTATTCGATGACATATAAGTTTTTTTAAAAGTATCAGATTTTTATTAAATTTCGGCATTTAAATTGTCTTTAAAGATGATTGAAAATTGGTTTGCTACAAGTTGATAGATTTTTTAAACATATCGATATTCAAATGTAACTATTTAAGGACGTGGCCTGTAAATTTTTTGAAGAAAGAATGACAAACAAAAATATACTGTAATTTGCAATTGTAGTGTTAAACCTTAAAGAGTGGAAATATTCATTTTCTCCAAATATTCAAGTTATCCACTGTAATTTTTAAGATAAAGCATTACTTATCATTACCAGGCACACATTTTCCCCAAATATTCAAGTTATCCACTGTAATTTTTAAGATAAAGCATTACTTCCATATTACCAGACAATCAATATGCTTCGTAGAGTTCCTTGAAATCGCTGAACATAATTTAAAAAAATAAGAGGAATTTAGAAATTTAAAAAAAAACGCTATATCCACTTCAAATATACGATCTATATTTACGAAAACGAATTTACAAATTGCGCAAAATGCACAAATCCATTAATAAATTTTCCAAACCATTAAGCCATAAAACTGGATGAACCTAATAATTTTCTTCTTCATTAATTTCGGGTTATATATCCCTAAATGCTTTCGTGAGCGAGGACATTTAAAATTTTACTTAAACGTATTCTTTAAATGGTTAATTCTCAGTTTCAGTTTAACCTACTTTTCCGAAAAATTTAAAAATTGGGTATGATTTTCTTTAAACTATTTATTTACATTGTGATTGTTCAGTCGGAATTTGCCCTACCTGACTGAAATTTTTTTTTTAAAGGATGGTTAAATACTATTTTATGAAAAATCAAAAATTAATATAATATCTGCATCCTATTACTAAAAAAAACATATCACAAAGTGTTGAGTTAATTTAGCGTAATTCTTTCTCAAATTTCTTATGCAGGTTGCCATAGCAATTATGCATTCAAGCATAATGCAAGAGGAGGATTCATCTTGAGGATCTCTTACTATTCAAGCGATAGATCTCCTTTATCGCAATATGTGTTATATTCAGCATAACTGTTCTTTATAAAAGAAACATGGTTTATTTAATAACATATATAGCATTTTGGCGAAATTTAATTTTCGAGTGGTTCTATCTGCCTATAAAGTAAATCATTTTATTGGTTATCTAAAAATTTTCGGAATTTAAAGTCCTCCTTATAAATGAAAATAGTAGTTTCTTTTATATCGATTAACGATTAATATAATTTATAATACTTCACCGAATTTAAATTACGAAATTTAACTAACTATCTTTTCGTTAAATCACTTAATTATTATCTATGAATTTATAAAACTGCATACCATTCTTACATATGAAAAAAGTAGTCACTTTTATTGCCGTAGTGCATCACTATCTAATCCGAATGAGGTGTTAGAACTAATTTCTCAAGTAATCTATGTAATTGGAATACAGACTCTGCAATGATATTTTGCACAAGCTGTTGTTGTCTAAATTTTTAACATCCATACTACCAAAGCAACTTTGCACAGTTCGTGCACATTTAGCAAATAAAAAATATAATTTTAATGGCACATTTATAATTTTTAGATTTTATTTCTGATGTCTTAATATTTGCCATAAGCAGTATTTAAAAATTCCTAATACTTTCATAGTTCTATACAACTGCCCGAAGATAAAAATAAAAAATAATAATTAGTTGTCACTAAAACACTCATCATTTATCTTTTCTTCAAATAAGATTGAAATCCATTCTACTTCATTGTCAATATCTTTCCAAATCTTAATGCCATTCAACTGGAATTTTTATTTAAGGTGCACGAAAGATAAAAGAAGGAAAAAATCAGCTGACATCAAAATCTTGGTGCTGCATCTTGTTTAAAATCTGCTTGTTTCGAGGTTTATGCTATGATAGAGGTAGAGCACTTCTCGTGACAGAAATTAGCAACTAATATTTTACATTAAAGAAAAAGATGTTTATAAAATGGGAAGAAACTAATTAATGGACTCACTTCTTCTCTAAATAATTGATTTCATATTTAATTTGAAAATATGACTAGAGCTTCTGGTGCATTCCGTATAATTTGTTTTAGATGTAACTTCAAAGACGTCTTATATAAAAACAAATAAATATTATGATGTATTAGCTTTACCTCCAACGAGAAAAATATTAATTTTTTTTAAATATTTAAATAATAAAATGACTCATGGATGTTCTTTTTCTCATTCTAGGGGGAAATCATGTGCGAATTATTATAGAATCTAAAACTTTTTCAGGACACTGCAGTGTTTGGATCTTCTATAGATGGATCCAATGTTCCAAGAAATAAAGAATACATGCTTTTCTGTGTCTGTATTTACATGCTTGTTCTTCTTTAAATCTTAACTCTTCAATGACTTATTTTAACCTTTTTAAAGTCTGTTTGTTTTCCTTAAATAAAAAATGAAATCTTTTTTTATTTCAATTTGTCCAAAAGTTTATGCGAAAAAATACTTTTGAACTATAATTAAAAGTATTTAATCGGGAAAGCTGGAATTCAGTTGAGTAATTAAATTTACGAGCTTTGATACATATAAACTTAGATGGAGAGTTTTTCTCGTTCAGTGACTTTCCATTCAACATTGAAAAATAAACTATGATATTCTAAAGCAATAAAACTAACCCAATGGCCAACAGAAACCAGAAAAAACGTCTAAAAAAACTTTGGAAAGGTTTGTTTGAAAATGCTCATCCGATATAAGTTTTAAAAGTCTCCGAAAACTCAATCCCCTCTAAGACTGAACCAATCATTTCAACATAAAATATTAAATAAATAGTACTCGAAATATATCATAATCGAAAGAAATGGAAAGTATTCTCACTGAAAAACTTCTCACCTGAAGTCTGTCGAGTGGACCTAGATACTAAAATAATACATGTTTGAAGACTAGTTTCTTCTGAAAGAAAACGTTGCAGTGATGCTATCGGATAGAACTTTAAACTCTTGGGAAATGTAATTTAAATAAAAATTAACAATGAATTTACTTAGATAATGGTATTGAGAATATAATATTTAATAATATGGCTTAACAGCTGTCTATTTAAAAATATTTAAATGTCATGATATATAATAAAGATTTTATATGCACATGGAAAAAAAATGCCTTTTCACAAACAAAAATTTATAATCTGCATCGTTTAATAAAAATCTATTTTAAATCAGTAAATAATTAGTTAAAATAAAATTCATTTTTTTTCGCATAACAATTTGTCATATTCTTTTCATCTTCATAAAATTAATGCAGCATGTCTTGATCAATATTCACTTAAGCTTTAGAATTCTGTTGTGTATTAAGTAATTCGTTTACTGGTCGAAACTTCAAAATAGTAATAATAATAAAATTTCCAAAGATATGTCTTATACGCATTCCCATCATGAAAATACAGTTGCTGGTCGCAGTATATCTGCATGTTTTTGCTAAATGCAAATGTTTTTGAATCGAAAACTCTGGCTGAGATTTTTGAAATAGCAACATATTTTATCATTGTAAAATTATTAGGAGTTTGAACTGCAATGCTTAGTCGTAATTAGGATTTGAATAATTCTTTGTTCTATTAAAATGTATAAATCAAAGGAGTAAAATTTTGTATATAAAATTCTGTAATGCAATGGGACTTGACGAATTTTTTTTCCTTTTAATTGATAATACTTTGAAGTAAATCCCTCTCCAATGAATGATCCCTGAGTAAAATATATAAAAGGATTTTACACGGATTTTTTAAGCTCTTTTTCTTTGATTAAAGCTTTTTCATCCAAGAAAATGCCCAACTAAAACAAAGTCTGAAATGTCTTATAGTATTTGAATATAATGGAGAAGGCGTTTCATTGCTGTCAGACTCCATTTTTAATCAGCCGCCTTTGGCAACTAGTTGATTTACTATGCTTATTTAATTAAATATGCATTTTACAAGGATCATATTTGTGCTAGAAACTTTTGAGAAGAGGAAATGAATTATTTAATTAATTATATGCTAAGTTAAATTTTTAAATATAAATGTGTAAGTGACATTTCCACCTTTCTAAGAATATATGAGTCAATCTTTGAAGTTCTAGGGCGTGTGATTGATCAGCATGTTATAATGCTGCGTTAGAGTAGTCACCCATATTTTTTCCTATATTTGTAGCATTCAAAATAATATTTAAAAGTCTTGTTGGTCCCTACAGTACAAAAAGAAATGAAAAGGTAAAATGCATTCTATGATATCTTTGCTAATGTATTTGAATTGCTCTGTGAAAACTATTATTTACTATCTGTTTAAACATTGAGCAAATGATGTAATAGTCAAAATCTTGTTTTCAAAATATCATACAACCTCATTGCATAGATACAAAAAATTTTGACATATAATATTTCATTATTCTATTGTTTTGTACTTTTAAAGAAGCAATGCATTTAATATTTTGAAAAGAAATTGCATATGTAATTTGTGTTTAGTAATAAAGATAATATTGAAAATGTAGGGAAATAATGTTTGTCTTCTGAATTGATTTGCGTTTTAAAATTACACACCAAAGAGGAGGTATCTCAATATGATATACATTACCGGTCTGGATGCTGAGGTAAGTTATATTAAGTGTGCTAAGATTTGTAGTAATTTTTATTGTATTAACTTTATATAAGTGGCAGGAAACAATTTCTTTAATCAGATAAAATATGAGTAATTATTAGTCACTTATAACTACCTATAAACATTGATAATCAGTTAAACTATTTTGGCTCCCATGAAAATTTGGACGATGAGATTGATGCACATTTGTCACACGCATATATTAGCACAAAGCCTTCATATTTTTCTTAAATTTTGACGAAATGTAATATTTTGTATTGTGTGTATACGGAGAAACAGCACAACAGGCGCAATAACTAATATTAAATCTTTACAACTATTATTAACTATGGAAATTTGAAAACAGGAACAAAAACAGATGCTCAAGCATATAAAAGATAAGCATACTTAATAAATAACAACATACATTTTGCATATTGGTAATAAACGATCGTAACGTTTTGAAATAAACTTCGAAGGAGAGAAACTTCATTCATCTACTTAGTTTCTCATCTTCTGCTACAATCAAGAACCTGAAATAAACTCAACTGCTCACTACTGATAGATCAATACTTGACCGACTCTGAAATCTGTGTATGCGTTCCGGTTTCATCTGTAAAAGTTTTATATACGTGACAATGTATGCAACTGTAAACTATCCATTTTACCAATAGTATTCTCTAAAACATGTTAACCACCATGTTGATCAAGCATGGTATTCAAATGATTTTATTTCTTTTTACAATTGCCGATTTCTGATTGATTAACTAGCATAGCTATCAGTTATTCTGAGAGCTAAGCTGATAAAGCTGTACTGAATGATACGAAGTACATTATTACCGAGTAATGTACTGAATCATGGAATCATTTTCAACATTTTTATGACGATTTACGAAAATAAAATATAATAATGTTACGAATAGCATAATAATGAGCCAAACAGCAATTTATTTTACAAAACGTTAAATAGAGACCCGAAAATACTGATTTAAGCTGTATATATAGTATTTAAAATGGGTCCATATTTATCATTACTCGTACATTGATACTTAGAGCATTCCTGAATTTGCTTGAATAAGGAATAACTCGGGTGGAGGATAAGGATAAGGAATAAAAGGAGACGCGGGAACAGAATTCAGTACCTTCAGTTCCAATTATTTTGCATTCGGGATTTTAAATTTTAGTATAATCCGTTCTAACAATTAATTAACTGGCGTTTTGAGACGTTATAGTTCATTTGAAATTTCGGAAAGTTATTTTTGATATCATATTGTCATATACACTATTAAATATTTATAAAATTTTACCATATTTTGCATCTGGAATTTTCAATATTAAGATCGAATCATATACAAAATCAAGATTAGTTTATCGGATGTAGTAAATTTAGATGGTTTAGATTATAAACGAAATTATAATAAGTAAATATGATATTCATAAAAAGTTTAAAAAAACAATTATTATTAGATATTATTTCAACTAATGCTTACTGATTCATTTCGAAATTCTCCTAACACTTTAAAGACGGATGTCGTGATAACAATGTTCTTAATAATGCGTGTTATAGGTAGAAAAATATAAAACATTAACAATTATACAAATATAAGGGCTACTTTTAATGCATAAATTTAATATTTTTCATACATTTAAACTATAGGAATTAAAAAAATATCATGTAACATGTTAAGTTTCAACTATTTTTTGTCAAAGGACGCTATGGGAAAATTTTCCTCTTTACATTTGTATGTAAACAAAAAAAAATGTTAACCAAAGCAGACTTATACCTGTCACAGTTTAGTCGGCTGAATGTAAAGAAATTTTAAAGCGTATATTTCCAATTGCATGTTTACACTTTGGAATAATAATTAATTTAAATAGCAAGAAGAAACATTCTCACATTTAACAATTAAATATAAGACTATCTTTTCTGTGCTATCGTATTCCAATGAGCGAAGGAAACAAGACAGTGAACAAACAATCATTAAATATTCTTTCTGAATCTGACGTGCGCATGTATTGATATTGAGAAATGTCAAAAATAATAAAATAATAATTTCATAAATTAAAGAAAAATTTTAATAAAAACATACGACTCTATGAAAATATGGAAACGTCTGCTGAAATAGTTTAATATCAAAGCGCATGCGTGGATTTTTTATATGTGTGTGGACAGTTTATTGGTTGCTCGCAGCTCACATAATACGTTTTTGAATAAAATTAGTTACGGATTTTCATAGAAATTGTGTAAATGCTCTCACTCTATATTGCTTCTAATTCATGACAATGTATTTCGGTCTTCTTAATACTTTTCAGGACCACTTGTTGCGCCTACTCCATTTTGATATTGATTACTTAGATTATCACGTATTTACCTGTATAAATGGACTCCTCCGGCAGCAGCGTAAAAATCGATTTTATCGATTTTGAATCCTTGTCTTGTGTCGCATAAATTTGTCATAAGACGCCACCTGTTGGACGAGCTTGTTCTGAGTATGCATTGATACCAACGACGAAGCTTCGGACATTTCCAGTTTCCCAAATAATTGGAAAGATCTCCAGGATTCTTTTTCGTAGCCTTTCTTTAGAAAGAGATTTGATGATTTGATTATCACCAATCTTATTGCAATAAGGATGTCATCCTTATTTCCTTACTTTCTTTTACACGTTAAAATGAAGTTAAACATTGATCGCTGCTGTTTCAAAAGATTTATCGAACATACAGGCAATGTAAGTACATTTATGTTCATTTTTATTTTTTGAATGCATTCATTTGAATTGTTTTTATGCAAACAGACAATACTAAGATCACTTTCCTTTCAATGTATCAGATGAATTTTAATGCATTTTATGAATTTTAATGCAGTTATCTATTTCCGATGTCTATATAATATTTTCATAGTTTTAAAACACTTCTTTATCAACTAATCCATTGATTTAAGTAAGCTTTGATTCGATACTCGTGCCATGATCTAGTAATGTTTGAGAATTGTTGATTTTTGCAATAATTTATTGAATTTTATTAGTATTCAAATGGGTATTTTTAAGAATATATCTTAAATATCGTCTTTTGAAAATATGAAATACAAAAATATGCTATGCCTTATACCTATAATGTTAAAGTGTAGAATAAAAATATTCATTTACCTCCAATAATAAAGATATCCAGTGTAATTTTTAATATAAAGCTTTGATGACATATTAGCATGTAATCAATGTTTTTCGTATAGTTTCCTTAAAAACTCTGCACAGAAAAACGTAAGAAAATCTTAGAATTTTGTGAAATAAGCATGATACGTTTACGAAAGTGCATGTATGTATTGTGCGATATAAATTAAATTATTCACGAATATTTAAAGACATTAAAAGCTTAAAAGTGGGTAAACCTTCATTTCTTTCTCAATAATCTCTATTTAAATGTCCTAAATGCTCTCCTGATCAAGAGCCTTGAAAAGTTTCTTTATAGATATGCATTACATAGTTAGTGTTCACGCGCAATTCGCCCCATGTCTCTAGAAAACTTCTCAAAGAGAAATGGGCAAATACTTTTTTTACCGTTAGAATATTGGTAAAAAAAATTATAACTGGAAATAGCATGTCATAATGTTGAATTTCCTTAACATATTTCTTTTAAAATTCCGATGCAGGTTTCCGCACCAATTTTCCATCCTGGTTCAGCGGAGGCGATAGTGAAGGATTTGAGGATCCAGAACTATTCCAGAAAGGTAAAAATTTTCTTTACAGCATATTGCGTTTTAATAAATGTAATCAATCAGTTCTAAAAGAAGTAAAATTAAAAGAACTAAAATTAAATTTATAAAATATAAAGTATTTTCTCGAACTTTAACTGTGCAATGGCGCAATATCTGTTTATCAGGTAAATCACTTTATTTATCATCTTCAAATTTTGAGAATCAGAAATCATTCTTAGAAAAGAAAATAATAGTCTTTTTTATATCGATGAAGGATTTTGAAGTTTAAATCGAATTTGGCATTCTAATTAATCCCACAGGCAATGGGGTTACAATTCTATGGAATTCTTCTGGGTTTCAATTTTATGTAATTCTTCTGGGTTTCAATTTTATGGAATTCTTTTGGGTTTCAATACTTTGGAATTAAAACCCAGACTGTGCACAAATATTTTTCACAAATGGAATTCTTTAACATCTATATCTTGAAAGTAATTCTGCGCTGTTCTTACATTTTAGCATATAGATATAAGAAGTTATTCATGATACCTCATTTAATTCATTTTTATTATATTTAATTTCTGAGCAAAAGCTGTATTTACCACATCTCTAAATATGTTAAATTTCAATACAACTTTTCGAAGATATAAGTTTTAAATAAAATTATGTTAACAGTAAAACCCTCTTCATTTCTTTTCAATTCAAAAGGGATTGAAATTCACTACGTTTCTCTGTCTATTTATTTATGAATCTTATTACTATTTAATAGGAATTTTTCTGTCAAGTGCTCTATATAATGTGTTATGAAACTGCGAAAAGTAATATAAGTAAATGAAATAACTACACATGTGCAAGTTATAACTGATATATAACTGCAGGTATAAAGTTAAACTGCATATGTACATGTACAACTAGCACATGAGCATTTAAAACTTATTTAGTCGAATTTAATAACATTTTTAATATCAAAATTTTCAGACAAATTCTCAGATACTCAGTAATTTTCGAATGGTTTCCTTGAAAATAACAGATGTTATGATGAACAGACAAGAGAAAAAATTTTTAATATTTCAAAATCTACATCGTTTTCAATTTACTTTAACAAAAATGCATGTAAACAATGTTCACAGTTTACACTGATTAATATAAGTTTCCAATCGATCTCCACTTTCAACGAAACGACGCGAGTTCAAATCATGCTTTTTTTTCAGTATTTGATGAGTGCCTTGAATGTTCTTGTCACCAAATCTTCACATTAAAATTTGTTGTAAAGCATGCTTTTTTACACATCAATAGTTTAGGTTTTGTCCTCTAATACTTTTTGGAGAAATTCGGAAAAATCCTGCTACTCTTAATTATTTCCTGTCTTCCTAATTATATACCACTCCTGAATATATAATTAGGATCTAAAAGCAAAAAAAAAAAAAATGGCTGCATTATTTATTTACAAAATAGCCTGTCATATAAATGTCAAATCCTTTTTTTTTTAATAAAAACCGCTTTAAAAGTAAACTTTATCATTGCTTGTTTTATGAATGTAAACGAATGTCCTTTATTCAGTTTATTAGGAAAGATTAAAAAATGTGCACATGTCCACGCATGTACAAAAATCAGAATGTTTCTTTTTAGAGATGCATTATAAAACAAAATATTCGTCATAAACTGAATGTATAAATTTAAACCAAAAATGAAACAATAAAAATATGTATTTTTATATATTGTTTGAAATATACACTATTTTAATGCGCGAAATTCATTAACATCTTTCTACTTTGTGCATAGAAAAAAATTACATAAATTATTATATGTAATTACATATTAAAATTAATATAATTACATATTATTATATTAATTAATATAAGGATTTAGCATAATAATCTATACTTATTATATTATAATGCTAATAATTGAATAGCTGAATTAGAAAAAAAATCTTCTATCAAAGAAATGTGTTTAACTATATATGAAAGACGTTTTCCAACTAAATCTCTTGCAAGGTTTTAAAGTTTCAACGTTTTAAACTCTATTTTTTTTAAAAATCTATACGTGCTGGCAGCTTCTAGATCATTAAATATTTTTTTCTTTTTAACACACAATTTATAATTCTAGTAAATATCTACAAAACAAAGTCATTATAAATAAACTAAGTAAAAATATGTTCTATAAATATTCTCCAAAAAATAGCCATGGAAAAAAAAATGTACGTTGACTAATATAAAAACATATTTTTTAAGAAGCATATGTTTTATTAATGTATTAATACACAAATCTTTGCATTTTAAGATGACCTGAAACAAGACCAACAGAAATCGTAGGTTTCATTTTTTCATAATATTCCAGTGATATTTTCATGTTTCTGTCAGTTTGTACGTGATTATCTTTGTTTGTATTCGAATTGTATTTACCTGCAGAGGGGTACTGTATATTGAAGGGTACTTTATATTGTATATTGATTTTTCTGGAAATAGTTCATAGTTTGTAGATTAATGCAATTTCGGGCTATCATCCAGAACTGTAAAATCTAGTAAATCCTCCAGTTTCACAAAATATCTTCTTAAACCGTGCAGTATCACTCTTGTCAATTTCGATGTTAAGAGCAAAAATCTTTGACCGCAATAACTCCACTGGCCAAATCGTAGGCAGGTACTCTTTTGATCATATCATTGGCTATAGCCAGGTAAAAAATAAACCTTTAGATTCATAATGCATATGTGCTATCGCTTATTTCATCAGCCTGCTTCATTTTCTATATTAGTGTAAGATTTGGATAATTGTCACTTGTTTCAACTCATTTGCACATGCTTGAACCTATTATTAAAACCTATTACTACTAACTAGTAATTATGTCAGCTTCTTTTGTTATCTAAAATTTCATTCATTTAACAAAAATTTGAATTTTATAGTTGTCTTTTAATTTATTGGCATCAGAAAGACCTCTAACGGAACGAAAATGTTGCTGAGGAATCTTCCTGGAGATAAGAAGAGGAAGCTGATATCAGAACATTGTGTCGTAACTCCTAACATTCGCTTATTTTGGGTTTTTATGCTATATTCCTGATAAAATTTAACTAATTTTATTTCGTTGGAAGACGAAATGCTTATTTAACGAGAAATATTCTGTTAATTGGCCCAATTCTACGCTAATGAATTGATTTCCTATTTAATTATAAAATGAATCTAAAACTTTTGGCCCATCCTGTATAATATATTTTGCGTATAAATGCTATAAAAAACCTGAAAGTAAAACAAAGAAATCTTCTGATAGTAGGATAATGCTATTAGCAAGAAAAAAAATAAATATTTTAAAAAAATTTCTAATAAATAAGTGTACTAATGGATGTTTTTTTTTCTATTTTTCCAGGAGAACATCGAATTGGGAAACATTAGGAGCATTTATCTATGCACGTTTATTAACCAAAATATTTACTAGAATTACTGCCTGATATTTTGGAGTGAATTTTTTTTAAAAATTGAAATATTTCTTTTTAAAAAAAACATTATTTTTTTTTAAAAAAAAAAACATTATTGTTTTAAAATTAAAATGCCATAACAAGAGAAAGAAAATCTCCTTTTTTAGTATATCCTTTCTTATCTGACTTCTCTTTATTAGTTGATGATGTCAAACCTGATATAGGATTTCTGGTATTTTAAAAATGAGATGCTTGAGTTATACAATAGCGAAATTTCCCCTAACTCTAGATTACGTTTCAACAGATTTTGCTTTCCTGAAACCTGGAAAAAGAAAGCATAAGTAAGGTTGTGTTGTGAAGAAGCGTTAGATGTAAATTGGAGGTATTCGGCTGAACTCATTCTCCTCAAGGACTGAACCAATAATTTTCGGCTTAAATGAAGACATCATTGGACATATCGCTTTTTTTAAGAAAATATTTAAATCCATAACATATGCCAAACGATACATATGGTATGCGAATTCGCGAAGATCCTTTTGGTTTAGCCTTAAAATATATGAAGAAATGCCAAACGCTGAACTGCAATTAAAAAGTTTATTAAATTTTGTCGTAAATGTATGTAATAAAGCTTGCAATGCTCTTTTGTGTTCATTCATATAGCTAGTAACATTCATAACAGTCAGCTATCTCCTTTTGTACACATTTTTTTTTTTTTAAATTTGAAATTTGAAACAATCCACTTATCAAACAGAAAGCTAAAGATACGAAGGCAAAATTCGTGTTGCATTCAAAATACTGAAAACCTACAAAAGTTAAATTAAAACAGATTTAAAAATGCAAACGAAATAAAATGAAATGAAAAACTATCAAATGAGCAACAAGTATGTTTTTAACCAAAAAAGAGAGATAAATAAAGAAAATAAAAGAATTAATTAAAAGTACAGTTTATGAAAGATATTTCAATTGCTTTATATATATCTGCAAATTATATAATAATATTTAATAAAAAAATTGAATTGAAATAAATGAAAAAAATTAAAATTCTTCGAATAGAAAAAAAATTCGTTCTTAAAAAAAAGAGCAAGAGACACTTCGGAACACTCCTCGGAAAGAACTATTCAGTAGATCTTGATACTAAATTAATATATGCTTGAAAGATGGTTTCATCTCGAGCACAATGAAACAATCACATATCAGGATATAAATTTATAAGCCCTACGGATGCGCTCTTTTTCCTTTCCTTAATTTCAAAAGTACATATTTTCATTAGTTTTAAGTTCATGTTTCGAGTTGTAGTTTTAAACTCAAAATATTGACATAATTAAATAACAATATTTTTAATTATCAGTAATTTTATTGCAGATATGGCTTCAATATTTTATGAATAAAGCATTGAGATTCTTACTTGAAAATTTTCATTGAGTTTTACAAGAATCTCCTAAAAATTATTAATGTCATATGAAAATTGGCGAAGAAAAGCTCTTTATCCTAAATGATTTTTTGGGGGGGTTTCAATATTTAATTCCATTTTATTTACTTTTGTATTGAGCTGTTTTTAATCCACCATAAATTTACGGGTTTTTTTTTTCCTTTTATTTTTTAACACATACAAGCAACAATTCTTTTTTTACGTTCCATAAAATATCTCGCAATGTTAAAATGTCTATGATAATTTGGGTTAAAGTTAATAAGATTAGGATTTCTGTTGAATTTTTTTTTCAAACAATTAGAAACAATTGCATTTTACTATCAGAGTATATAGAAAGTAAACAAAAGATTTATTCAATGCCTTATTTGTTTTTATGTGTATGCTTAATTTGTATTATATGATGCACATCAGCTATAAATGGAAGTCTAAATCACTGTCTATCAAATATATTTTATCATTGTTATAATTATGTTAGAATCTGTACTGATTTGTCATGTGTTTATAAAATGATAATGATACCATCTTCTTTATTAGAAAGGAGTATATAAACAAAATGAGTCCAAT
The DNA here is from genome assembly GCF_947563725.1 of Argiope bruennichi. Taxonomy (NCBI): domain Eukaryota; kingdom Metazoa; phylum Arthropoda; class Arachnida; order Araneae; family Araneidae; genus Argiope; species Argiope bruennichi. The sequence goes on along the minus strand of NC_079153.1, from coordinate 77,811,971 downwards.
TTTTTAATAATATTGTGTCATTTAAAGATTGAAAAACATTTTCATTCCGCTGTGATGTTATTTAGGATTTTAATAAAATTGTATTGAGCTCTTATTTGTAATGTGTGCCTGCTGAAACTGATATCCTATGTGAATGTTAAAAATTCGTTTAAATTATTAGAGATTATTATTATTATTATTATTATTGTAATGAATAAATATGTATTTTTAAGACCAAATGCTGTCATCTTCTATTGTCTTAGAGTCAATGGTTGTTTGACACAGGTTACATCCTTGCGAAAACTGTTCTAATAACAAGTTTTTTCAATATTAAATCGTAACTGTAAAATAGGTAAAGAATTACTTCCTTTATTCAAATGAAATATGTGTTATGATTAAAGTAATTATTAATTTAATTTAATAGAATGCATATGCAAATAAGTTTTTCTTTTGTAACTAATGCATCTTATAATGTAATATGTGAAAGATTTATCATGCATATTCTCACACTTTTATTCTAAAACTTCCTTCTATAGACAATGCTGGATTTTTTTTTCTTCATATTTATTTCTTAAGTGTGTTTCTTTTCACTTTTGTTAGTTCCCTCTATTTCACTTCTATCTTAAAGAATTTATCAAACATTGTAAGATTTTTTAAAAAAAGTATTAAATTTAAAATATATAAAAATATTTTTCTTTACCATAATTCATATTAAATTTCATTAGTTTTCATGCATTTTTTCTATGTTTCATATATTATGTTATTAAATTATTGCAAACATAAAAAAATCCAATGCTTATGTCGTTTTTGATTTCTGGAATTCCATGACTTTGATGATGATTTAAATAAAGCATTTCTGTTCCACGTTCTGTTTCTGCTTTCTGTTCTGTTTCTGTTTATTTTAAGATCTTGTCACGATAGATAGAGATCAGAAAAAAAAAGAATTCGAAATAAAGCAGATTAGATATGGATCAAAAAGTTCTTAAATTTTATTTTATTATCGACAATATTAAGGTTTCTATTAAGCTTCACTTGTAAATTTTTGATTGTTTAATATGTATTAATTCCTAAAAAAGAAAAGATGCGAAAATAATGGACAAATAATAATATATTTTTAATGAATAATTGCAAAATGAATACTTTTTTCAATGACAAACAACTTGATTTTTCTGTTTAGAATCTCAGTTTTGTCACTTTTATATTTCATCCTACCAAATCATTTAACAGGTAGTGTTTCCATCCTTGAGAAACAGCTTTTCATTGTCAAAAAAAAAAAAAATGGTGTCGATTGAAGATACTGGCGAAATGCCACATTGGAACAAAACTTAACCACTTCGGAGTATTTTTTAAAAATGTTTTTAACTGATTAAAAAAACATTTAGAGTTTTTAAATTAGTTAATTGGTTTCATCAACAATTCGCATTATATTTTTACGGAGGAAAATTTACTTATTGAAATCATTTCTTTTGACCAACAAATAAATTCGATTTATTCGGATGAGTTCTTAATATGATTTGAACTCACATGATGAATACAGTGCATCTACAATTCACAAAGACTCATTTTTGCTTTGCATCTGTTGTACTCTCTACTTTAGTTCACTGAAATGGAATAAAAGAAATGGAATCTTATGCAGAATATACCATAATTTCAGTTTCATTGTACAAGGTGCATGTAAAAAATCCTGGCCATATAAAAATAATACATTCGAATCTCAGTGTGTAGAGATTTGTTTCTCCGAATGGTTTTAGCTGCTGAAATTTCATTTACAATACTTGTTTAAGTACTGACGAGCATTATATAAATATATGATCCTTTTATGGCTGGTCGATGTTTGTAATTACCGAACTGTGCTTTACATAGAGATTATATTTAGAAATTAAAGTGTTGAAATAACGGAACATAATAAGGCAAATTAATTTTCATTTTATAATGGGATATAAAATTCTAAAACTCTGATAAATTAATGCAATGTAAATGCAAGATTTTTCAGATAATTTTGGGAAAAATCTGAAAAAAATTATAAATCACAAATACATGAATTATGAAAATTCGATAGCTTAAGAATTAATGCTAAGGACTAAAGAACATCATCTTCGAGTCGTTGTTGGGGGGGGGGGGTAAGTAGATGTAATATGAATCAAAATGTCCAATTCACTTCTACTAAAAGATTGACCGGCATCCTGGCATAGGGGAAAAGCGTCTTCCCCTTGATCTGGGCATCCCGGATTCGAGTACCAGTTCGGGTATGGTTTTTCTTCTTCTGTGTTCTATCTGTGAGGTGTGTGAATGTGCCTCCCTGTAAAAAGGGGTTCTGCAAACGAATGTGACGCATGAAGTAGCTAAATCGTACTCTTGAGCCTAGTTGGCGCTTCTGAGAAAACAAGAGACGCTCACTCGGCTTAAATCACTTACAGATCTGTCAGCAGGCTTGTAAAGGGCCATAAGTAACAACAGACATTTTTTTTGCCTGCGTCCTGACATAGAGATAGCGCGTCTACTCCATGCTCTGGGCGTCCCGCGTTCGAGTTTGGGTTTGACCATGGTTGTTTTTCTGTGTTCTACCTGTAAGGTGTGTGAATGTGCCCCCCCCCCTGTAAAAAAGGGTTTTGCAAGCAAATGTGACGCATGAAGTAGCTAAGTTGTACTCTTGGCCCTAGTTGGCGCTGCTGAAGAAACAAGAGACGCTCATTCGGCTTAAATCACTGACAGATAACTATTAGCGGGCTTGTAAAGTGCCGTAAGTCACAACACAACAGCTAAAAGATTTGTTAACTATTAAGGATCGAAATTTCAGAGTGAGAATAATATGAAATGGAATCACGAGAAATTAGAATTTCATTAGTATTTTTATGGGGGCGTTAAATTCTATCAAAAAAGCAACTATGTTTTATTTCGTCACAAGCAGTTTGGCAAAATTAGGATTTTTGCCAATAAGGTCTGCCAGTAAGTGAAGAAAGCTATCCCTTAATCTAAATTCAGATCTCCGATCATCACTGAAAATTTTTAAGCTTACAGTTAAATACTGAATATATAAACGGTATCAATTAACTATTATTGTTCGTAATCATTATTACTAGTTTCAATTATGCGGGAATATTTGATATATATACAGAACAGTGTGTTCTTATACTGTTTCAACCATTTTTATAGATTTTTATTTTCTTGTATAAGAAGCATAAAGAAAGTATAGTAAAAGTCAAAAAGTTCGAACTCGAGATTCGGACGAATCTACAAGTTTTAGACCTACACCCTGAGTTCGAAAAACACATTTTTGAAAAAAGTCCGTTTTACTGTGTGTATGTGACACAGATGACTCAAAACGCTTTCAGCTAGATGACGGAAATTTCGTATACAGGATTAAAGTCAAATTTGTAGATTTCTATCAAATTCTGAGTGAAATCAGTTCAAAGCAAGTCTGTTTTTCCGGCTGTTCGAATATAAGTTAAAACGGAGAGAGCTAGATGGATGAAATTCAGTACGTTGTTGTTGTTTCTAATAGCACTTGAAGCCCGCTGAAAAAAGCGATTTTAAGCCGAGAGAGCGTCTCTTGTTTTTCAGTAGCGCCATCTAGGGCCAAGAGTACGATTTAGTTATTTACACTTTACAATCCTTTTTACGGGCTTCATTCACGCTTTTCAATCACAGATCGCAATTTAGACCTGAATCAGAGGACGATCACCTCTGAACCAGTACCCCCAGTGGTATTAATTTCGGCATGGAGGACTTTGTGACCACGACAGATTTATACATGTGCCAGCCACTGCACACACGGAAAGTCTTCTGCCGGTAGGGTTCAAACTCACAACCCTCGGGATGTGAATCCAACCCCCTACCAACCAGGCTTTCCCGGCCTTTATTCAGTACTTAAATGTGATATCAATGCTGTAGACACCTATCAAATTTTGAGTGAAATAAAACTAGGGGGTTGACCGTCTGTTAGTCTATACTTTCGGAAACATGTAAACACGACTTAAATATATTAAATTTGGTCAATGATTTTGCGACTTAAAGTAGTACTTAGTAAATTTGTGACTTAGACTTTTGATTTAGTAAATTTTTGTTTCAATCGGTAGGGAAGAACGCGCCTGAAAACTAAATTCTTTTTCTGGATACTTTTGATCACATGCCAGGTATTAATCGCCTAAACACTCGTCATATATCACACGGTAGATTCAGTAAAAAGGCTAAGTTCACACCAAAAATCAATACTTCCCAGCTATTGTACGTCAATACCATGCAAGGCGTTCACTTGGATAACATCTTTGTTAGAGAGTAGGCGAGAAAGTTTTATGAAGACCACTCTCATAATATTACGGATTATCATATTTATAATACGGATTATTGCTATCTGAAATCAGCTGTTGCTAAATTTTCAATAGCCAAAATTTAGTCAAAACTGTATTTTGTTGTACCAGTCTCTCTTCCAATGAAATCTAAATGTGATAAATCAGAGGAACTGAGCTTTCCACTTAATATCTCGTCTTAATGAAGCATCTGTTCTTGAATATTCGATCAAGGATTGCATGCTAACAATCTTTGATAGGTTGGATACAGTTTCGGAGGATAGGTTGTTCGTATAACTGGATATTTGGATTTTCTATTAAGTCATTAAATTTCTAAAACTAATTTGTTTCGCCAAACTTTATTATTAGTCCTCTTAACTACTTTCTGAATGAAATGCATATTCATACATGATTTATTCAGTTTTCTGTCAAAATTCTGATTGTATAATTCAAGATTCTTAGGCATTTTTTTAGGATTTTTAAAAAATCCTCGAGAATTATGAATTAAAAAAAAAGAAAGTTCCTTGAGAATTTTTTTTTTTAACTTTAATAAAATAACAAAATAATGCTTAATTTATTAAATGCGTTTCTCTTTTGCTACTTACTTATCACTCGCCTTTGAAACATGAGAGAGAAAGAGAGGCCAGTTTTATATTCGGACACTTCTACAAAATCTAATTTCTTGATACTGATTTCGTAGAATTGATAGTATTTTGTTACTGCATTCTGAAAAAAAAAAAAATTCTTCTGGTCAAGCAGAAAGACAAAGGTAGATTCCTTTAGATCTAAGTTATTATCTGGCAATGAAAATGACTTCAGCCCCTAACTTCTAAGATAATGCAATTATCGAAAACTTTTAATGTAAAGGTTGTTCGACTTAATGAGGAGCTAATTTGGATAATTGGACCATTTCTATCTTCAGTACTAAGAAAGTTATAGCGAAATGAAAATCCCTCTTTCCTTCATTTCTTCCCCTTTGAGCTAAATGGGCCAATTAACTCGTCCGAGATTTCAGTTTTCTCAGTTCAAAAATTACTTTAGAACCCATTTATCGTCTAGCAGTCAAAACGTTGCTTTTATAAAATTTTAGACACATACATCGCATATAAATAAATGTATTTAATACATTCATCGAAGCAGTTAGAATTCCAAGGGCATAAAAATAAAATTAATAATTAAAAATCTCATATGCATGAACATCATTTCAGAACTGGTTGTTTCAGCTTCATTCGAGTCTGAAATATCAATTCATAAGGTTGAATTTTTAATAATTGCAATATTTTGCTCATTTCTTTTATAACAAAGAAAGAAAGCTTCATAATTAAAACTAAAACTATTTATGGACTTTCTAAAAAAAAAAGAAAGAATAATCTCCATTATATTATATTAATTGTGGCTGCTCTTTTTACAATATTTTTTTTCTTGGCTTATTTGGTATTTTGTCAATTAAATCTTTAATCACAGGATAAAAATAAAAATCTCATAATGAAGAAATTTAGAACTTCTTAAAAACAATCAAACACTTTTGGCAAAAAGCCAATATTTCTAATCCGAAAGCACGAGGTTAGAATGAGATTAGTTTTTTTCGCACTCTAATTTTTTCTTAAACGCAAAAACTTTCTCTGCCCAAGTTATTAAGTACTGGTAACATTTTAAAATTTTAAAAACCTTATTTATAATAATAATTATTATTAAGATGATTTCATTATGATTATTTTTTAATAAAAACCATTTTAATTCACTTGAAGAAATACTGTTCAATAAAAAAAATATTCCCTTATCATTCGTATTTCATTGTTTTCGTTATTTAATTTGTAAATATTATCTTTTTAAACTATCTCGTTCATATCTCACGTAGTAAAATCTCACTTTATCATTTAGTAAAAAGAATATTACAGCAGGAAAAACGAAACTAAAATACTTTTTTAAAGAATTTTGATAAAAAAAATTTCAGTTTCTCTATGTTCGTTTGATATTAAATATATTTCAACTCGTATCCTAATTGAGTAAATAAAGTGACAGAATTTTGAGCTGTATATTTGTATTTATTATTCGCTTTACATTCATTTATTTTTTAAAAAATTCAGTTTCTAAAAAAATTTTTAAAAAAAAACGGAAGTGAAACGCAAGTGTTTTTACGATTACTGTAAAAAAGGGAACTATTTTGTAATGAAAAAGAAAACTGAAGCGTTAACTGAGACAATAGACGATAGACGGCGCTGACTGACAACAAACTGGTTTCAAATTCAGCTTTGTCAAATGTAGAAACCTCCGGCGTTCTGCGCTCCTAGGAGAAAACGCGGAAAACTTGACATTGTACATCGTGGCATCAAAATAGAATCGTCTGCAGAACAAGAACAATCACAATCACATCAGGTTTCTTGCACTCTCGGACAAAGTGTTTAGATAATTCCTTTTGGCGTTTTTAAGGTAAGTTTTTATTTATTTATTTATTTATCTTTGAAGTATTATTTAATGTGTTTGAAAAGTTAAAAAATCAAAACTGGAATTGTAAAATAAGGATGGAAATTTGGAATTGTACTTCATGACATAACAAATAATAATAATAAAATGGCATAACAATAGAGTTTGGGATTCGAATTTTCATGATTTGTTTCCAATTACATTTTATATTAATGTTTTATTTTTAGAATGTTTATACTCTTTAAAAGATATGGTTGTGCAGAAAGTTTAATTCAAACTTTTTTTGCTAAAGTTTTTACTAAGTTTTGGCTTATTTTTCAAAATTATTTATTACTTGAAATAGCAAAATTTTAATTCGCGAGCAATTTCGTTTCTTCATTTTCCTTTTTGTGCGTGTTTTCCGAACTAATTTTAAATCATGAATTATTGAAGTAATGAATTAAAAATTCATTGATGTGTATTGGATTAAAAATTTGGAACCATGTATAATGGATTAAAAATTCGTAATCACGTGTACTGGATTAAAAACAGTCTTTAATAACAGTCTTTAATAAAAGGTAAGCAAGTTTGAGTTTGAAATAAACACATTTTTTAATAAAAAGTAAACAGGTTTGATTTTATAATTTTTATTTTTAATCCAAAGTTAGTGCGTGTCTTTTTAAATATTGCTTTATAGTTTTAAGTGTGGTAAATTACTCGTGTTTGCATCCAATTTCGTTGATATAATCGATTTTCGTTCAACAATATTATTTCAGTCTTTAAATGGAACGGTTGCTCGGAAGCAATATGTGTTTTTTATTGACTCTTATGATAGATCGGCATCCCCAAATATTTTACATGATTATTGTAAGCATGTTTTCATGCACAGATTTCTGGCCCTGTATGTATGTTTCATTTTGTCGTTAACACAATTCCAATCAAATGGAGAATATAACACTTCTCATTTGTGGTACCTATTCTCTTCAGAGTAATTGCTTATAATCTTTTTAAATCAGCGCATTTACACACTTTTTACTGAAACAACTTGTTTCATGTTTTGCAAATGAGAAATTTTTCAGATATTTTTTGAATCTTTCTTGAGTTATTGAATATTTCAAAGAAATATTTTCTTGAAATATAGAATATTTTTACAGTAGTGTGCTCTCGATTCCGATACATTATCTTAATACTTTTAGAACATAATTATCAGTTAATTAATTTGATTAAAATTTTATTTCATAATCAACTGTGGTGAATTTCGGGGGAAAATGTAAACATTCCGTAATTTTGATAATGAATTATAAATTAAGGATTGAAAATCAGGAAATATTTAAAATAAACAAATATACTTATTAGTGTGTTATTATAAATTTGCTTTTACAAAAATTCAATTGGATTTTTACTTTTTGAATGAATTTTGTAGTAATGTCTGAAATGCTGACTGTCAAGCATTTTGTATACTAAGCATCTGCATTAAATATAATAACAGCTTTTAATACGCCTTTAATTTTTAATAAAGATTTATTGAGATTTTAAGCTTTTGATTTTAAAGTGATTAAAGCTGTTATATGTTTTGGATACTTTAAGGCCTCTAAAGAAATTTTGAAGTTAGAATTTTGTGTCACCACTCAACGCAATCCACTGGCATTAAATATATAAAAAAACACATTTTATTTCTGATAAGACTAGGGAAATAAATTAGAAATCATTTTATTTTTAAATGAAAATTTTAACAGCCTTTTCTTCGTTCATTAAAAATTATTTTTAGAATATGTTTAAATACTTTTTAGAACAAAACAAATTGCTGTGAAATTTCCTAAAGGATAAAAAAGAATCCCATATGGACTTCAAAAGAATAATCCATAAGTGATTTGATTCTGTTTAAAATTATTTTTCAATATTTTTGATTCAAATAATCAAAAGTATAAATTACATTTCTTATGGTAACTGTTCGCAGATTGTTTGGTCTGAATATATAAAGAGATATTGAATAGAATAAGAAGTTGAATGAGAAATTCTGGCTTCTTTCCTTTTTGTCAAAATATTTTTGTCTTTCAATTTAGAGCAATCATCTTTTTTAGAAAAGGAAAAATAAAACATCCGCGAATTTGTATTTGACCAAAACTAATCGGGACAGTTTCATGTGCACATTAAACAAGTTCTTTGCATTTGTTATACTTTAATCGGCTGGTTTCTGAAATCGTAGAAGTTTTTTTTTCGGTTAGAAGGAGATGAAAAATTTGATAATTATCAAGTTATATTTAATATTCTGTACTAATCATATAATTAGATGCATATAATAATATATAAAATAAAAAAAACTTTATTTTAACTATTTATTGTTTTATTACGTCTTAAAAATCTTTAACTGACATAATAACCAAATATGGCTATCAAAGACATCTTTATTAATATATAATCTTTCAAAGGAAAGCAAATGTCATTGAATTATTAAATGATAAAATAACGTAATAGATAAAAACTCTACAAAATAAACAAACACCCGGGTTACTGACCTTAAAAGAACTGCATTGTCTTATCAATGGCAAGTTCAGAAATGCAGATAAAAAGTAGAGCCTTAATATTACGTGATAAAAAAAAAGTACGGCCTTCATGTTTTGGTGTAAAATTTGTTAGATTCCCAATGCTTGCATTTAGGATAAATTTAAAATTTGTATATCATATCTTGCTTTTAAAATTTACAAATGACAAAATTCATTTTATCTCTTTGCCTCATCTTATCGGAAAATCGTTAAAAGCTTCAGTGACATGCGATATGAAAGTGAATACAATAAAGAAATTAATCAAGACTTTCATCATTTATTTAAAAGTCTAAAACTTTGGGATATTTGTACAATTTAGCTAGATGTATTTCAGAAAAAAATCTATCTCTTTGATGAGCATGTTTTAATCTTACAAGAAATAAATTAAACAATTATATGTTAATATTAAGCTGATATCCTACTAAATTGATTCCTTTTCTCTCTCTCTCTCTCTTTCGGAAATGTTACTTTAGAGCATTTTATATTTTAATCTTTTTTATCATTGATTTTATAATTACATTTGTCGCTTTTATAAGCTCAAATTATAATAAATCATTTAAATGTGATATTTACTTTGCAGTTATTTACTTTGCAGTTACTCATTATCCATTCAAAAATGTATTAATAATTTGAGGAAAATATTTTGATGCAGTTTCTGCAAAACCTGTTTAATGTAGGATTTTTTTTAATGTAGGAAATTTTTGCAATTATTGGAATTGAGGGGAGATTATAATTACTATTTTAAGTACAAATTACATTTGTCTAAATATACATTTTAAAATCACGCAATACCATGTGCTTCTATTGTAAAACTACAATCAAAATTATGTTTCCGTTCAAATGATTTAAATAAAATGATGGCACAAAAGACATACCATCAAATTTGAAGAAATTAAAGCTGAGGAATTAAATATTAATTTGGAATTGGTTTTACGAGAATACAGATTCCTTCTTTAGCCGGAAATAATTGGCAAGAATCTCTTTAAAAGATCACTTATAAAAGATTACAAAAGTGTAAGTCACTACTATTGAAAACGAAGTTGTAATTGGTAAAGGATATTGTAAAGGGATATAAAGGAAGTAGGAAATTGTAAAATATTTTTTATGTTGTATATGCTAACATATTTTTAATAATGCAACTTTATTAATTTTCATAATTATTGAACATTGTGCATTAATTTAACTCCATATTTCTGCATGATGTTTTACAATTATTATCCAAAACATTTCATTCTTAAATGAGACATTTTGTCATCTTTTTACTCTCTATAAGCAGCATGACTGGAAAATTTTTAAAGCGAATATAATATCGAATAATTTGAAAGAAAAAAAGCCAATATAATCAGTGCATCAGAAAACTGGTTAATTTAAATGCCATTGTTTCTCGGTTTAAAATATACAATGAGACAAGATTTGAATTTATAATCTTATAATTTGATTTTATCGGATAAACACTAAAATCTTCCGGTGGTATGCTGATTAAAAAGAAAATAGCACGCAATATAAATATTAATCGACTCTTTCATAGTTTATTTTGCTGTCTAAAAGTTTGTGAATTTTTTACAATTGCCTCTTAATATTCTTCGTTGACAGCGAATGATAAATTTTGCTAAAATTGTTAATTTGCAACGCTAAAATTCAGGAAGTGATTTTAATAGACTTTCAGCAGCTTTAAATTTCAAAGCAGCAAATTTGAAAGTACTTAATTCGATCAAAAGTCATTATTTTTAAAAATTCTTTTCAATGAAAGATTTCCAATTTTAGAGTTGAAGCTCGGCTTAAAAATGAACACACTGAACTGCGTCTACAATAAAAGAAGAAATTGAATTTTGTATGGAAAATTTCATTTAGGGAAAAAGAAACTCCTTTTTTTTTCCTTTTTTCTTTTTTCTTTCTCTTTTTCGAATATGAAATATACAGAAATTTTGCGATCGTCAAAAAGTTCGAACCCGAGATTTTGACGAATTTCCATATTTCAGACCTCTTTGAGAACGAAAAACAATTTTTTGAAACTCTGCCCATCAGCCTGTTTATGAATGCAAATAAGTCAAAAATGCTTTGGGCAAGAGAGGTGACATTTGGTATTTGGTCTCTACTTCAAAATTGTAGATACCTGTTGAATTTTGAACGAAATTCCGTTTGAAGAAATCTGGCTGTCTAGCTGTCTATCCGAATATAAATTACCACGGTAACTACAAATCAAAAAGAATTAGATAAAATTCGGTACAGAGATTTAAAGTATTCATTTTAGATAAAAGGTAAAACTAAACTTAAGTGAAAACGCATATAGAGATAATAATAGTATATGCATCGCTTTTATCAATAAAAACGTTAAATATTTATAACTTGGAACTAACTATTACAATTTCCAAAGAAGTGAAATTTTTTCTATGCTCTGAAAATAGAAACAATACTTTATTCCTAATTTTCCATTGGCTTCAGATGAAGCATATATCCAATAAGTATAAATATGGAGGTTATAACACTTTATTTCCTTATATACCATAAGAAACCATGTGGATTTTTAGTATGCTCAAATATTATTTGCTCTTCTCTAAAATGATCTTAGGATGGTCAAATGTACCACCCCAAAATTAGAACAAAATATTTTAAAAAGTACCTTAGCTTTTTTTAGATATGGAGCTTAAATTAATAGATTTTTGCTAAATTCCTGTTTGTTAATTTATTTTGAATAATATAGTTTGGTTTATTCTCAGGTTATTAAAGAACCTGTATTCTTTATTTTTCACTCATATGATTAGAATCTCTTTTAAGAATATGAAGAATAAAAGTGAAACAAAAGCATTACTCTTAAATACAACAAACTAAACTTTCCCTCTTCAGCTAATTCAAATTCTCCACTTACCTTACCCTAGTCATGTCACTACTCTCCGGTGATTTTGGAATGATTTGTCTAAGATTATATATCCGAAGATTTCTCACTATTGAAAATTATGTAAAAGATATAAGACTTGGGATTGCAATTGGAAAATTTCAACATTTTACTATTGTAAATTTGTAAATGGTACCTTATATAAATGCGATATGCACTTTAAATAAAGCGTTCATCATCCAATTTGAAAGACATATTTTTCTTGAATTTAGCTTTTATAAATTACGAGAAATAAGAAGTATCCATATAATGTATTGACAGTTTATATCAGTTCTAAATCCGAATCCAGATCTCTTAAATAGTGAAATGTGGAAGGAAATACAAGAATTTATGTATATAAGAGAAGCTACGAACGCAGGATTACCCTAATAATATTTCAGCATCTGTTTGAAATTGAAAGGTCTGGCCCCAAACAGCCTTAAAGTAGCTCCAAATATAACACTACTAAAATCAAAATTGGCTCTATATTCTTGAAACATCTCCATATTTTTTCATACTGCTTAAATCGTTTGGACAGATTTCACATTAAAACGAAAAGACGTTTCTTTAATACTTAAGACGCTGTCAAATAATCCATCAGACAGCATTTGTCATTGAAATTTAAAACTATTGTGTAGAAAAAGTGAAAGGTAAATATATTTCCATGTTATTTACTCAAAATGAATTCAAATTTTATCATTTAGCTACAAGTAAATCTAAATTTCTAGGAAGAGGCAATCGGAAAGTTCAATACAGCTTTGTATCTCTCTCAAATATCCAAACTTAATGATACGAATACTTAATATCAGGTGATCGCTTGAACACCTGATATCGGCCAATTTGTGCACATCATGTGATAACATCTTTCTGGTTTAAAGCTAACCACTCATTAAGATATCAATGACAGCAATATTAAAATTGACCCTTTTCAACCATTACCGGCAACAGGGAAAACGTTAATAGCTGCTCTAAAAAAATGAGCAGCTTTCCTTTATAAGACGTCACGGTAACCAGAAAAAACGAAGAGAAACACTTTCCTTTCAGTTTTGTCTCAATTATAGAATACAACTAAAAATGGAGAAATTGGGAAAAAAACATTAATCGACTAAATGACCCGAGGCGCTCTAGTTTGTAGCCTGCTGGAAGTCATTGAAAAATAAATGCCAGTTGAAGAAGGAAATATTTTTTTCATTTGTTTTTGCTTGTATTGTTTTGCCTTGAAAAGTTTGGAGAACTTTCCTTTATTCTCGGCAGGTTAGTAATTATAAAGGCAAAGCGAAAGACACCTCTCGTTGACGTTGTTGGAATACCCGTTAATTGAAATTTTTTACTTTTAATTTTAATCTCACTTGTTGAAAGATAAATATTTTTTTTCAAAAAATTCGTTTTGTAAGCGACAAATTGCATAATATTATTTCAGCTGTATACTCTCGTACTTTGCAGCGTTTGTAGTAAAATTTTTAATATATTAAGATAAAGTACCTTTTACATTATTTGTATATATTTACCTTTAACTACTGTAGAGAAATTATACATTTTATTTTTTTATTATTTTATATTTATTACATATTACATATTTATTTTTTTATTATTATTTTCAAATGTAGCATTTTATATTTTAATAAAAAATATCGTTTCCCATTTAGCTTAATTTTTCAGGCTCCTTTTTGCAATATTCTTTGAAACTTTTTTTTCTTATTTTGTCACTCCTTAGAATGGTGCATCATGTTGGAAATTGCAGTATTCAGATCCGATAAAATCTGGCGATATTTTACCTCCTAAATTAATTAGATTTGGATGAGCGAAGATAGCAAACTGATACAAATTTTAATTAACAAATATTTCAAAATAGTTTTTATATAATTTTTATAAAGAAAAATATATTGGTAATCGATTTTTCCTATGAAACTTTCTCCACCTCAGAATACAATTTTCTTTCCTCTTAACTTCCATCCGGAAGTAATGTTGACTGAGAAAATATAGTGTGTGAGTTTACATTTACCCACGGAAATCGATTAGCTAGCGTACAAAGGAAAATCCCAAATGCATACCGTGCATTGTCTCTAAGTGCTGTATTGAAAATAATTTCCTGATAAAAGATGATGATTTAATCTTTGTATTCTTAGATTTCTGAGTTTTTTTAATAAGATTTCGTTTCATCTAGACAGTTTTTATAAGGATGTGGCATTTGTGTGAATTCTAAGAAGGATTTTCAAAATTTTATTTTATAAAAGTTTAATAAAAAAAATACTGTAGATGAGATTTCGAAGAGAAGTCAAATAAATAATTTGATTTATCAATAATGACTACAAAATAATTGATAATAATTGGTGGGTCAATAATAACAACGTAAGGGTTAGGAACAGCATAATGGTTAGACATTATGTTAATCTCTATGAAGCTCTGAATTAAATAATTTAAATATCAATGATAACGATAAGAAATCAAAAAAATATGAAAGAATTTTCTCCACAATATATTTGAATTTTATTCAAACTATTTCTGAGGATATGAAAAATTTAGTAATTCTCAAAAATTAGTTAAATAAACTAGCTTCAAATCTAAAAGGCAATGTAATAAACGAAATATAGTTGGAGATACAATTTGTCAATACTGTTGTGGTTTCATCTCAAAGCTTATTAATTCCCATACTTCCTCCCATTGATAGGATTTCCTTTTTTTTTCCCATGGCAGCATGTTATAAGTCATGTGCAAATCATTTGCTTAAACCTTTTTAGAACATCACTCTATATTATGCTATATAAATTGAGTAACATCGTGAAAGTATTCAGACATCTAAGAGTTTTGAAAATCATGCGATATCGATTCCTCATAATAATCCACCACATATAATTTCTGGAATTTTAAAATAACGCCAGTAGATTCCAATTTCTACAGTTAACAAAAAAAAATATGAAGATACGTAGGCTATTCATATTAAACGAAAAAAAAAATCGGAAATTTGACACTTTTCAAATCTTGTATCATGAAAATAAATTAATTGGATGCAGAACTTTGTCAAATAAAATTATATAATAGTTCATAATAATTTAAATTATATTAATTTATATTGAATTTATATTATTTAATATTAATTTAACCCTTTGAAGGGCCATTTTTTTCTAGTCATATTACGTTGAAATATTTTTAGGCTTGAAATTAGAATAAGAAAAGGGATTCACTTAGCTTATTCGATAAATTTAATTTGATTAATTAATTAATTTGGTTAATGAATAATTCGGTAACAAATCAAGGGGCATCATTTTGTGTAAGATAAAGAACTGAAGCATCTAAGTTTGTCTTTCTAAAAAAATTTGTCAGAACTTATGCCAACCTACATAATTTCATACAAAGATTGATAAATTTGATGGGAAGCATACTTCCCACGGCCCTAGAAAGGATTAAATTAAAATTAATTTAAATGTTTTTTCTTCAATAAGTCACATTTATTTACATGTATCATTTCATAAAAAGCAGCTAAGTTTATTATGTTTCAATTGATTGATGCTTTATATTTTGTAACTTTAATGAACAATATTGCTAGAGAAAAAAACTTTTATAAATCACACAGATGTGAAAGTACCAATAATGTCAAGATGCGTGTAAATATCTCTATTGGAGAGAAGAAAGTATATTTTGAGTACATTAAAAGAAAATTGGAATAATTCAGTACTGGAAGTTAAAAAACACAAATAGTTAAAGTGTTAATGATCAGTAAGAAGGGAATTATGACATAAATTGTTTTTATAAATCGAATCAATTCTATAAAAATTAGACAACATTGTTAAAAAGTGATTTAACCCTTTCTAGGGACGTGAGAAGTATGCTTCCCACCAAATTTATCAATCTTTGTATGAATTTATGTAGGTTGGCATAAGTTCTGACAAATTTTTTCAGAAAGACAGAAACTTAGATGCTTTAGTTCTTTATTTTACACAAAATGATGCGTCTTGATTTGATACTTAATTATTAATTAACCAAATTAATTAATCAAATTAAATTTAATAAGCTAAATGAATCCTTATTTCTTATTCTAATTTCAAGCCTAAAAATATTTTAACATAATATGACTAGAAAAAAAATGGCCCTTTAAAGGGTTAAAAGGAAATATTTCAGCATTCTACTTGACCAAAATTTGATTAAACAGAAAGTTGGTGATCCTTCAATTGGACTTCAAGCCATTTGATTTCACTTTAGTCAGATAAAAACCATACCTAGCA
Source organism: Argiope bruennichi (assembly GCF_947563725.1). Lineage (NCBI taxonomy): Eukaryota > Metazoa > Arthropoda > Arachnida > Araneae > Araneidae > Argiope > Argiope bruennichi. Next base: position 77,795,668 of record NC_079153.1, on the reverse strand, counting down.
GCAAAAACATGTAAATTACATACAAGAAAACGAATTGAATATCCTCAGTTGTGTTCTTTTACTTTTATTCATAAAATACTCGATTTGATTTCAGTTGCCTTTGTGTGTAATATATATATATATATATAATAAACACATCAACTTGCTTAATGTTAAATTAAAAGATGAATTTCTAGATGCCTTGCTTTTCTTATTGTAAATATTTGCTAAATTTCGATTTGAATGTTTTTTCGGAGAAATATTTTGAACCCATTATATATCATTGCTATACATATAAATATAAGAGCTGTAACCAATTAAAACTTCAAAATTAGCTAAGAAATAACACAAAAAAATGATAAAGAAAGAACATAAGAATGAAGCTGAATGTTGACAAGCAAAGAATAATAAAACTAATTATAAATCGATCATTCCAGTTTCTTTTTGCTCAGTTGCAGAGCGATCTAAAAACATTTAATACTCTCATTGTTCATGTCCTCGCTATTTTCTGTCACATGACAGTATTTCTATCTTGCGTGAAAATATTTCTATCTAGGATCCAATTCAAGTTAGTATTATTCAAAAATAAAAGAAAACAATATATTCCAGAAGAAATTTATCATATTATAAATAATTTATTTTTCAAAGCATGTGACAGCAATAAATCATAATATATTCTATTGTCTCTGATAAATAATAATTTCTTTCATTAAAAATTAAAAATATACACTTTCCCTTTCACCTCTTTCTCTTAAGTTCTGAATACTAACAAAAGTATTCGACTTCACATTTCGTATCTGCCATCTCATTCATTGGAGTTTTATAATATTCATCTATTTAAATCAAAAAATTATCCCATTCATTTTCAATGATCAAACAGGTGATAGATATTTATATTAACAGTGATATGATATTTATATTAACTTTCATTTAGATATGTTTCCTTACTTTTATAATACAAACTCGATCTTTTTTAAACTCTTTTTTCAAGTGTTGTTTTGCTTGCTCGAAAATTCTGTGTGTTTTGGTTTCTCCTTTAAAATATATTTACACAAATGCATTATAAACACAAAAAGGTATGTTTTTTTTCAACGGCAAATCCTTAAATAGGAGAATTTCCTCAGAACTTTGCAATGGAACACAATGATATGATTCATTGCAATATTCTATGTATTGTTCTTCAGATCTCTGTGAAGAAACACTAGTGTTCATAAAATGGCAAATTGCTGTGGAATGCATTTCAGAAGATGCAAAGCATTTAAAAGAACACGAATGGTGCACAAAATTTACAAAAGATTCGAATTTCCAGTTCGAAACATCGGGGCATGAAAATAGCACAGAAAACGTGCCATTGGAAATGGAAACGTCACACAGATAATCTTTCAATACCGTAACAATGAGTATATGTATAGATAAATACAATAACTAAAGCAATAAAAAATTTTCTTGTAAAAATTATTTCAGTAATTTATGAAAATTAGTGAAAGCATTGTACAGAATTAAAATAGCTATATCTAAAAGACTTATGTTTCAATTTTAAAGTGATGTAGAAATAGTTTTCGTAGTAACTTTACTCCGATAATGTGGAGGAAAAGAGTTATTAATATTTCGTTAAATTTTTTATCAAAATTTTGTGAAATTCTTTCTTAGTGAGACCTATTACACCAGAAGTAATTACATGTTAAGACAGCCATCAGGATTCGAAAAAAATCGAATTCGAATCAAATGATGAATATCGATACTCCATATCGAATTCGAAATTCGAATCAAATGATGAATATTCACTATTGAATTCGAATATTCACTATTGAATTCGAATATTCAATATTGAATATTCGAATATTGAATATCGATATTCAATACTGAATAACGATATTCAAATGATAAATATCGATATCTCCGACTTCCCCGAGTCCGAAACCAGCATTTTTCAAATTATGTTTTTATTTCTGTCTGTCTGATAATGTCTACTTTATTACTGATTGCGAATGTCTACTTTATTATTTTTTATTTTGACTATCATTTGTTTCATTTCTAATTAAATAATCATGCATTTTTGAATTATCATTTTTGGAAATTTCAGCACTTTAGACTAAAGTAATTTAATATTGTAACAAAAGGGGCTAATGTCTATTGCGAACTTACCGAATAAAATAATGGAATTTTAACAAAGATTTAAATATCACTAAATTTGAATAAAATTTAATTTTCTTCTTAAATAATTATAAAATAAATTGAGGAGAAAAAACTTCACCCATTTTTCGATTAATATAATGTTGCAAACAGAAGCTTAAAATAAAATCAGTTTAGCAAATTTTGCGATGTTGTAAAACTAATAGTCCTTCTTCGCTACAAACCAAAACAGCTCTTTTTTTTTTTTTTTTGTTAAACTTTTTAATTCTGAAATTGAAGAGAAAAATATTATTCTAATTATGAAATATATCAATTTAAATTGCAAAAGATTTAATTAAAATTATAAAGTTTTTAAAAATTTTCTTTTCGAATGAGTCTTTTATGAATTAAATTTGAAAAACAGCGTTGTTCCATGCTTAGTTTAAATGATTTTAAATGCATTCATTTTAAAAACTTTTATATGAATTTTCCATTTGTGAACAATATGATTTTCTTTTGAATAATTTCACATCCAACTTTTTTTCAATAAAGTTTCTTTTTTTTTATTTTATTGAAGAAACATTTTTATCATTCATTTTAAATTCGTAGTTCAATGCGGTGAAGCATTCAATTAACGTATTACAGTCACGAATATCTTTATGAAATATTTTCTCCTTTGCTTTCTTAAATCTTTAAGTAGAATACTTATAATTTTATATCCTTTAGTTTTCCTTTATTTGCTTCCTTATAAACAGTCAAGCAAATCCGAAAGGATCGTGTGTCTTAGTTATCACTAATCTACTAACCGGAACTCAGTTTTAATTTTTTCTGCTATGCAGGAAACGTAAAGTAACATTTCGTTTCTTGGGTTTATTAATGGGGTATGGACAATTATATATAATTATCTTCATCATCTGGCCAAATGTTTTTACTTACAGAGTATATGTAAATGAAATAACTAGTTTTACCAAGACACCCGTGCATAAAAGTTCTGCTGGAGGCCTCAATGATCAAGGCAAAGGAATAATTGTTATTTGTTGCTATCATATAGTTTTCAAAAGAAGCAGATATTCTTAACCTTGAATCGGATTCAAAAGGAAAACCGCATCCACACTGATTCACATTTTACGATAAACTTGGGGAAGAGTCATTTTCGAAGAGAAAGTAAAAGTATTGTGTACTGCCCAATCAGTGTACTTTTGTATTATTAATTGCTTGCCATTATTGCGCGACAGTTACGAAACAACATATTAGAGTACAATGTAGCAAAAGTAATACACAAGCACCAGAACGCCAAATATGTATTTTGAAAGCATTTTTTCCAGACCGCTTGAAGCCAAAATTTGACACACAGCTACAACTGTAGTAGGAAAATCGCCTACTTACAGACAGAAAGACAGCCACTTGACGGATGTAGTTTCAAATTTAATATATATCTACACGTTAGATATGAAATCCCTTCAAAATGCATCAAATTTTATCCATCTAGCTCTCATCGTTTTGTGTTTATCGTGTTATTTTCTGGCAGTCGGATAGATATAATTCCTCTGAATGGATTTCATTCAAAATATTATAGAACTTACAAATTTAATTTCATCCGCCTGTCTCAAAGGGCCACAATGGCCTGTTAGTAAGGTCTCGGCTTCAGAACCGGTGGGTTTCAAGCTCGAGTCCCGATTCTACCGAAGAACCGTCATGTAAGCTGGTTTGGTGCACGTTAAATCCGTCGAGACCAAACGCCCTCCAGCTGGTGTGGTGTGGTATGGTAATTTGGAAAGGGGGAAAGCTCGGGTGTCGCCCTCTTCATTTGACCACGGTTCAAAATTACAAGGTTCGTCCCAAATAGCACTAATATTGTTTTAAAAACGGGACGTTAATGTAACAACCAAACCGATAATCTTAAAAAAACTTTCAGTTAAGTTCATAGACAGTCGGGAGACATAATTTCAGTTTGTTTCTCGGACTCGGTTAGGTCTAAAAAGTCAAGATTCATCACGTTCTTCGAATTTTCTAACAACCGCCATACCTTCTCTGTGTACTTCATACATGAGAAAGCAAAAATAAATTGGATTTCTCATAACATTTCAACAAATGTACTGTACTTCATAAGTACATCAAACTATCGTATTTTTAAACTTATTCCAGAAAATTGAATCATTGGTAGATACTATAATTAAGCAAAATTGCACGAAACCGATAAGCATATCAAATATCCATGAACTTCTAAATAAATTCACACATTTCCAATGCGGAAAATGTCATATAATCAAACAGTAGAAGAGCTAAACAGTTACGGGGTTTAAAAGGTGTTTCCGATCTTTATATTCGTAAGCTCTCTTTTTCTTAACACTATTACGTGTATAAAAACTATTTGAGAAAAATAAAAATAAATTATATGTATATGTGGCAGTAATGTGGTCACATTTCAGTACTGCCCTTACGATTCGATGTTCAACTATTTTATTCGAATGTGAAGTTGTTACATTTAATTGAAACAAAGCCTTATTTAAGTATTTCTAATACTTTTAAATATAGAAATTTTAAATAAATATTTATCAGTACCCATCTCTATCTCACGACACTTTTTAGTGTGTTTAGTAAAATTAAACACAACGCATATTAGTATTCTGAAACAGAGTTATTAACAGAAGTCATATGATAATTTACAGAGTAGTTTCATCATATATTCAATGACTGATGTCACAATAATTTACATTTAAAATAACGTTCCGTTTGGTCGACCTCAATGTGACCTCAGTGTAGGATACATTTTAATATGCGAGGTTAGTGAGGACACACAGTATTACCTTGAGATGATCAGTAAATCAAAATAGAAACAATACAGAATTATCTCCTTGAAACTTTCCCTAATTCTCTCTAATAAATATATTAGTGTGTTTGCATACTATAAATCGCATGACATTGACAGAAAATAGTTATGAAGCAGCCTATTAAAGTGCGAGTTTTGACGATGAATGGCTGGGATGTGGTTAATAACCAAACATCAGAAAAACAAAGTAGTATTTTGGACACCGATTAAAACCAAAATTTGGCAGAACTGCAATTGTAGTCACAAAATCATTTACCAAATTTCTTAAATATAAGTTATAGCGGTTTTCAATTATCGCGTTTACACGTATGCAAGAGTTCAGAGAGACGGACTGGTCAGCCAGAGTGGTTCAATATTCAGTAAAAATCCACTTTTAAAATGCTGAGCTTGTGTGCCAAACTTCATCTGCCATTTTAGGCTTTGTATATATAATGTTCATTTGTACTAGGACAGACTTTCTTTGAATGAATTTCGTTCAAAATTTGGTAGATATCTACAAATTTGGAGAAGAAACTACATAATAAATATCATCCCTCTAGTGCAAGGTTTTTTAGTTATCTTGATCATAGACACAAAGTTCCAAAAAAAAAAAATGCGTATTTCGAATCCAGGGAGGTCTAAAATCTGGAAATTCGTCAAAATCTAGAGTTTTTTTTTTATTTGACGATATATATATATTTTACGAAAAATATAAACAGTCTTTAAAGTGCTTAGATATATTGAATGTCAACAAAAAAAAATCACTATAGTATTACCAATTATTTGCCTCAAATAATGTTTTACAAGCATAAAATGCGCAGTTACATTGGTAGGATATGCCTAATGAGGTAGAAATTTAGAATTTAGCTCCATTTATCTTTTTTTTCTTTATTTTTTGAATTATTAAAAACAAAATTCAAAAAAATAAATTATGATATGCAGTTTTTCATACAAAAACTGTGACGCATTCATAATTCAAACTTATTGCATTATATAAAATCCTAATTAGAAATTAGAATATTTCATTCGGAAGTTTATCGCTTCTAATTTTTCTGGGAGAATCAAATTTAACTTTAGAACTTAAACCGAAAAGAAAGACAGGCAGAAATTTCAGAATAAGTAAAGATTTTCTCTCTCCTACCTTACTAAATGTAGCAAATTCTTTGGTTACTAGAAGATGTGTCCGTCTAGATGAGCTGTTAACAAAATCTCGAATATGATTGTCATAGATTAGCTAATGAAAATTATAATCGATAATCTCATGCACATTGAAATAGTACTTTAGAAATAAAAAGTATGACTATATTATTTGTAATATACTTTAGATGTAAATAATCATTAACATTAGAAGTTTTGTTTCCTTAAAATAGGATCTAATTCATGAACACTTAAATTAAAATTAATCATCTAAATGGGATTGAAACAAATAGCGTTTCATTAACAAAAAATGCAGCGTTGAATACAAAATTTATATAAAATATGTAATTATAATTTTGCAGATAAGTGGGGTCGAAAAATGAAACATTTGAAATTCTATCTTCGATTTATTTCACTAAGAGAGGCATAATTTTTGTACAAGGAAGCGAAGCGATAAAATGCCGTTCATTTACATTGCGATACAAGAAAAAAGTGACAGAAATATTTCCCTTCATTGATTTTACTATAATATTTTTGTGGGGATTTCTTAGCCACCTGTTAGGCAAGCGAATCTTGAATATCTTTTGATATGCAGGAGTAAGGATTTTTATCTGTTTCTGGCGTGGGAAAGACGGAATCGGCAATTTTGTTAAGTGCGTATTAGAAATAATTAAATAAAAAAAGTGGGAATTTGATCAGGAAATAAATGAATATTTTAATATAAAGTTGACATGGGCTAAATTACGATAAAATTTAGGAAATTAACCAAGATTTAATTTAAATTAAGAAATATTAACAATAACTTTTAATTTGGGAAATATAATAAATAATGCGTGGTTCGTGGTTGGTTGGTTGGTTTATTTGGGTTTAATGGCGCAAGAGCCAAAAGTAGGCTATACTGCGCCAATCGTATGGTTTGAGATGATATCACGTGAGAAATTTAAAATTACATTAAAGATAAGCGTGGTTCGTGATCGGAGAATATAATGAATTATCATAAATATAAAAATGATAAATATTGCATATTTAAGCTCATTGATTTTTGCTACTTATTCATACTTAAGTTTATTTGCATATCAATAAATTAGATATTTAGAAAGCAAAAAAAAAAAAAAAATGTCTCGATCACAGAATTTGGAATTTTATATCTGATAAGGATCATACCAGAAAAGAGAGGAAGTTTTTAACTCCACACAGTGTTGTAGACGGCGGTGGACAATTATATACAGCCACTCAAAAAAGTATTGGGACACTTGGCATGATTAACTACAAAACTATTTATCGCACTAAAATTAAAACAAAATGAATCAAGAAATATTTTAACATTTGGTGTGCAATTTGTAAGGAAAATTGTATTCGTATTTCAGAATTATAATTTGATCTAGCTTTTCAAGTATAATTCAAAGGCAAATAGGAATCTAAAAAGTATTGGGACACTTTTGAAATGAGAAATTTAACAAACATATAGCACATGATTAGAATTGAATTTACTACCACTTTTTTAGACTATAATTTTAAGCATCAAAATTTCAACCGACAGGATTTTTAACAGAAAAAAATGGCGAGAAACAAAGATATATCGGTAGATGTGTGAAATATTGTAATCATTGGAAAAATAGAAAATTAGTTTGCTGTATAGGACATATCTTGAAACTGAGTAAGTCTACTTTTGGTATTACTACATGTTTAAGAAAACCAATAATATTGAAAACAAGCAAAGATCAGGGCGTCCAAGGACATTTAATGAAAGTGAAGAGGTGGATTGTGATACGAGTTTACTTTAATCTAAAAACTAGTGCGGTAAATTGACTCTGCAATGTAAAATTAAGTTTGTAAAATCTGTAAATTCTGAAACTTCTTAACACATTTCTATCAGGGCCAATTATCTCAAAGAAAGCCCGACATCAGCAAAGCAAATTGACAAGCTAGGGTGGCATTCGCTAAAATGGATATAAAGCAGCCAAAAATATTTCCGGAAAAAGTATTTTTTGTTGATGAAAGCAAATATAACATTTTCGGATCGGATGTCCAGCAAAAAGTTTGGCAGGAACCAAATACAGCAATGCATGTAAAAAATGTACGGCTTACTATCAAATATGGAGGGGGCAATCAAATAGTCTAGGGTTGTATGATAAGCACTGGTGTCGGGAACTTGCATTTTATTAATGATACAATTAATAAATGTATCTAACTGGAAATTCTCAAGTGAAATTTAAAGCAAAGTGCGAGCAAGCTGAGAACCTCAAGACATAAACTGTGCATTAATTTTAAGATTTTAACTGTATCAAGGTAATGACCAGAAACCTGCTGCTGATATTTGCAAGATATGGATCCTTAGTGTTATTAAGACTCCTGCACAAAGTACAGACTTTAATCCCATTCAGCATGCGTAGGATTATTTATAGCAAAAATTGTATAAATATCAAATTTCTAACAAGCAGGATTTAAGAAAACATTTGGTAAAGAGTGGGCCAAAATCGATTGATCATTTTGCCAAATTTACTATGTTGGGACGGCCCAACAAGATATTAACTTTTAAGTTTGCATTGTTTTTTTTTTATTTTATTTTATTGTGAAGTGTCGCAATACTTTTTTGAGCATGTTTATTTTTTGATTTTTTCTAATTTCAATTATAACCATATTAACATTAATATGAGAGTTTGGTTTGAATTATTATGATTAGTAAATATCAAAATAATATTCCTTTCTTTGTTTTGGTTCCATTTGTACATTTAAGTAAAATATTATGATAAAAAAAATCTGCGAATTTGTAGTGTGACCGAAACTTTTTTGACAGTCCGTCTATTTACAGTATCTGTATGCCTTACATCGAAGCATACTAAAAGGAAAGCAAGTGATCTCTATATTGTTTTCTCTCCTCATTCACACATCTCTCTCATGTTCATGTTAGATTTGAAAAAAAAAAACGTTTATCTATGCAAACTCATTTTATTTTATCTTTATCATATCTTAAATGCCTTGAAGGATCTGTCTACTCAACAGCATCATTAGCCTGTATTTTTGCACTTAATGGTAGCTTTGTAGCCTACTTAAGAGATTTCTTGCCAATTCAAAGTGGAAAAATACCATATGACTTTTCATGATTTGAATCTCATCAGTAATAATCACGTTTATCGCGGAAGAAAAGAAAGATAGTTAGTGTTATATGCATGCGCAAAATGACCAAAAGGCAAATGGAAAACGTGCTTTTTTCATGCTGAAGAAAAAAAAGGATACGTGTAATAGAAATTTGCTGATAAAATTGTGTTAGTTTGTTTTTCATAATCGAATCACACTAGATGTAGTAATGTATGTTAATTGTTTCTTTAGTGTAATACTTAACCCTGATTAATAATGTGATAAAACTCCTATAAATTAATAGAAGTTAATAAAAAAATTTCTAGGTATAATTGTATTTTGGGAATAATTTTTTTTTCATATATTGAAAATAATCATCAACCAAGTGATAATCATGATACCGAAAGAGAGAAAAAGCGCCCAATCTATTTGAACTTTCATATTAAGGAATATAACTATAAATTTTTAAACCAATTACAATATTAACTGCTCTCTGTCACCATTCAAAAAGGTGCATCATTTTGACATTTTATTTATTTTTTTAATGTTAAATTTATGTTAAAAATGATGTAGATTCATTCTGCAGGGAAACTCAACTCAACAGTTGCATGTATTTATTTTTTGGTGTAATAACCAGGTTATTACACCAAATGCAAATTACAATTATGCACCGAATTTTCCGAGAGCAAAGGGTTAATATGAGAAAAATTTAAATCGTATTTTAAAAGAGTAAATGAAAACTTTAGCATGTGCTGATTTTTTAATGTAAGCCAGATTTAAAATTGGTGCATTTCTTCACTATCTGAATACATTTTAAAGTATATAAACTGCTATTTTTTATACTTTCCTTGGATCGACTCTTTATTTTCATGCATGTGCTTTCCCTAATTTAGCTTTTGCATATACAGATTGTTATGAAAAATGTCATGGGAAAATGGAAAAAAGTTTTTATGATGACAAAAAATGATATGATAAAGTACGATAGTAGCGATTTTTACAAGTTACATTTGTAAACTAATAGAATTCACATAGTATCTATAAATTATACTGAAAGTCATTCATATTTGGATGATGCATATAGATATATTTATTGGTTCACAGGATAAAAGCAATATACAAATATTATAATTGTTCTGTTTTATTAACTTGCTATCCTTTCATAGTAAACCGTAAAATTTTCAAAAGATTCAATTATATTTTTAATTAAGTTATATTGGCAAAGTTATACAATGTAGACTTTATATTGTTATATAATATGATAAATATTCGATGGGGGTTTTTTTCTGAAAGAGTTTAAGAGAACAGAATTCTATTTAAAATGTAAAGTTAGTTAAAAATGGAGGCGAAAGGAAAATTGTCTGAGTGTAATAAAAAGCAGACTGAAAGCGAGAAACGTTTCTTTCGTTTCTTAAAACGGAATTTTTTTTTTATAATTACACAAATTTCAGGCTGTAGCTGTGCCCAGAATATCTCCTTTTAGAATGCTTAGTTAAATTCAACATGGTAATCAGTTTTTTAAAAAAATGTTTGTATAAAAATCTATATCTTTGTTTCTTTAAAGGGTTAAAAGTGTGTTACTTATTTTCTATTCAATTTGTCTTTTAAAAAATCGCGGATTTTTATCTTAATTCGATACTAATTGAGCAGAAACAGTGAGAGAAATTATACAATACGAATATTTAATTTTAACCTTCTAACAATCGAACCCTGTTATTGTTCACACATCCTGTTATCACTACTTATAAGATAAAATTAAATCAAGAACTTTATAATTCGATGCAAAAATAACATAAAATTCACAAGTACCAAGTTTTTAAAGGTATTCTTAATAATCAATAGAACATTTATAAGGTATTCTTAGTTGATCAGTAGGTTCACTAAATAAGTTTCATCTAAATTAGATCGAAAAGAGAGCAAAGCATTTAAAGGATTAATATCTTAAATATTGTCACGAATGGATTCGCTCTATGACAATTTCAATAACTGTTATCGATTTCACCCCAAAATATCCTAATTTTCGAAAAATTATACACTGAACTTTTCTATTGATGATTTTTTTTTTTTAGATATTATAGAAAATTTTGATAAATAGGTAAAACTTTTACTAAATTACGTTTTCAGTATCCATTCACATTTTCAAAAAATCGCCGAACCTCTCTTCAATTAAGCATTCCTTAATGCATTGCCTTTAGCAATCTTGACTTTCTTTTCATTAATTTTTTAATTTGGTGCATGTATTGATACTTAAAAAACGTCGTCATATTGTCTTAATTACCAATTACCCAAATTTTACCAAATTGCAATATGGTAAAATTTCAAAAGAACCTTTTATATTGTTTTTATTTTATTAAAAAAAATCTTTATTTTCCTTTTCGTAAAAAAATAATTTAAAATGTGCTCCTGTTGTAAAAGAGCTAAGTTTATATACGCAAATTTATTTTCTTTGCGATTTTTTTTATTTCATGAAATACAAATTGCAATTGTAAATTCGTGAGATATTTAAATATTTCTGCGCATTATATATTAGTATTTTAAACGACAATCATTTAAGGCCATTCGTTTCAAAACAATTGGATCCAAACCACAAAAATACACCTCTCAACTGTTTGCATTCAGGGCCAGCAGCGTCCTCAGCTTTCCAGTGTGTTGCTCTGAGGTCGGTTGCAGCGTCCGGACTGACGTGAATTCCACGGAAGTTTTCTCTTGGCGAGGTAACGTAAACTGAAAAAGGTCATGGGCATGCCAATTAATAAATGCAGCAGCTCCAAGCGTTACTTTTTCTTGCCACAAACTCGTTTCTCTTTATTTATATTGATGGCATTTTTTTTAAGCTGATGGAACTGCGACCTTTCTGGTTACAAAATAATATTTTCTTTTTTATATATTTCTGAAAATTTAAAGAAATTTCAAGAATATTAAATAAAATATCTCAATGAATAAAAATATAGTGAAGAAAGAGTAATTTCATGCGATGAAAGGAATATCTAAGACTATCACAAAGTGAAATTTTTTTTTCAGTGTACACAAAAAAGATTTTTATTTGAATTAATCCCTTTTTTAATTGCGATTGTGTGGTTTAAATAAAACAAATGTTACATTAATAAAAAAAATACTCTGGATTGGTTATTGAAAAACATTTATTCAAATTAATTTTTTAGAAAAGAAAAAAAGAATGATGATTAGTGAAATTCAATGTTTAAATAAGAAAATAATTAAATGCAATTTTAATGGGATGAAAAGAATAAGAATGGCAAATGATAAATCAATAGAAAGTAAAATCAACGAATACATTCGGTTTTGAATCTGTTAGTTGCATTAGCATTCTTTTTTAAAGCAATATAATAATTACATCTCAATTGAGTTATGGTCGGAGGATGAATATGATATTTGAACCGATACTGCTTTCTGAGGCTTTTGATAAATATAAACCCGAAAACATTTGATTCTTAACCCCACTTCAAAAATGCACTGCGTCCTATTACACTACATACGTTTTGAAGAATCGAGTTTCGAACTTGGAAACTTCCAATTTTAAAGCTGAGCACTTGCCACCAGGCCATTGCGGCTTATTCCATTTTATGAATATTCTACCAAATACGATCACATGCTTATGTATTCAGGTAAAAATTTCCCTATTCCTTAACTTTAACTATTAAGCATATTACAATTACCCCTTTGGAATTAAAAATATTACATCGTTGATTATAAATAAAGCTAATAGCATCAATTATCTATAATAATCTGATAATATTAATTAATCAATTATTAGAACAGATAGCTGGCTTAACAAAAATAACTTGTTCTCCATTTGCAGATTCTAAAACATCATAACCATGAAAATTTCGATTCCATTCCATGAGAGTGCCAAAACCAAAAGATTATCAATATTATATCATATAATACCATAGAATGTCAATACCAAACATATATAATATCATGCGAGTACCAATACAATGCATTCTACACTGTACACTTAGAATTCTCAAATGGGACATTTGTAGTATAAAGAGATTCAATTATTATTACTCTCGCCAGAAAGAAAGCAGCATGGTGAAAAAGTGACAAATTCTTATTGAAGTTTAGATTAAGGAACGACATCAAAAGATATTTTTTTAACGTTGAAAAGAATTTATCAGGTGATATTTGACATAATGCAACTTCGAGAAGAGGTATCCACAGAACTAAAAAGATCCATTAACTTTACTTTTTTTTTCTAGTCTGAGTAGAAATTACTTGATAAACGGAGACTCCAGCATTCTATCGAGAAAAAATATGAAATTTACCATCGTCAGTTATCACGAAGTCTCTTTCAACCAACTATAAAACTTTCTTTTAAAGCTCAATTCTACAGACAAATAAGCCAAGAGCTCTTAATAGGACTCGGTACCACTTCTGCTTGTATCACTAATGACAGAATTATGGCTGCAGAACCATAATATAACTTTCATCTCCTTTGATAATAGGTCATTTGCCCCTACGATCCATTCAGGTGGGTTATTTGCTTAATGATCACAAAAGCCAAAACCTGCTCTAAACACCCACACAAAAGTGTAAACCTCATGACTTCCTTTCCTTCGTGACTTTGAATTGTCTCTTAAACATTACAATGAACGCACTATAAAAATTTTTTAGCTCATTGTAAGAATCGCAGAAAAAGAGATTCTTTTCAGTAGTAAGAATCTGAATTAATGTAAATATAATAAATAATGAATAATTTATAATTATATATATAAATACAGCGGAATATTTCAGTTCATTAAACATCAATAGGTACAAAATGTAGATTTCGCAATGAAAAACTGAATAACGAAAAATTTAAGAAGAGAAAGCAACAAAAAAAATTTTAATAAAAAGAATTAAAGTCCTAAAATTTGTTTTTTTAAAAAGTAACCGGATATTTAAATAAGAACCTATTTAAATATCTGAAATTCATACGAAAATCAGATTTTTATGTAGGGTGATTAGATTAAAATGCGGTAAGTATGAATTTATAGAAAGTGAAGTATTTAGGAGATCATACGCTTTGCATCACTGAAAACGTACTTTGATATTGCCATTTAAACGTAATAAATGGATTAAACATAATAAATGGATAATAATAAGTGGATTAAACAAAGAAAACAACTTTTGCCAAAAGCAAACAAGGCAGTTGGTTTAAAGAGTGATTAGAAATTTAAAATATTTAAAATATTTTTAAGCAAATTCCTTCTCTTTTAACTATCCAATGCTGTTTTATTGTTGAAACCTAAGCTTCTTTACGATTATAATAAATATTTTGCCATTTTGGAATTTTCTTTTTGACATTTTTTTGGTTTTTACTCCAGGACATTCAAAAATAGATTTCTTGTAATATCTTTCCATTTGGAAACGTATAAATTCTTAAGATTTTAACATCTATTCCTGACATCTTAAATATTTTGTAAAATTTAATAATTTTGTATGAGTAGTCAGTAAAATTTCTATTTATATAATATCAATTTCTCAAGTTTAAGCGCTAGTCTTTCTGTTCAAAAATAATATAAAAATTGCTGAACAATTGAAAACAAACATCATGCATAATAAGTTATAGTAAACGAATTCATATCACATAATACCTTCTAGTGATTTTGAATGACACTAAAATACAAAAGTTGAAAGATGAGTTTTGAATAAAATTTCTCATCTTATTTCAAAATAAACAATACCACTTTGCATTATATTTTAGAAGTAAAATGAATATTCTTTTAAGTGAATTTTAGGGCTACGGGAATAATAAAAAGGGCTAATGAGTGACTAAAAAATTTAATATTTTGAGTAAAGAATTTTTTTTTATTGCTAAAATATTTGTCTATAATCATCTCCGAGATTAATATTTTCCAACAATTTCAGTAGATTTTTTTTTGTTATCCTTGACAATTTTTCGAAATCCAATAATTTTTAAGATATTACTTATTTAAAAATGCAATTTTATTTTGAAATTAATGTAATTAAATTAACCTTATTCTTTTCAGTAAAGTTTAAAATGAATTATATTTTATCATAGGCTGTTTTATCATTTAAAATGATTTAGATGTTTTATAAAGTGTTCAGTTTTGCTTCTGATATTTTAATTTCTCCTTATATAAATTTGCCCGAAAAATTCTACATACAAACACATATCAGTAATGCAAATATTACAATATTTATTTATAGATAATTTATATAAATTTTATCTAGATTTTGTTTTTGTTCAAAAAATTAAATCTCACTTTTAATTAATATAGCATAGGCAGAGAAATCTCTCTAAAGATAAAGAAAACACAAAAATTGTTTGAAATCTAGCATTAGTCTGAATAATTCACTTGCTTATTTATTTTATCTATTAGGTCCGAGCTATTCAAAAAACTAAACCACTACGATATTATCAACGAATTTGCTATAAACTTGTACGGAAATCAAATATTTTATATTGTAATCTTATTAAAAATTTGCAAAAGATTATATTTAATGCGTTTATTAAGCAAATATTTTTATTATTTAATTCATTGATTAATTCCTTAATTTATTAATTATGTGATTAAATGTTAATTTTAAAGTAATCTATTTATTATCACCGTGTTTTCCTTAAGTCCTTTCTAGACCAATCCGTGTAATTTAATAAATATTAATTATTTTCTTACATTTCAAGGCCTCTCTTTTGTTAGAGCTGACCCTGACTTTAATCAAAATATAAATTTAAACCAATGTCTGTAAAAGACAAAAACGTAAAAATTCATATATCCAATAATGAAATAATAGGATAATTTTTAAAATTTTTTTTATCTTGAAGACATGAAAAAAATGCATCTTAAGCTAAGAAATATTTAAATTCCTATTATAGGTTTCAAAACTATTAGTGGTCTGTTGTTTATATTTAAAAAGCATTTAATTTATTATAATTAAAAAGCATTTTTAAATCATTTTATTTATTATCCTAGGATTATCATTTCAACAAGATAACATTAGCATTGCATTGATCAATTTTGCATTAGCTTCCTTAAACAACTATTGTCCAAAGAATGATCGGTATCGATTGAATAATTTTTAATGAAAATGTTTGTATTTACAAATACTTCAAATAGATTTAAAATTGCATGAGACAAATTATGCTTTAGGAACTCCTTTTAATGATTTTACAAAGTGAATAAAACGATTCAAGAAATTTTTCCATAAATTAATTTTTTTATGCAAATGTATACTTTTATTTCCTTTGTAATGAATCTCTATTTTTGTACCGAGCCTATTTTTGATGCAAATTTACGATAGATATGATAGATCATACAGCTGCCTATTTGTCATAAATTTGCAGCAAATAAATAAATTTGCAGGTATCAATGGTATTAAGCATTCCATAAGTAGGATACAAATTTACTTTACCAGTGTTTTACAGTTCATATTTTATAATAATAAAAAAAGGGAAATTTTATTCTTATTTCTACAGAATTCTTGCTTTGTACCAAATTAAAATATATATTTATCTTCCGGTTATATTAATATTCTATCCAAGTATGCTTAATAGTATTCTATTCGTTGATGAAAGTTTTAAAAATTTATAAATTTTGTGCTTAAGAAATAACTTGATAAAATTTATTATGAATATAAAATTATTAACAAGAAAATAACTGGTAAATTTGGTAGTAAAAAAATTTGGTAAAAATAACTGGCGTTATTCGAAATTTGATATTAAATCTGAATTTCAAAGCACTCAATACTTTATTTTTAGTTAGATTATTTTAAAAAATGAAATAAAAACAATTTTTTCTAACTCACTTCTTGTTAGTATTATACTATGATATAAAGTTTTTTAAATCTAATTAATTTGTAATTCATTACTCTTTAATAATACGGTTTCTTGCAATCATATTTTCTTAAATACACTCCAGATGACGCTCGTCATTTGAAAATTAAATTAAATAACTAATTAATAACTACAATCTGAAAATCTTAATACTTGTGAAAACTCCAGCAGAAGTGATTGAAAAAATGATAACAGAATTGCATGTATACAAACCTGAAGTATTTCAAGTTAAAAACGAGTAAGAAAAGAAAAGATTTCTAAACACACAAACTTTAAAAAGTTGCAAGTTAAGCTAAAGACTTACTTATGAAACTAAATAAACAGTATTTTAGAATAATTACAAGGTTTATTGAGTATAATTTCGTTCTTAAAATTTATAATAATTTTTAAGAATTATTCAAACACTTTGTTTGTTTATGTAATCGGGCAAACAGTACAGATGAATTTTTCGGTCATAATATCTTAACTTATATTCCTTTCAGTATAAAGAATATTCCTTTTTATAAGAAAAAGAAACTGAGTGTCTCATCTTTTACTTCTTTATTTGCACAGAGGGTGTACTTATACAACCAAACCCTTAACATCAGCTCTAAAAATATTCGAAACTGGCTATTTCAACTTGTTTATCTCTGTTCTTTTAAATTAATTGAGATAAAAATTTTTATTCCAAAAATTTTTTTGGAAATTATTTAAATGGTTTTTAGCACTATTTTGAAAATTTAAAAGCTCCTTTTCTTTTACTGCATTTTAATTGCAGTTCTTTTTCTGTGGTTCAGTTACTCATATCTAAACAACTAAAATATAGAAGCTCATCAAAATCTGGGGACGAATCTTTGGTCGGTTGAAATTTTTTTTCTTATATATGTACATTACATGCAAGGGGAAAAAATAAATCGACTTTTTCACTTACACTTGTTATCCTTTCGCATTTTTGCAGCTACTCTATTTTTTTTTTTTTTTTTTTTTTTTGACATACAAGTGCTCATTATTTGAAATTATCAAGACTTCACTGAATATTTAAATTGTGATGATAAATAAGATTAACTGTTTGACTATTAACTATTGACTATTAATAAACTATTTTCGAACTTTCTTCGTAATAGTTTTAAAAATGTTTGTTGGATACAGTTTTTATGCATGTATGTTAATATTTCAAAATGCTATGGTTACATAGAGACATCAAAAGAAGCTAAATTTTATTAACTTTAAAGGAAATGGAAATAACAAATTAACCACTGCCCTCTAAATTTAACATTTTAGCAACTTTTTTTTTGACTACCCTGAAAATTACCCAATTTGTAAAGGCTGTACTTGCATTTTATTTTGTTTTTAATACATAAAATTCTTTTGAAAATAGTTATTTAAAGATTTCCTTTCTTTCTTTTTTCAAATCTAAAAAAATACAATTTATATTACTTTAATAGAAGTGGATAACTAAAATGGAATGATAATGTACTGTTAGCAATTTCTCGCCTAATACTAAAAAAAAATGCTTTAAAAGAAAATTTTAATTAAATTCTTAGATATCTAATAAATAGATACTTTTTGTCTGAAGTTTTAATTGTAGCAATAATAATCTTTCCATTCATTTATAAGCATAAACAGTGCTCTAATCTATGCATTTAAATAAGTGTTTCGTTTGTGACGAATTGCAATAAAATATATTATGTCCATGATCTGGCTATGAAATGAAATGAAAATTATGCAAATGTTTATGTTAACAAAAGCACTTATAAGTATAATTTATTTTACAACAGACTTTTCAAAATGTACAGATAAGAGTTTATCATATGCATTTTGATGTTCAATCAAGGCAAAATTCCCCTTCAAGTGTAAATCATTTCCTGTTAAAAAAATTAAATGATCATATGATAGCATCTCAGAAAGTATTGAAAGGTTAGATCAGAGTAGCTATTAAGATAATAAATAAATTTATCATAATCAGTATAGAAAAGACTACTTTTTACACTTCAAATTTCAAAAATGTTTTTTTAATGTTTTTATTAAGCTCTAGTTCATTATTTCTTCTCCATTTTGGCTGAATGCTTAAATCTTTTGTAAATTATTTAATGTAAATATTATATAATCTTATATTTAAGTTAACCTATAATACAAACATCCATTCTTGAAAAAAAATCAAATGTAGGAAACCTTTCGAAAGAATATTGCAAAATTTTTATTGTTTTCAATTTAAATACTTCAGAATATTGCAAGAA
Organism: Argiope bruennichi; assembly: GCF_947563725.1. Classification (NCBI taxonomy): domain Eukaryota; kingdom Metazoa; phylum Arthropoda; class Arachnida; order Araneae; family Araneidae; genus Argiope; species Argiope bruennichi. The sequence continues at coordinate 77,776,542 of NC_079153.1, read as the reverse complement.
TATTTAATTTTCTGAAACAGAAATAGAAACTTAGCATGCCGGCATTGCAATGAGTTATTTTCAATAAAATGTTTTACTCTCGAAGCATTTACTATGATGTTGTAAGCTTTTATCATTAAATTATTAAAACATCACTTTAAATTATTAAAACATCACTCGTATATAATTTGACTGTTAATGTGTTTTTTTATTCCTAGTTTATATAAACCAAGGGTGCTAATAAAACACCTTAATCGTAAACAAAAACATTTATTTCTATATCTAGATAAAATGGTTATAATCTTTGCAACATGAGTACTGATATCAGAACGCACAACAAATTATGGAAGTATATTAAAAGAAAAATTCAGAGAAACAGTTTTAAAAAATATAGATCGGAAACGGCTATCATTGAAATTTTAAAAAGCATTTGACAATTCTGGCAAAAAAATTAAGATAGAGAATTTGTAAACTAGATATGATTAACTGACACTGGAATTCCACCCTAAGAAAGTAATTGTAAAAGTTAATGGAGGCTTCTTGAATGTTTATTTAACCCTTTTTCCTGTTGGGCACCATTAGAAACGGAACACGTGATGTGACATGTTTTATTTCGATTGTTAAATATATCTACATAAATATATAGATTAATTTTTCGTCAAAAATCAATTAAAAATTTAATTTTTTGGTGCAATATTTAGTGAATAGTTATCCACTTAATTACTTTTCAAAGTGCAAAAAGTTATAATTTATCTTTACTCTTATTTGTATATTCCATTTCAGAATTAAAGATAATATCAATTTAAAAAATCGTAACCAAAAATAATATTAATCCAACAAATTTGTCTAAACCAATCTAAAAAAAGTCTAAAGTAAATTATTTCCTATATCTATTTTTTTAATGTGGCCTATTTTTTTTTCTTGTATACGAAGGGAAGAAAGTATTCAAATCGTCAAAATATTCCAACGAATTTTCATATTTTACACTGTTTTTAAACGAAAAACTATTTTTGAAATTTTGTCTTCCTACTTGTAAACACAACAACTCAAAAACCGAAGGATCTAGAAGTTAAAAATTTGGTAAGAAGTATTAATACTAAAATTGCAAATTTCTTTCAAATTTTGATAAATCCAGTTTTGGAAATTCTATCGTCGTATGCACTTAAATGCGATTACTCAAAAGATAATTAATTTGATAAACGAAATTTGGTATATAATCTCCATAATTATATTTTTAAATCACCAAATTCGTCAAACAAGTGTTTGCTTCGTTCTCTCCAATTGTACGAATGTAAACTTCAAAATTTAAAAAAAATGTAACAAAACTGATGAATGATGAATTTTTGCACATAATTATTAAAAAAACTGCAGATTTGTGTGTAATTTTAGATCGAATTCGTCTAATAGTAATCAATTTGTCTGCCTGTCCATTTATATAAGAACAAGATAACACAAAAATTCTTCAAACTATATCAGCAAAATTTAGTAAATAGTCTAGGCACTAAAATTGCATCAAATTTTGACTTGATCTGGCAAAGGAAGGAAGTATAAAATATATAATGCTTTATATATATATTCAATATCTTATACTACGAAGCTGAGCACAAAATATATTATAGAAGTATGAGGAAATTTCAAAAAAAAACCCTGCATTATTTAATTAGATAGATGGAGAAGAAGCATAAAAAAATTCGAGCATGAAAATGAAGAGATTAAATCTCTTCGTTTTAATGGTCTCTGTACTCACCTAACACAAAAATGTTGAAGCTGCCTGTAACATTTTATCACATGCATTATGTTTGCTTCATACCACTGCTTCAGGTAGTAAAAGAAAATTGAATCACTAAGGTAAAGTTATCTATTTCTTTTATACCTACTTCGTTTGTCGTGATCTTAGGATTGTGCTTTGGATGATAAAGTTTATTCAGTAGAATAGTTCCTCGTTCTTTTCAATACACGTTAGAAGAGAAATGAGAATCATTTTTTTAATTTAAACGTTTTTAAAGGATAGATAAATATAATTTTGGTCTCTTCTGAGTAATGACCTTTTTTTAAACATTTCCATTTTTAATTAGAGCAGGAAAAGGCTTGATGAGGCCTAGTTGTAGTATGATCTGGATATAAATAATAAATGAATTAATTTTAATCATGAAAGTTGTAAATTTGTAATGAATGAAAAATTTTAAGCATGCAGCATTTCTAAGTTTATTAATTTTTAATTATTTTCCTTGACAAAAAATAATTTAAATATGAAAGGATAAACATATGTCTTTGTTTTTACCATTTCACATTTTGCTGGATGTGGAAATGGAAATGTTTAAAGGATATTTATGCTAATTCGATTTAGTTTATAATTCCATTTTGAAGCAATTCAGGGACCATTTGTGGACTGGTCTTTAATCTTTGGGGCTTAAAATGACAATGATGACATCCGAGTCGGCATGTCCTCCCCTCGTCCTGTTCTATGTTTGGAATTTCCAAGATGGAATAAAGAAAGTTAAATTTTAACATCAATTTGAATGTGCACCATCTTTAAATAATATAGTAATAAAATATATATCTCTATTAATACTAAAAGCTTTTGTCCCCATTGCTAATGCTAAAGTTACAATAATTCCGCTCATTTTTTTTTTCTTGTTCAGTAAGTTTTAGTATATTATGGTGATCAAAATATACCGAAATAGTGGTATAAAACAAAGTATGAGTTCAGTGATCAAAATTTGTTGCTCCTTTGAAGTAATCTTTCTCGACTGCAATGCAATTCTGTCAATATTTTTCCCAGTCATCAAAATATACCTTAAAATCTTTTTTATTAGACCTCTTCAGAATTAATTACAAATCTTTTTTAGTTAATGAACTCGCATCGATGGCCATGAAAAGATAATTTCAGCCATGAAAGAGAAAACCATGGTACTGTATTAGATGAATACTGCGTTTGAGGCGCTTTGTTTTAATGATTGTTTTCAAAAATTCACGAGTGATAGTAGAATTGTGGAACGATGTATTATCATTTTGAAAAGCCCATGAGTTATTACTCCACAATTTTTGTTGTCTTCACCGTTTTCTGTATAAGAGCTTGTTTAATAAAGCTTTTATTGTTAAATAACAATCACTAAATACCAATTATCTTATCTGATCGGTATTTTGGGAATAAATCGAAGTGGATTGTCTTCCAGAGTATGTTATTCATCTGTGACAAATTCTTTATCATCATGAAACATTTAATTCCACTCAAACACATTTATTTTTGATAAATAGTTTGTCTTTAAAGGTTTTTCACTAAATTTCAAATATTTTTATTGGAAGAATTACTTTGCGCGAAAAAATTTTGATGATAGTTCTTTACTCAATTACATTTGATATTTTGGAAAATCGACAGAGTTATAGTTCAGATCACATTAAAAACAAATTTATTTTAGAGGATGAAATAAATTCCTGATTGATGCCAAATTTTTATAGAGATTTCAAGTTATTTGAAAAAAAATTGAAGACCTCATTTGCTATATATATGTTTTAAATGAAACATTTCGAATTTCTTTTTGATCACATAAGAAATTCTTTTAATGAAATTTTTGGAATTTTATAATACTTAAAATTAAGTTTTAACTTTACTTTTTTTTTCTTTGCTTAATTCTAAAGTGCGACCGTTTTTAAAAAATTGCTCTTTTTTTCTTGATTAAGATCGGATGTATAGAGAACAGAAAATTCGGGAAATGCATTCAAAACGCCATAAGGCTTCTAAAATATGAGTTATGTATATTTTTTGCTGGGAAAGCAATTAAACCGAGTTATACAAAATATTTAATTAAAAATTTTAATAACCATTAATTTAGCCGATCAACTGATCGCTGAAGTTAGATTAGTTGAATAAAATACAAACCACTGACATTACCAATATAATAAAGATATGATTAAATATTTTATTTCAGATTTCTGCGCAATGCAATTTTTTAAATGTTGTTTTTATTAATTCAAATATATTAAAGAATTCTGCGTCTTCAAGAATAATTTTCTGATAAATGTATATCTAAAATGCAGATATTGGATAGGAAGGAAGAGAGCCTATATTAAAATTTGACAATCAAGAAGCGACATTTTTATATGCGGAGAATTTAATAGTTACTAAGAGCCAATAAACGAAAGAATAGTTCTCTGAATATCAATAGACAGACGATTAATCGTAATAAATCATTTTTCTATTTAATTGCCTCGTAAATTCATAATTTTCCTTTTCTACATATAATAAATTCATTTTTGCTATGTCAGTCTTCTTGATATTTGCACAACAATTTGTTATTTCAATATCTTTCTAGAAAAGCAGTACTTCGCATATCTAATAATTGCTCCGTCTTCCTTTTGTTAAATACCATGTTTAAATAAAATTAAAGAAATAAGAAATTCTTTATTCTTTTGATTCTGGAAATAAATTCAACTTGAGCGCTTTTATTTGATTTCATGTGCTTTAATTTATAAGAATGGAATTTTGAAAACAATTTTTCATTATCTTTTTTTAGGTACTAAAATTTCAAAATTTAGTAGAGTTGTTGATTTTTAATAAAAGTAAAATATTTTAATAATTTTAGTGCTCTTTAAAAATTGTTTAATATATTAATTTAGTTTGAAATTTATTTCTTAGAGATGACGCCTTCTAAAAATTAATCTTTAGATTCGTCAAAAGTTGCAGCCATGAATTACGAAATTTATTAATGATTAAAAAATAAAAAATAGTTAAAGGTTTTAAAGCACCATTTTATTAATGTAGTAAGTAGGAGAAAAAAAACTATCTGAAATCGAGAAATATTATAAAGAAACTGATAACATATAATAATAATTTTTGAATATTAATTAGAAGTTAAGTAACTTCAATAAGAGATAGATTGGATCAAAATTCTAATTTCCGTAAAGAATTCCTTTTCGAAACTCATATGTTTACGCTTTCCTTTTCACATATTTTTCTCTGTTAAAATTAAAGTAAGAAATTAGAAATAGTATATAACGATTGAAAAAAAATATATATTTTAAAAAAGTATATTACTAATACAAACTATAGTAGTTACTCTGCTAATAAAAAATTAAATTTATAAATTATGTACTAAATAGAATAGGAATTTTTGAAACCTAGAATATTACATCGAAGGCAAATTTTTTACGATGATATTTTATGATTGTTTAAAATATGGAAATGACCTTAATTATAGCCAGCAAGCATATTTCTGCATGACGTTACAGCAGGAGTATCAACTCAGTCTATTCTTGGAAAAGGGAATGTGTTTTATACCTTTTTTTTTCATGAATATTATAAGAAGATGGGCTCTAAACTAAGATAATTCAAACTCTTGTCTTTAAAAAATAGTTTTTATAAATGCACCAAATAAGAAAAATAATTTTATCTAAGATCTGAAGTTCAATCAAAAATCTGTCGCGGATAATAATAGGAAAGTATCAAACTGCAATAAATATTGTGAAATGTTCTTTTAAAAAATCCCTATAACTTCAATATATAAAAACTTAATAAATGGGGTTACAATTTTGCCCCTCGCATATTTGCAACTTTTTTTCGACCAAATTTTCAATAAAAAATCATTTTTGCTCTTTAATATATTGACAAACGTGTTTTTCCTTTTCCTTTCTTTCAGTTTTTATATACGTCAATTCTCTCATTAGCTGACACAGTAACTTTAGTAAGGTTTCAATTATCGGAAAATTTGATTTGTGAAGATATTAATTCTTTAACCTATACTGTAAAGTAAAAATTGACTATCTTAAAAATAAATATAAAAGAGTACGCAAGACCCAAAACTCGTATATTCCCCATGAAATAAAATGAAACCATTCAAATATTTCCAATGTTATCATTTTTTCAAAAACTGCTAAATATCAACAGGGCTTATTAAATTTTCCCTTACTCTCCTAATCGAAAAAAAAAAAAAACTTTCTACATTGAGCAAATGATGTCCTTACTTTTAAATAGAATGAGTTGCTTTCATTACATTTGATTGTTTGGAAGCAGAAGAATAGAATTTAAGCTATAAAAACCTTATTATAAAGAAAAATAAATTCGAAAAGCCATAAATCTATGGATACAGGCATAAATGCCTTTAAATATCTGTTAACGGATTGGTAACAATTAAGAATAGAAGAACTGTTATTACAGTTAAATGAAATATGAATTTTTCTTGCTTTTTTGTAATCATTTTATATTTCGATGTATTAAAAGGCTTAAAAACATTTTTAAAGGGTTTTTTTTTTCCTTAATAAATGAAGCTTTACTTGAAATTCTATCAGTTATAAATTTTATAAGTCTTTTGAAATTCAGAATTAAAATTGCTTTATTCCGTATTAGTTCTGAAATGACTTATTGTAATCCATCCGAATAAATTCTAACATATTTTTGTTTTTGTTTTGCAGTCTGAAACCGAAGAGGAAAGTCTCTTGCTTTCACTTAGAGCTCTAAACATTTCAAATTCTACCAAATCCTTTACAACAGTAAGTTTTTAAACTCATTTTTTTTTTAATTTTAAGAAATAATGGTAATTAATTTTTGTTTCTTAATGAGTGTAAAATGCTTCTCTTAATAATTGGAAAACATTTCGTTGGTGTAACGAATTTGACACAAATACGCAATTATTTGCAAATATTTGGGACCTTCGTAAGGAAAAATAATATATTCTGCGTATCGCATTTATTACTTTCATACGACGAGACAGAAATAAATATTATGTTTATTCTTGTATAGTTCTTTTCTTTTCATGCCAGAGACTTATATTACGCCATTTTCCCTTTTCGAGGTTATTATGCTATTTTCATCAAATATATGCCATAATTTCTTGTAAGATGTAAGCAGAAACAGACTCTGCTAATTTGTGAATAGAATATGGAAGAAAAAAATAGCAGACATGAATTGTAACTCACAAGGCTTTAAATAAACATGTAACAGACGAGTAACATCTGTTCGTGAAACCACGGGCTCGCTTCAGTGGTTATAGCGGGCGATGTTACCTTCGGCCTTATCGCATTCGTCTACGACAGAACACGTTTAGTCCCTAGCGCTTTCGCATAGCAAGAAAAATCCATTTTGAAAAGCTACATTTTGCTTTAGGCAAATTTAGCTTTATCTCATATAGATTTTACCCTCTCTAAATTGTTGAGTTTTCAAAGATATTACGCTTATATGTACCTAATATGTAATAATATATTTAAATCTAAATTAAATTTAAATTAATTTTCTAATTTTTATCTTGAATTATCCATGTTAACTTCATTCTGAAATGTTCCTTCATTTCCTGATCCAATTCCCACTTTATTATTATTTCTAATACACACGCTAGAAAACTGATACGTTTGCATTTCTTACATTCAGAGCGAAGGGCTGAAAATCCTCGATGCTTACGAGATTCTTTTAAAGATATCTAAGATTCCCTTTCCCAAGCCAACACGTGTCAAAGATATCCTTATCAGAATATCATAAAAAAAATCACTGAAGGGAATAATTTCCCTCATTTTGCTCTTATATCACGATGTAAACAGACGTCATTTTATCATCACTTCTCTCGTATATTACTGAAATTTGATTTATTTTGGATTAAAAATTTTGATGCATATACCCAATTTTAATCGCTTATTTTGAGATCATCGTGTTAATGTACGGATATGATTTTTTGGAAAAAAAAGTTTGTCTTGAATTTTGAGAAGTCAAAATCTTGAAGTGAAATTTTTTGAGGATTATAATTTTTTTATCTGTGTATTTTTCTTAAAAGATAATAAATATACTAAAATTTGCTAGAGTATTTATGGAGACAAAATATACCATCAATTCGTATGTGAAATTCTATCAATGACCTAACAAATATTAATCTTTGATTATAATTAAATACTGAATGCAAATCATGAAAAATTATGAAAATGGCATCTTACAGAAAATGGTCTTTTGAAGCAATTAATTACGCAAACCATTTTTAATAACAAAAGCAAAATTTTCTATAGTTTCAACTTATTATAAAATAGGCGAGAAAAACTAAACTTATTTAATGAAAGAGATATAGAAAAGAGAACATTCGCCTTTGTAAGTGAAGTTCACATAAAAAGAATTTAGATTTTTGTCTCTTGTATTCCAATTAATTCATTTTTTTTTCTTTCTATCCATTTATTTTAAATTTATACTAACCATCAAACGTTTCATTAATGTTTACAATATTTAATGTTTTTTAAAAAAATTTTATTTGGAATTTTTTTTCTCTTTTCTAATAAGCAAAAATTATAAGTATTTGAAAAATTTTAAAACGAATAGTTAAAGACTTTCCTAATTTACTTGATATATTAGTTCCTTCAACAATCTATTGCCTTTAAACGAATAATTATACTTGCTCTTTTGTCCTCTGGCTCAAGATTAAATCTAAGCATTTTTCTTTCATAAATTAGGTTCGAAGAAATCTGCAGGCCTGTTCCAATGTTTATGTCGCGTTTTTTTATGTTTTGAAGGAAAAAGCTTAGATAATTCTTAAGTGCTTATATAATAATGTTTTCCTTTCCATCAATTATATCCAAATTTGATTAAGATCTATAATTTGAACGTCATGACCCTACATAAAATTTCTTTTTCTTAGTTTTCATTGTTGAGTTTGCACATTCGACAGATCAACCGATAAATAGACCGACAACAATCAACCTTTTAAAGGATGTGGTTCAAATGCGATAGAGATACAATTTAATAAAATTTAATTAAACAATTAAATTTTACTATTAAACAATTTAATAAAATTTCGCCATTTCTCTTTATGAGTTCGGTAATCGGCTTCCCATACACATGGACGGACAGACAGACAAATTTTCAGTTGAGAAATTTCTACCAAATTTGATAACGATTTCAGTTTTGATGTAAAAGTCATATTAGATTTCACTTGTCTATTTTGTTCTTTTTTTCTCGCATGTCCTCCAATAAAGGTCTGATCTCGCATTCCCCGTAAACAGTTTCAGACTTTGGTATGGTCTCATGTATGTCTCTGGAGAAAAAACTTACGAAATATAGATCTTCAGCGTATATTTAACATTTTTATTAGATATATATATATAAATATATATATATATATATATTGGATACTTTTTATCCAACTAGTTGGAACCAAATTTTATACGGGACTAGTCACAAGATAAATACAGAATTTCATTGATTAAAGTCATTGTGTTTACGAATTATTGAATTTACATGAAAACGAAAATACAAACCAACAGGCGGCCACCCCTTTACAGATTTTGCTCAAGCTTTGATAAGAATCTAAATTTTCGATGCATAAATTATTTATTAATTTTTTATATTTTGTCGCTTTCGATTTCATTTGTACACGGACAACGCCAAAGGCGGACTTCCTGTAAATGGATTTCGTTCAAAATTTGACGAAATATATAAATCTGGTTTAAATGCATATCCCAATGTCATTTTCTGCTTGTGTTTTTTATTATCCTGTTCACATACAGATAGACAGACAGACAGGTATAATATCATAAGCGAGTTTTGGAAGATCTAAAATGTGGATATTTAGCAAGATCTCAAAATCAATTCGTACATTAAAAAGTAATGAAAATGAATGATGTACTCTTGCAGCCGAGAACATAAGCAAGTTCGAATTTTGGGATACTGAAAAAAAAAGTTTCGAAATATTCACTTAATTGTCCGAGCCTAAAGCCTTTAGCTAGGTCCATCTCATCATTTTGTGGGTTATCAGGTCTCTAGGATGGAAAGTGAAAGCGGTCAAGGGAGAAGACTGAAAGTCAAGGATTCCTCCAGTTTGACCAGATTTCATCTTTCCCATTCTTTCATCTCATAAGAGTCGAAGTGACATAACATACTGAGCAACCAATAGATATTTGGGACAAACTATTCGTTGACGATGTATTTGGAGACAGGGTTTATAATATATCGATTGCCTTAAGAAAACTGAAATAAATTGGAACGTATAGGCATATTTCTTTATCTATATGCATTAAATAAATTGCTTAAAAATTGAAAAGCTTTTTGTATCGAAAATTGTATTTTTAGAATTAGGGATAAGATATCCAAATTGTAAAGCATCTCAGAGTACACGGTGAATGAATTTTCTCGTTACCGAACAAATTTCTAAAATGTTTAAATATAATTCTAATGAAAGGGTCTTAGAAGTTTCAAATTCCGAAGAAATAAAGGTTTGTTTGAGTTTTTTTTTAATTACTAATTTTAATTTGATAAAGCATGTACTGACTTGGACCATGGAAAAAGAACGGGGAATGTTCATAAACCTTTCAACTTCTTTTTTTATCATGTGAAAACATGATTTTGTTTTGCTTTGAGGTTTTTCAAGCCTCAAAATGCGTAGACAACAAATTGGTGTTTTGTCGCTTTTGAAGCATCAATTTTTGGCTTTTAGGGTTATTAGAAAATAATGCAGAAGGTTGTCATATTTGGTGATTTATTGCCAACTGAAGTTACAACTTGATTTTCAAATTATTTATTCTTTGAATTCTTACAAACTGTCCTAATTCATTTAATTTAAGTCATTAACCAGTTTAAACCGGTCGAGCTCCAAAACTTTGTTTGCCAGCTAGAAAAATTGAAAATGAAAGTTTTAAAAAATTATCATTATATGTATAGATAAGAGAGAAATAGCGATAGAGACAGATAGAGAAGTCTCGTGATTGTTTCAAACCGATTTAACCTGGTTAATGACTTTAATTAAGACAAATAATGACTTAATTAGTTATAATGTTCTCACATCATAACTTGAAATTTGCGATCATAGATTTCATTTTTTTATTTTGACATGACTGACACCAACATTGAAAAAACTCAGAGACGAGAAAAGAAACATTAAAATATATATTTATAAATTAATCAAGGAAAACTTTTAATGAGAAAACATCACTTCTCCCAATTCGAACCTACTCGATCACAGCAATCCATTTTTTTTTCGCCAAGTGGCACAGTTTTTTAAAGTTATCTGCGCATAACTTATAGGTACTAAAAAAAAGTCGGTGATTCTTGAGACTTGCTTGTTGTTCCAGTAACCTCTACTTTTTTAATTCTGCTACAAAAAAAAATTATTGAGACTGTGACAGAACGAAAGTTTTGATGTGGAAAAGATATTAATAAAATCAGAATGAATACTATTTCTTACTTTTTCATATACTTAAACAATATATTGAGTGCTATGTATAGAGCCTCAGCTTGATGAAAAACATTGAATATGTATGTATCTTTACCTTTTCAACAATTGAATCCAGAATGTATTGAATATCTACAGTTTTAGTTACAAACCCATTTAAAAAAGAATCTATTAATATTTCTACTTATAGTTCCAGTAGCAAGATTAATAAAATAGAATGTTTGAAATATTTGAGTTCTCGCGTTCATACGTCTGTAGATTAAACAGTTCCACAAACAAATAATGCTTCGACAGAATTGAGTTCAGAATTTTGTACGAATTTACAAAGTTGATATAAAACTCCGTGAAATTTGATTCATATAGCTTATTGTGTTTTTAAATTTAAAAATTGAAATAACTAGATAAAACTGCAATATTAAAGCAATATTGTAGATCCATATAAAATTTTGGATGAAATCCTTCAAAAGAAAGTCGATATGTCTCTCTTTGCCTTTCCATATACTTGCCAATATAACAACAAAAAATGAGTTTTATGGGTGTAATATAGCCCACAATTTTATAAATATAATTTTTAGGTCTATATCGAATTTTAGAACTAAATGTTTTTACTCATTATCTATCTATAGGGCGATCTTTTCTTTTATATATGAAAGCACTCATTTACGAATATCACGGGTAATTGGATACCTTATAAGATTTGAATCAAATACGACAAGATAGACTTTTCAATCTATTTATGTCCGGATGCATCAGATAACGCAAGAAATGAGTAGTTAAAGTAATAAAATTTTGTATAGTATTTTTTCAACAAGGTTGTATACAACATACATGCCATTAATAATTTTTTATATGCGATCAAAGAAAAGATCCAAATGCAAAAAAAAAAAAAAATCATGACTTTGCAATGAAAGTAAAAACTATAGAAACATTAATGCCATTCAGCGTAAACAGTTGGAAGATTCGCTCTGTAGAGCCAGAGCCAGAAAAAGATTGTTTCCTCACAGAGCACTTCGCTTTATGCATTCTTTTGATAGGGCATGACGCCATATCAAATTCTCCAAAAGAATATTCGTGTCTCGGATCTAATAGAGAAAGGGTCATAATTTTTACATTTACCAGCAACTTCACTTTTTTTTTTTTTTTTTTTTTTTTTTGGCAATGTCGACAAATCTTGGAATCCGTTGAATCCGAAACCCGGACTGGCCACAACGAGCTTAAGTGGACCCAAGAAATGTTATATTTTTTTCATCTTCAGTTTCCACATTAGTGGATTTGCGAAGATCGATGCCGTTCTGGGCGGGTTATTATTCTTCAATTTTTTTCACTGATTTTAGTTCAAAAAGTGGATTACACACTACGCTTTCACCGTGGTCTCGAACACTTGCACACAGAGAATGAATATCTCCACTTTCTTTCAGTCCTACACCACTGCTTTTGAGACTGTTGCCAGACTACATTCCGAATATGCCAAGCATAACTATAAATGATAACACGTGAGAATTTTCGCCAACTTTGTAAAGTTGTTTCGCCAACTCAGTAAAAGAAGCCAAGATTGTACAAATGTTAACAAAATTTTTTGTGGAGTAGCATTTTCTAGCTAAGAAGTACGCTTGGTGACAATGCTGTCTTGCTAGAGGAAAAATCTACCCTTTTCCAGAAATAGTAACTTACTCGGATGAATATTGCGTAAGAGGAAAAATAAACTATTTTGAGTTTAAAATTTTAGTGAACATTATTCTTATTTTTCCTCGAACACCAATTTTTCAAATGATTGAGAATAAAGGATTTAATTTAGATTTATTATTTCCTAAATTTTGTTTAAAACAATAGCGCATATTCATTAAATTGCTTCCTTAAACGTTATTACATTCATAACTGCATCAAAATAAAAAATAAAAACTAAATCAATTACATAAAACTTCTTTGGATATGTAATAAAACATTTGAAATGTAAACAGCTCATTTTTCATATTTCAAAGGAAAAAATGAATAGTTTTGAAATAGATGGAAATGTGCATATTTATTTTTTCATTTTATAAATTTTTCTATATTTAAGATATAATTATTGACAAACAAATTATATCAATAATTTCATAATTATTGACGGAAGCCATGGTTTAAAGGAATTTTATAGAAATCAATATTATCCACTCAGTTATTTTATTCTTGGAGCATTTCACATCGCTTGAATGTAATTTTGCTTTATCTAAGTAATACAGAGTGATGTGTAAAGATTACATTAAAATGTAAGATATATTGAATTCACTATATTATGATTTTTTATTGTGATTTCTTTAAAATGTTTTTCTATAAAATCAGTTAATACATAATTATAATAGTTAATAATGATAACGATATTTAATAGTTTAATTAATGATAATGAAGTTATGATTATGCATTAAATGAATTTAACTATCGCTAAATATAATGGTCAAACAGTCGTAATCCTTATTACAAGAATTAGGGTTGAGCTGGTTCAAAACGATCTTTGAAAGAACAAGATGTTATTAAAGCCTCAGATGACAAGGGATACATACAGACAGTTTTTTTAATATTAGAAAGGCAGATGCTTATAAACAGCAATGTTTTCTAAAATACATAGAAGTCAACACTTTCTTTTCCCTTCTTCCTTTCTTTCTATCCTGTTTCTATAAACCTTAAATTTGAGAATGAGATTGTCTTTAGAGGAAAAGAACAAACTCACGAAAGTTGTGGCAGTCCCTTTGCATGAAAATTTCCTTTCTCGACTTCAGCATGTAATGACATAGTATCGTGTGTTTTGAAATTCATAATACAATGAAGAAAACAGAGTATGCCTTTTGAATACCTTCGTTTCCACCAATTATTGGACCGAAAATTTGAAACAAGTCTGCAACTTTGGATAGGCCGGAAACAAAATTTTATTTAAGTCATTGCAATTTTTTTCTTTTTGAATTACAGCATTCACTTACATGTGTACTTTCAGATCAACAAATTACCAACATTCTGTTATATTTGGTCTTATATTTAATGCACATCTATAATTCTGATGATAAATCTATATATCAACCTACATTCTTTTTATGCATTTTTGAATTATTGTATTCATTTGCAAACTCACAGAAAGATTTTCCTTCACCTGTCTGTTTTGATAGACTACACAACAAATTTCATCACTCTTATTCAACGTTTTTTTTTAATGATCTTGTTCTCAGATAGACATAATTACGAAAATATGTTTCTCTGGGGGAATTCTAAAACGTGGAGTTTCATCAAAGTTTCGAGATTCCTTGATGAATACTTTATATATTTCGTATACGAAAAAGTAAGAATAGCGATAAAATCATGATAGCGACAAATGTTTGCAAAATTTTGTGAATTAAATATATCTATAGTTAAAGTATTATTTAAAAAATGTTCGCAAGTTATCTTAAAAAACCATTTTATTAAACTTATCATATGAAATTATTATTTAAATCCATATAACGAGTTCTTTCAAAACTTATTTAAATTTCGAAATAAAAAATTTAATTCAATATATGTATAAAATAATATGTACACATCACTTTGCAAATGCGTGACCGAAAAAAAGAAACTTTTGTAATTTTAACTTAGATTTATTTTACCAAGGAAATCATAATTTGTTCAAGACAGAAGCGATGATAAAGTGACATCTGTTTACATTGCGATACAAGAACAAAGTGAAAGAAATTTTTCCCTTCATTGATTTTAACATGAGATTTTGATAGGGACTTCGCCACATGTCGATTTAAGCAAGGGAATCTTGGGCATCTTTTTAAAAAAGATTATATTCAGGTGTTAAGGATTTTTTTTATCCCTTCGTTCATGGTGTGAGAACGACGGAGTGAGCAGTTTTGTTAAGCGTGTGTTAAAAAGAATTAAATAAAGAAAACGGGAATTGAATTATGAAATAAGAGAATATTTTAGAATAAGAAAGTCTAATTTTAGATAAAAATTATCAAATTAATTAGGATTTAAATTAAGTTAGATCATTACATATGTATATATATGAAAATTTTGTCCCCAAGTGTTTAGTTGTGTGTGATGCTTAAACCTCTAGTTTTGAATTCACTCTGAAACATAGTAGTTTGCGTTCCATTGTTTGATTTTAAAAAAAGCAATAAATTTCTAGAAAAAATTAGTTATTTATTAATATTTTTAAAAAACTCTTGTATTCCATCCGAATAAGAGATTGTTTTGCCATAATTATTTTTTTAAAACCATATTTCACGATTTCTGAGTAAAAGAAAACTAACAATTAATTTTACTAAGATGTTCCTGATTTCTTGGAATCATTCAATTGCATTTACTGGCATCAAAATATCTTGTAATTAATTTAATAACTACATTTTTTTAGAAATTCTTTTAGTGGAACTTTTACACTTAATACTATGTGTAACCGAAGATAGACCACCAAAATTTTTAATCAAATAAAGCAAGGCTTAAAGAACTTCTGAAGTGTCTTCGTGAGCTCTGTTGTAAGATTAATAAAGTGAAGTTGATTGCAGTAAATTGAAATTTCCCATCATTTCATAGTATGCATGATTAGTCATGCATACTATGTGGAACATATGCCCTTTGAATCTTATTTTAGAACAATTAATGAGATATGTAAATTATGGTGTGTCCAATTCGTGTAATCCTTTGGTTATCAGAAACCATTTGTCTCAATTAAATACTTTATTATCTTTTCCATTTTATAAATTATACGCTAATTTATAATTTTAACTTTCTCGTATTCAATGAGGGAGTATTCTATATTTATAGTTATGAAATTTTGATCAATTTTACATTCTTGAGACAAAAATATATTTTTTTAATTTGGTGGTCTAATTACGTATGTTTCAACGCAGTCATTCACAAGAAATAAGCTAGATAGGTGTTCTATCCTTAGATTAAAACTGGATATTAATTATGTTTTGAATAAAAATGTTCAATAAAAAGGGTTACTTTTTTTAAAAACACTCCATTTTTTTCCTGTATATTCAAATCAAAATATCACCTTCCATCTCTCTCTCTCTCTCTCTATATATATATATATATATATATATATATATATATATGTATGTATGTATAGTGAGAGAGAGAGTTTATATATGTATAGTGAGAGTCTATATATGTATAGTGATAGAGAAAGTTTATATATATATAGTGAGAGAGATAGAGAAAGTTATATATATATATATATATATATATATATATATATATATATATATATATATATATATATTAGTGAGAGAGAGAGAGAAAGTTTATATATTAGTGAGAGAGAGAGAGAAAGTTTATATATTAGTGAGAGAGAGAGAGAAAGTTTATATATTAGTGAGAGAGAGAGAGAAAGTTTATATATTAGTGAGAGAGAGAGAGAAAGTTTATATATTAGTGAGAGAGAGAGAGAAAGTTTATATATTAGTGAGAGAGAGAGAGAAAGTTTATATATTAGTGAGAGAGAGAGAGAAAGTTTATATATTAGTGAGAGAGAGAGAGAAAGTTTATATATTAGTGAGAGAGAGAGAGAAAGTTTATATATTAGTGAGAGAGAGAGAGAAAGTTTATATATTAGTGAGAGAGAGAGAGAAAGTTTATATATTAGTGAGAGAGAGAGAGAAAGTTTATATATTAGTGAGAGAGAGAGAGAAAGTTTATATATTAGTGAGAGAGAGAGAGAAAGTTTATATATTAGTGAGAGAGAGAGAGAAAGTTTATATATTAGTGAGAGAGAGAGAGAAAGTTTATATATATAGTGAGAGAGAGAGAGAAAGTTTATATATATAGTGAGAGAGAGAGAGAAAGTTTATATATTAGTGAGAGAGAGAGAGAAAGTTTATATATTAGTGAGAGAGAGAGAGAAAGTTTATATATATAGTGAGAGAGAGAGAGAAAGTTTATATATATAGTGAGAGAGAGAGAGAAAGTTTATATATATAGTGAGAGAGAGAGAGAAAGTTTATATATATAGTGAGAGAGAGAGAGAAAGTTTATATATATAGTGAGAGAGAGAGAGAAAGTTTATATATATAGTGAGAGAGAGAGAGAAAGTTTATATATATAGTGAGAGAGAGAGAGAAAGTTTATATATATAGTGAGAGAGAGAGAGAAAGTTTATATATATAGTGAGAGAGAGAGAGAAAGTTTATATATATAGTGAGAGAGAAAGAGAAAGTTTATATATATAGTGAGAGAGAGAGAGAAAGTTTATATATATAGTGAGAGAGAGAGAGAAAGTTTATATATATAGTGAGAGAGAGAGAGAAAGTTTATATATATAGTGAGAGAGAGAGAGAAAGTTTATATATATAGTGAGAGAGAGAGAGAAAGTTTATATATATAGTGAGAGAGAGAGAGAAAGTTTATATATATAGTGAGAGAGAGAGAGAAAGTTTATATATATAGTGTGAGAGAGAGAGAGAGAAGGTTTATATATATAGTGTGAGAGAGAGAGAGAGAAGGTTTATATATATAGTGAGAGAGAGAGAGAGAGAAGGTTTATATATATAGTGAGAGAGAGAGAGAAAGTTTATATATATAGTGAGAGAGAGAGAGAAAGTTTATATATATAGTGAGAGAGAGAGAGAAAGTTTATATATATAGTGAGAGAGAGAGAGAGAGAAAGTTTATATATATAGTGTGAGAGAGAGAGAGAGAGAAAGTTTATATATATAGTGTGAGAGAGAGAGAGAGAGAGAAAGTTTATATATATAGTGTGAGAGAGAGAGAGAGAAGGTTTATATATATAGTGAGAGAGAGAGAGAGAAGGTTTATATATATAGTGAGAGAGAGAGAGAGAAGGTTTATATATATAGTGAGAGAGAGAGAGAAGGTTTATATATATAGTGAGAGAGAGAGAGAGAAAGTTTATATATATAGTGAGAGAGAGAGAGAGAAAGTTTATATATATAGTGAGAGAGAGAGAGAAAGTTTATATATATATAGTGAGAGAGAGAGAAAGTTTATATATATAGTGAGAGAGAGAGAGAGAGAAAGTTTATATATATAGTGAGAGAGAGAGAGAGAAAGTTTATATATATAGTGAGAGAGAGAGAGAAAGTTTATATATATAGTGAGAGAGAGTTTATATATATAGTGAGAGAGAGAAAGTTTATATATATATAGTGAGAGAGAGAAAGTTTATATATATATAGTGAGAGAGAGAAAGTTTATATATATATATGTATATAGTGAGAGAGAGAGACTGGGTAGTTGCTTCTTAGATAATAGATGCTTGCAGAGGGTGAAATGAAAGTTATTTTTTTTAACATTTAATTTTTGATAATTAATCTTTATTTTAAAGTTTTGCTTTAGTAACTTCAAAGCAATGCATAGCAGGAAGATCATTTATTTTAACTTAAAGACTTTTGCTCTACTTAAAAATGGAAACATACTTTGTGACAAGAATTGTTTCACGAAATATTTTTCTATGATATTAACAAATTTTTAAAAATATATATTTTATAGCAATTATTTTTTAGGTTTTTTTTTAATTACTGCCTTTATATACAAGCATGTTGCGATGACATTTCTTCCCTTTGCTCGTTATCATTGTTGTAAAATCTTAAAACTAATCCCTAATGACAGAAGAACAATTGAATATAAAACTGAAAAATGTTTCTTATGTAATTGTCGTGTTCGTATTTTTTTTATCCAATAGATAGTGCAACTAACGTAGAAATAGAGGTTTTTGCACTCGATTGTTATCAAACTTTAATGCGCTCTTTGATTCAATGAATTCAAATCGATCCTTACTATTAAATGTCTAATTTGAACTTACTTACAGAACTGAGGGTATGCCAGTTGAAAATATTGATGCACTCAACGGTAGGATCACAGATCCTGTATGTAACGTGATCACAGAATTGTTGGGCAATGCTTGATGACAATTGGAATACTGCCTCGACATTTTTCGAGTTACCAAGGGTGCCAACACTGAACTTTAATTACGTGAATTATTTTATTAAAACCTTTATAAACGCTTTTACAATATGACAAAATGACAAATTATAATTTTTTTACAATAATTTTTTACAATCAAGAAAATATTTTGTGATCACCGTACATAATTGTCAAATTCTTAAAAATAATATGAAAACAGACGAATCAAGTATAAAAATGTTACAATTTTTCATACAATAGATTCGGATCTCCTTTAAAAAAAATTTCTACTTTAACCCTTTAAAGGGCCATTTTTTTCTAGTCATATTATGTTAAAATATTTTTAGGCTTGAAATTAGAATAAGAAAAGGGATTCATTTAGCTTATTAGATAAATTTAATTTGATTAATTAATTAAGTTGGTTAATTAATAATTATGTAACAAATCACATCATTTTGTGTGAGATAAAGAACTAAAGCATCTAAGTTTCTGTCTTTCTAAAAACATTTGTCAGAACTTAATGCCAACCTACATAAATTCATACAAACATTGATAAATTTGGTGGGAAGCATACTTCCCATGGCCCTAGAAAGGGTTAAAGTGGTGTAATGACTTGATCCTCTCTGATCAAATAAGAGGGTAGCGTTTGAAGACAATTTTTTCATTTTCAGCCTTATGTACATAAAAACAACTCGTTCTCATCTAGGTAAACAGGAATGATAATATTTACAATACAGTTGAAAGTTAAACAAGAATAGTCCCTCGATTAATTTCGTAGAAACAACCTCACAATGAAAGCTATCAGGCAATTAGCGCATCAGGCTACTACTACACGGGTAGCTCTAGAAATCCACCGATTTCCATCGGGTGGATCTTTACTCAGAAGCCCGAATCAAACGAAGGTTCTGTGACTTCTCCTCAAAACGACTTTCTCCCTCCCTTCTTCCAAAAAAATCTCGCATTTTATTTTCTTCAAAACTCCGCCTCTCATTTTCTCAGTGTTGCACATGAGCTCCCTGTTATCCAATAGCAGTTCAGAAAAAAATTCAAAAATTCAGTGGTCTCCAGTCGACTGTGGGAATGTCCTTTAATGATTTACCCTCGTAAATGACCCTTCACAATAAAAAAAATAAAGATTTACATCCGAGGGGTTCGACTCTCTTCCCCTTCGAAGATACGATTTATTTCCTAGGAACGACGAAAACGCATATGTGGTTCTTTATCTGGACTCAACTAATGGCAAGATGACCCTACTCAGGGAGAGGATCCCCCATCTGGCAGTCTGGAGGCGCTTAAGAATGTGAGGGGAGGGTGTTACACAGTTGGTGACACAGCTGGCCGGAAATGCCAGTTATCACGTATGGGAACCGGGGAACGTTACAGTGGTCAACAGGTGTTTCAGGGCAAGGAAGCTGAATCTTTACAGTGGAGAAAGTTTTCAAAGTTATCGCCAGAAAGCAACAAAATTACGAAATTGAAAATGAACAGTTAAATGTCAGTGGAAAAAGTAAACAATGCGTTTTTAGAATATTTCCATGGATGTCAGTGGAAAATATTTAATTACATAGCAATTTAAATTGACGAGTATTAATACCCATCTCCTCTAAAACGGCTAGCAGCCGCCCCAAACCGACCCACTTGGACGTTATAGGGTAAATTCTCAAACCGCCCCAAACCTGGAATTGAGAGGGTTAATAACAAGTTACAAATTATGTTTTTATATGGAAGCATACTGGGAAATCCAGAAAAGAACCCTCCTCTTGGTAAAAGAAAATACCAATTTTCGTTTATAAGTAGTTTTCCATTCCCCCAAGTTTTACAATCACCATGACCCAAAACTTTGCCTCATTACGGAATTCAAAACCTTAAAGAACGAACTAGAAATTTCAGAGAAAGAACCAAGTTGATGCCATTTTTTTTCTTTGTTAGGATAAGCCTGAATGGTTTTTAAAATGCGTCGCTGTGGTTTTAAACTTATTCTTTTTATATGTCAACGGATTTTAACTTCTTCTGTTATTCTCTGGTGCATGACCATAAACTAGTAAGTTATTCTTTATAAAAAAGAAGAAAGAAAAGGGGACGAAAACATTACATTTTGAAAAAATGCTGTTTCTAGCATTTTCTTTGCTGTAATTACTTTCGCTGAGATACTTAACATTAGTTTACGTATATTTCACTTATAGCTAAATTAGATCCATTTCTTCGTGTTTATTTTCAAAGTCTCTTTTCTTTGCATAAATTCCCCGTGTCTTTTGTTTCGAGCATGAAATTTCCATGTCGTGTATGCTAAAATTGTTTTCTCTTTGTATTGATTTTTGCACAATATATCAGTTGCTTATACCGCAAATTGACCAAATTTTTCTATAGAAGAGCATAATTATAAAGCATTTACTTTGAAAATTGAAATATCAGAGTACGAAACCTGATTCCATCAGAGATCTTATGCAATCCTGATTTTGTGTATTTTCTCACTTTTTTTAACAATTAATTAGGATTTAATCAGACTCTGGTCTAGTAGCTAAATGATTGCTAAATGATTGTCGATAGGTGGTTTAGTACATTCCTTTACTATATCAACAGGGTCAAAGCACTTAATCACTATAGTTTTCTTGTTATTTAGACTCCACCTTTAATTAGTAAGAAAATTGTGTCATTTAGTTTCATTTTTAATACTATTTCAGAAATAGAAGAGTAAGACACGGATTTCAAGGATATTTTATTGTATTTCCGAAAAGACTTCCTTTTGGAAATTTTGTGTCTTGTCAGTCATATATATGTAAATATGATTAATCCTATGATTATAATTACTGGTGATTATAATCAATATTAACTACACTTAATTTTAACCTACTGATTATGAATAGTTATCAATAATTATACATAACCACCAGTCTATTACTTTTACCCAACACACACACACACACACACACACACACACACACACACACACACACACACACACATATTGCGCTTGAGTTCTATAATGATTACTAGTTCTTCAGGCTCTCTCTTATTTTCTCTTATAGTAATCTCTTATTTTCAGACTTCATTACCGTTTTTATGGGATGAAATATATCATATGTCATATACATGGGGCTAGTGCACGTTAAATCATAATCGAGAGTTGATAAAATAAAATTATAGAAACGTAGGTCTATTTTGAATATACAATAAAATGTTTAAATTAAAAAATTTATATATCACGTTTTTAAAACGAAATAAAGAAATATAAAATGTCTCCTAATCCCATACCCAATAGAAATTGTCTTGAAAATTTGTATTTGTAAATTTTAAAAATACACAATCCTAAATTTTCTGGAATCTGTATAGATTATAAATCAAGGTGGGGTTAGGAGAAATTTTTTAATATTTTTTAGTCCGTTTTAAAAACGTGGTATATTCATTATTTTTCTTAGAATTATTTTCTGCTTTTTATTTTTTAGTCTTGTGTGTAAAATTTTGCAATGAATTTTAAACTAACTTACCGATGAGATAATGGCTTGCCAAAGCGTTATTTGTTAGTAATGAAAGTTTTTAATCGATTGCAAAATCCATACCGAACAATTAGGCTAACAAAGCTACAAGTTAATAAAAACACGTTAATAAAAAGGAAAAAGAAAAGACAATGATAATTTTTAATATTTTTCCCTGACATGTCACGCTTTTGCTCGATTACCACCTTTCCTAAAAAAATAGCTGCTGACAAGCAAGATATTCTTTAATTTTAAAGCTGACCCGAACTGAATGTCAGCAATTCGATATTTAAAAGAAAACGTTTTCATTTTCATAAATGACAATAATAGCTCATTCCAGTAACTACTTCCAGATATGGAATTATTATATGGCAGTTTTCGAGTATAATAATTATCTGAAGTAAAAAAAAAAAACATTAAAAACTTTATTAGATGGTCTGATGTTTGTCATGGATCGTAACTGCGACATTTTAAAATTAGAATAAAAAAATTTAAATAAATATCTTTGAATTCTTTAATTTTGGAGAAAGACTAATCTGTTAGCTAAAAGAGCACTGGGCGCTCTTCTCCCTGTATTAAAATTAATGTTGATTATACATCCATCAAAAGAAAAGAGATGATGTGAAATGCAAGTTCAGTAACAAGTTTTCTGCTATAATTTTCAGAGCTTAATGCTGTAAAACTAATTCCAGACTTTTCATTTTTATTTTATATAAGTGAATAAATTCGCCTATTTTCTACCCAGAAAACGTTTAAAAAAATAAATCGTTTGTAATCATTTCTTTTCACTTACATTCATCTCAAACTGATCAGAATGACCTAAGCTCTAAGAACGGGGATATGACGTAGCTTAGTAGTATAATTCATAAAATGTAATTTCGGTGTTTTTATTATAAATGTCGGATTATATCCCCCTTTTCCAAAAAGTGACAAATCAAGATCAAAGTACTGCGAAAACAATGATATATATCATTCAGTTTAGTTAAATACTTTACCATAAGCATAATGCTTTTAAATATATTTCAAATATATGAACATAATTCAGTGTTAGTATAAATCAATAATATTCTGTGTGATAACTCTCTAAATTTAAAATGAAAATTATTTAATTTCATATAGCTTTTTCTGTAATTTTTAATTGTACTGTCGTGATTCGATTTTTCGTTACTTCTTACATCCGGCCTCTTCAATTGTTACTAAATAGACTCGACATCTTTTTATTCTTTTATAACCAACCAATCAAACTTATAGTCATTATGTATATATACAGGTGGGTATCAAAATAATGAAAATACCACTAACGAATACAAGAATCTTTATTAATGAGGCGTAGAGCCATATTTTGTGTAATACAGTTTAGATTCAATTGAAAATCGAATAATACAAATGATGAACAGTGTTTAGAGAAATATCGTAACATTTTTCATGCAGATGTGGCCAATTGAGATGCGCGAGGATAGAACCTGGAACCTTGTGGTTCGCAGCCCAGTAACATGACCACGATACAAAAGCAATTTTCGGGTAGTGTAGCTGCTAACTGGCTTATAAGCTTTCACCACACAGATATTGAGCAAGCTCTGGGGCAGATGCCGGTAGAGGACATGGATTCTGAATCTAACGAAAATAGACCATAACGGTTCGATTATAATGGGGTCGGGTGACTGTGCGTGTTAAGATGAATGTTCCACTTCATCCTCGTGTTCATCAAACCTCGATTGGACAAATCCCTCTGAAGGAATAGGAGTGTTATCAAAATTCTAACACCAATCAAAGTTTGCATTATAGGATGGACTTGGCCAGCTAAGACTTCTCTATATTTCTCTAAAATGGTCCTTCCTTGAGGGTTACGATTGGTCTAGCAGAAAACCAAACCACGGTTGCTATATCATAATAGATCCACCTTCATGCTTGATAGAGGAAGCAAACAATCATGATCATACGTTTGTGAAGTTGCCCCCCAAACCTGTACTCGTCCTGTTGTGAGAAAGAGTATGAAAGATGATTCGTCTGATCAAATAATTATCTCCCATTTATCAATCGGCTTGATTCTGAGGTTTTGGTACCACTGCAGACGACGTTTGGCATTGATACACCTATGATAAGTGGCTTAGGAATTGTTCTCTTTCTAGAAATGCTTAAAAATTGGGATGTTTCGGTCACAGTTGTTCCAGCTAGTCAGGCTTCTACAATCTAGCCTTTATCAAAATCTGTAAAGTCTGACATTTTACATTTTTGATAAAACTCCTTGATATATACAACTTCATTAAAGCTACATCATACTACTGTGATATAAAGTTTTTATGTTAAAAGAACTGAAATTATATTTTTATACTTTTATAGGACGTATTCTTAAAGGCCATTTTTATTCAACGGTCTTTTCAATACTGTGATAACCACCTGCTTATTGCCTGGTTAATATATCTTAACTCTTCAATCGAAACAGGCTTCGAATATGCTTATAACGTATCTTAAATCTCATTATAAATGATATTCCATTCAGAGAGTTAATAATCTATTAAAAGGAATTATTTAAAGTACTTTCAATAAACAGATATAGCATGTAAATTTTATTGAAAAAAAAATCACACTTTGAATATTTTCATGCCTTTAGAACACATTGGCATTTTTCATGATATTTAATTTTCATTCATTTCATTTTTAATTCTTTATTTTATTAGTATAATGTTTGTAGGATAATTTCTTCCTAATATTTGGAAGTTGACTTCCATTTAATCCATTTAATTTTGATAGATCTTCTTGATTTCCGGGACAGCATAATACGTTTGAAGATCTTATATCAGGTAAATCAAAATGTTTAAACAATCTGAGCATTCATCTATCAGGAATGGAATCACTCTTGAATTAAAAGTGTCGTTTAAAGTACATATTAAAAGTACTGTACCCCAACAATACTCTTTAATTCAATTCTGTCTGTTTAACGTAAGAATAATGAATAGTTGATTTCAGTAATGTTGACAGAGCCATTAGAGATCGTAAGTATGAAAATATATTTTGCATTTGGATTAATTTCAAAATGGATTCTTCATATTAGCAAATAATCCTATAGACAAATTTAATGTGATAAAAAATGTATATTTGGCTCCTGGGGAAATTTTTTAAAAATTGTCCGTCCACATGTGATGCATTGAGACAGTAAATAATCAGCTAACAACTGATCTTTCATCCAGTTGAGAACTATGTATTCTGAATACCCAGACTCCCTTGGAGACCAGTTAATTAGTTTGATGTTATCGTGTTTGGATTGGTATATTTTCTCTAATTAGTTAGGAAAACAAGCAATGACGCATTTTCACTTCATCTATCTAGGTTGTGATAAAACTTTTAATAATTACAGCTAAGTAAAATTGATTGCATGGCGTACTAATTATGATTACACTAATTTAAAAAAATTAAGATACATTTCTTTAAATTACCCTAATTAGTTAAGCCTTCAAATAAATTGTATTTAAAAAAAAGTTTGTTTTTAATTTTAAGCTTGCATTTACTCTAGATTTAAAACAAGGATAATAAGAAGAATTTTTAAGATTAAAGAATGTGTTGCTTGCGTAAAAGTGTTCGAGATCTGAAACCCCTTTTCACTATCTTTTTTGAAATTAGAATGATGTGGACTGACCAAAAAATGACATGTTAAAACTGTAAACGGCTACTTATATTGTTATCAAGTTTAAAGCTAAATCCGTCAAGATGTTGACGGTCTCTCTGCCTGATGTATATTCATTGCAATAACTCAAATATGCAATGCTTACATCTGATATTGATTTTATGACAAAAATTGTTGGCGCAGCATGGCCAAATATGGCCCTTGCGCCAAAAAAATCGCTAACTAACTAACTAACTATGACAAAAATTGTAATTCTGTATACAATTTTGATTTTAATCGATCGAAAAAAAAGAGGTAAATACACATTTGGTTGTCTGGTACTTGTGTATTAACTGCATCTCATTGATTATTCACCAAAAAAAATCACCAAAGTGGTCACTCGATTAGATTCTTTTCTAATTATTGCTATCCAAGGGCATGCGCTTAATAATACGCTCGTGTATTCATTGGAGAATACGCAAGCAAATTTCACAGAGACTCTCTGGACCTTGTGAGAGGGTCATATACAAAATTCCATCTAATTATCTCTATGCGTTTTTGACAGACAGATCCTCAGACAGATATATTATTCCTAAAATGATTTCTTCGGAGTCAAAAACTCTAAAGCATAATGATCATATGAATATCGAGGTCGATTTTTTTTGTTGTTGTTGTTTCCTTTCTTTGTTTATTTCATACACCAAACAAAAATTAACCCTTAGATTTTTCAATATTGCCTTGCAAAGACGACATATCTCAAAATACGAACTTTGTATGATGAAATGGGATTAAACATTTATCTTATTTAGCAGTTTTCACAAACATTTATTGATAAGTGGAATTTACCTTTTTTAGCAGTTTTTACCTTTTTCCATGAATTTTTTTCTGCCTCTTATCGAACATGAGTACCTCTTATCCAACTTCGCGTGTAGCTCCTGAAAAATGACACTGACATTAAACCTCAGATATCACCCTACCTTATCGTGCATATGTTGGAGAGAAGTGATAAAATGTCAAAATAGAACACACGTGCATTCTAACAGTCAAGTGCAGTTATCGTGAGAATTGTGGGTACATTCAACCAACAATAACTTGCAGGGTTGAAATTTCGAAAAATGGGAGGGAGAGGGAGGATTGCTGAGAATGTATGCGCGTGTATTTTGTTATTTTTTGTTGATCGAAAAATATACATTGCCCTCACCTATATATCTCAGGTTACATAATCATATGTTTTATGTTAGGTAATAAGGAAACATTGCAAAAGAGGTCAATGAACTAGCATTGTATTGGCAGGTTGTTTCTTTTTTTTTTTTTAAATGTGTTTACGAAGCTTGCATTTCACATTTTTGGAAATAAATATGCTAGTCATCGCTTATGATTCACCCTGCTAAGTGCATTGATATCTATTTTTATTCAGTGAAATTTAGTAACCTCGCATTTAGTCATAAAATGACGCATTTATGTAAATGAATCATTTTCCTTGGAAAGAAGTCAACAAAATGGAAAATAAGAGAATATAGAAATTAATATGGCTATTGAAAGAACTTAAAATTTTTAACAGTTAAGTTAAAAACTAAGCAGAGAAATTTTATATATTTATATTTAATAGTACAAAATAAGACTTTCAATCATGTACTTTCTGTTTTTTTATTTTGAAAGCGAATACCGATTAGCTCAATCTTAGAATAATTTTAACTGATAATTTTACTTTAATCCCTGTAACTTCAGAACTATTTTTTACATAATTTCAACAGTCGTCATATAAACCCAAGGGGTGTGGTCTCTCCAAAGCTTTCTCGCATACTTTTTTCTCGCAAAACTTTCTCTCAATCTTAGAATAAATATAAATCACAAATTAGCTTAGGACCTCATTGTCGAAATTCGGCACTGCTATTAATATGATAGTCGAGCAACTAATCGCTGAAAACAGCCAGTTAAAATAATAATAATAATCAGCTTATAAAAAATGCAAATATTGTCACTTACAAATTTTTCATTATATATAACAATTGTGTGCGCTGTTCAGTTGTTTTATAACATTCTATCAGTTTATGGGTATTATGTTAAAAACAAAATAATTTACATAGTCATAACCAAGATAAATACGCTTTTCTTGCTTTAAAAAGACAACATTTCTTTGTCACTAAGCATATTAAATCGAAAATAAAATTAAATAGGTAAACTTCCAATAGGAATCTACCTAAAATCGTGTACATTTTTCAAAATAACGTGCTCCAAAATTTTTAACTTCAAATTCACTGCTTCTATAGAAAGTTTACTGAGCAAAAAATTTTCTACGTTTCAAGGTTAAGAAAAGCACATTTAACGAAGCGAAACTACATTGAAATTTTTTAAAAGGAGAATCAGTAGAGCATAAAAACGTCTTTGTGAAACCGTCTCTTTTGTTAACTGTTTTATAGACATGCGCATCAGGTTAAAGTTTAACGCTTCGTTTCTCTTTCGTCTAATAAGAAATATTTCTTTATATCTTTCAATTTCCTGTCTGATTCTTTTATTTCTTTTACTTTTTTTAAATATGTATGAAGGCTTTTCAATGGTAGGTTTAGGAATTTCGAGGCTCTAATCATTACATATTTTGAGGTCTTACTTTTAATAATTGGTCAATTCTGCTTCATATTTCAACCATTAACTTAAAATGCTAATGTTTCAATTAGGTCATTTTTTTATTTTGGTATCTTTGTGAAAGTATGTTTTTATTTATTCTCTTTTTTATTTTATAATAGAGTATAAAAATTAATTAATTAAATTCGTGAAGTGCTAGCCATAACTGTTAGCAATTTCTTTAATTATATATATATAAAAGTATTTAATTGTTAAATAAATGATAAGAAAATAATAAATTCCAGATAAACATAACATTAAAAAATTATTTCATATAATTTATCAAGTGGAATACTTCATTACCAGGTAAATGATTAATCTGTTATTAATAATTATACTTTGATTTATTTGATAAAGATTCTAATTCTATATGAATACATCTTGATATTTTATAATTCACATATTCAATATTTTACAGTTCGCAGATTTGCATGCCTTTTAAACTTATATTTGATAATATATAATATTTGATATTTTAAACTTACATGAGCTTTTAAACTTGAATAATAGCATTCTTTAATAGAACTGAATGCGACTCTACCTCTGTGCAGAGACCTATTTTTGCATGGTTCAGAAATTCCATTCTACAATTATTTTCATTCTTTTAAGATTAAAAGAATGAAAATGTTTTTTTTAAGCTTACGATTTTCTTTGTAGGATAATAAAACAGAATCCTGTATAATAATAAAACCACAATTCCTACGTTTTGTCTAATGTAGTTTTTAACTAATATATCTTTCAGCTGAATCGCTCATTTTGGTTCTTTCAATCAATTTACAAATAATATAGTCCTGTAGTGTGTCAAACCAATAATTTCAATTCGAAAAAGCGATGTAAAATTTGGATAAAAAAATGTG
This sequence comes from Argiope bruennichi, assembly GCF_947563725.1. Lineage (NCBI taxonomy): Eukaryota > Metazoa > Arthropoda > Arachnida > Araneae > Araneidae > Argiope > Argiope bruennichi. Next base: position 77,747,009 of record NC_079153.1, on the reverse strand, counting down.
CGATTTAATAAAAAGAGCTAATTTATTTTTATAGCATGATATAAGAGTTAAAAACTTGGCATTATGATAAAAGTAAAAAAGTAAATATTTCAGTAGTAAAATTTAATGAAAAGACATTAAGCTTTTCATATTTATAATAATAAAATTAGTTAAAAATCAAATCAGAGGAAATTAAAATACATAATTACATCAAATTAATAATAAACGAAATATCGGAAAAAAATGTAAAGTCTTTGAGATGAATTTTGATCATCGGAATTTTTAAAAGTTGTGATATATTAAGACTATTTCATGTCTTAAAATTGTGGCACCGATGTGCAGAATTTTACTGATGTCATCGGAGCAGTTCCGTTATAGCTTTGCTTGACTGTACTACTTTGCGGACGGAACTGCGGAACTTACTACGGAACTACTACTACTACGAAAATATAAAATATTTTGTTTGACGGAACTACTCCGTCAAGCAAACTATTTTATATGCTTGATAGGCAATCGAGCCTTTGCACTCCAAAAAGTGATACATATGTAATTGTAATTACTATACATAGGGGAAGGTAAGGATACCTTTCAGTGCTTAAGAAATTCAAAAAAATATAGATTTGCTATAATCCCTAAAAATTAGTTTTTGTTATTATACGGCTTTTATACCAGTCATTATCTAGCAAAAATGTGTAAACATTGCATCCTCCAAAAAAGGAGGATCAGACACAGGATACGATTGCAAAGAATTAAGATTTATCATAAGGAAAATTCTTAATGATATTGTATTCTGGGAGACAAAAAAAAATACACAATTTTTCTTACCTGATCCGGTACTATTATGACGCACGTAACTTTTGAAATCGATCTACGCCAATTAAGAATCTGAACATTGATGAAATGGAATCACACCTTTCGAGGCTTCCAAATACATTTAACTGACAATTTTGTGTTGTTTGGGGAGAAAGTGGAGAAAAGAAAAAATCAATAAATTCTACTAAAATGAAATTCACAATACAATAAATAACCTACCTATTCAAAAAAAAAGCAAAAACAAATTTTATCTGAAGGTTAATATTCCTTATAATGTATTTCGTTATTTTGAACCTCAAAACTCGAATCCCTTGGATCCCAGAGAGGAGGTGAGAAACTAACCTGATTAACTGAAGAATAGTAGTATAAAAATGGAAAGCGTTAAAGAGTTATAGCTGCTTAAAGATTTCACGATACTTTTATGATTATTTTTAAAGACAAATTCAATAACAATGTGAAAAAAATGTCATATTCCAAGTACTATTTATCCCTTGTTATGTCATTGCTGAAGAATTATAAGCTCAAAATCAGATTCCACAGAAGATCTATCATGGTACATGTTAAATACTTAAAGTATCAAATGATCTGTTACTGATACTGGTATGGTTAAGAAATTCGTTTACTGGTTTGTATGTCGTTCTCGTCCTCTAAATGCAATTTAATACTATAGAATTCATCCAATAAGTAGCAATCATGTGGCTTCAACACGACATATTAATATAACTAATAAATCGAACATGAGGATCTTGGGTTCAAACAAAATCGAAATATCTGGTACCCATCGTGGTCCAACATTCTCCAATTAGCATAACATGAGAATTGGAACAGTAGATTAGCAACAACTGTTTCGCCTGCACTTTCTGATTTCGATTTAAATTTTTAAATCCATTTCAAAATAGTCCTGAAACAATACCTAATCGGTATATTAATCTCCCTAAAATATGCTTGCAATTCTTGAAACTTCAAAGAGTAATAAATAAGCGCATTCGTACAATCTTGTACAGTCAAGTTTCTAATGGATAGGTATGATTCCATAGCTTATTTTTATAAGTATATTTGTTAATATAATAATGATTTTGAACAGCTATTTTTCATAATCACTATAATATATTATCCTTATTTTAATGACAGAAATCTGAGGCCGAAAATAATCATACTTTTCTTATTGTAGCTTGATTTTAAATTATCAGGATATAAAAAAAATTAATTATTGCTTATCTGAAGGTTTTTAATCGCATTAAGCTAATCATTCATATCAACCTTCCAATAAAGTATCTTTAGTAGCGAAGCCGAAATTAAACGCAATACATTTGCTTAAGGAAAGGATTCCAATAGAAATCAGTAATTGCATCTTTTTATAAGTGTGGTCATATTCTGTAATAAAACTTTCCTCGTCGTGACCATCTAATTGAATAGCGAAAATGATTGACGGATATGACATGCTCTAATCACATGTACAAAGGGGAGATTCCCGATCTTTAACTTTATTAAATAATGGGAGGAGGATGTTTTTTTTTTTTTTTGCATACTCTTGATAAAAAAAATCAATTACCCTTTTCACATCAGAGTAATTAGTGCATTGTTGTTGGTAAAATTCCGTATACAAAATCTGAGAGCTTGATTACATTGCAAAGAAAAATTTCAAGAACTTAGGATCAAATTTATAGATTAATTATCTGTTGCATAAAAATCAATTTTTGGATACAATTCAGATGTTTTCGAGTCCTTAGCAGTCCTTTTGGAGAAATATTGTTTATTCTAATTTTTGTAGATACATTAATTCAAAAGCTTAAATTTTATTCATTTAGTTCTAAAAAATTTTTCCAAAAGTTATGATAATTCCACATTACCATTCTTTATTAAAAAATTTTAATGTTTTTAATTGAGCTAATTATTTACCTACCTGTTGCAGCTCCGCCATGAGAAATGAGTAGATATAATCTTTTACGAGCCTGCTGTCGTTGTATACATAAAAATGAATATTTAAAATGAGATTTTTTTTTAAAAAAAAAGTGTTACAGTGTTACTAAAAGAAAATATTTAAAGGATGACCAACTCAGCTTTTGTCTTCGTCGTCTGATTACAACTACATATTTCAAAGTGAATTCCAAACAGCATTGTGTATTGTTAAAATCAAATCTTATCTGATAATAAATGAAATAAAATGTTTAGTATTGATCATAGATTTTCTCAAAATTTTGATTTACAAATAAATTTGGAAAAAAAATTACTTAATAACTGTAATATAGTGTAACTGTATATATAACTAGTTCTGTCTTAAGTAATTTATACCTTAAGAACACTTTTTTGAAGCTCATACTATAAACTGCAATCAACACATAATTAAGTTTCTCTTTTTTTTTATACCACGAACAGCTAATGAAAATATAAAGTTAAATAGTGTCTTTCAGAAATTTAAAGGAAGAAAATTTTTAAATGAAGTAATAATGAAATTCATCAATGTCAATAGCCGATTCGTAGAGTTCATTGAATTTTGATCTATGTATTATTAATCTTGAAGTGAATTGCAATAATTTTTAAGCTGCGCACCTTGCAAATGACAAATAGGATAAAAAGAATCGAATTGAAAAACGGTGATTGTACTAGATTATTATCTTCTGCTCTTTATTTTTGCAGATAGTAAAGTTTGCCTCCCCCCCCCCTTTATTGTTTGATATTTTATTTTCATCCAATTAACTTAGATCCGTCGACAATTCATGTCATTATTGTTTGTACCTAACTATTCAATCCTTCTTCTGGTCTTTTGTTTTTTCACTACCAAATGACATTACTTTTAACACTGTACTGATAGGAATTCTTTTGTTTGGCGACTGTAGGTTTGTTGTTGGCGGTTTTACGAAAGTTTTCGAGAAATCATAATTTTCATTTTCATAAAAGAAACAATTAATTAAAATAATAATAATTTTAATACTATAAATAATAATAAATAATTAAAATGAAATAAGCAAATTCATAAAATAAAAATTCGAGTGACATCTATGTGGTTTCATTGGCACTTACCCGGTAGCTTTCGCACGACCCTGTCGATACGGCATCGTTCAGTGGTTGGCTGTACACAAGAAACTTTCATATCACATAAACATTGTGTTACTGGACGGCATAGTACTAATATTCTGTCCCGGATTGTTATGAGCGAGGATAGAACTTGGGACCTTGTGGTTCGCAGCCGAGTAACAAGACTACAATACAAAAGTAATTACTCGTGTTTCATAGCTGTTATCTGGATTATAAGGTTTCCACCACAATTCATTAACACATTGATGGACAATACAACCTTGGTGGCAATGTCTTCTGAAACACTGCTAAATTTCATACATTGTCTATAGGCGTAAGGTCACAACGCATAATTATAAAATTATGTGATATGACAGAACGGATTCAGCCGCTTACGTCGTAAGGCGTTCTGTCGTATCATTTTCATGAGCTTGACAACTGAAAGTGTTATTGTCCATCAACGTGCTAAGAGAGAACATTAAAAAAAAATTGTACTGAATGAAAGTATCGTATCTGTGCTAAAAAATACCGAATCAATTCGACGAATTCACTAAGGTGTGAGAAAAGGCTCATGAAAAACAAAATAATGTTTACAAAATTCAAAAAGTTACGAAATAAAAGGTGAATAAATTAATGTAACAAGTATCTTAAGAGTTATCATCTTACTCTTATTTGGAGAGTAAGACAGGGTCGCGACGACCTGGTGATAAGATATAGTTTTCAGGTCGGAGGATTCCGAGACCTGATTCCATCGAAAAACTATCGCGTCAACGGGTCTGGTATACGTTAAATCCGTCTGGGCCCCATGGTGTAATTCGGAAGTTTGGAGGGGGTTGCCAGCTCAAGTGTCGTCCTCGTCATCTGACCGCGGTTCAAACGTACGAGGTTTGTCCCAAAATAGCCTAGTGTTGCTTTAAGATTTAATAAAAAATTGTTTAGGGCTTTACTATATATTGGCAATTAAGCCTTAAAACTACAAGCAGCTCTTTCTCAAATTATGGAAAAATACGTTTTTTTCCCCGTGGTATCCAACCATCAGACCAGTAAAAATACGTTAAAAAGTAAATTCCACCATTTGAAGATAATTTTTATCCTTAAAGAATAATCTTATAGTTTTGTATTCTAGTTTATACATTTCCTGAATAAATTAAACACATTAAGTTGGAGATGATATTTCCTGATATATATTCGTTTTTCCTCTTTCTTATATTTTTGCTCTTCGAATTATTTATAAAATTATCTCAAAGAGTAATGCTGAGATCAAAATTATATAAGATCAGCTTTTCATCATGGTATTTTAAAGATTTTATCAAAAACTTCATTTATTGTAAAGACAACATTGTTTCCAGGGCCATTATAGTTAATCATGATAACGGCATAGGTAAAATTATCATAACTTTGTACATACTCAATCACAGACCTACGATAAGATCATGATTCTATCTTATTTTCATGGCAAAGAAATAAAATCTATTCGCTTTTTAATGTGAATTATTTTTTACGAGTTTTGTTTTTATCAATATTAACAAAATTCCAATTAAATATCTGATCATTACCAAATTGGCTTAAATAACCTGTGTTTAAATTGAATGGTGCCAAACTCGCCATTAACTTACCAAATATTAAAACAGCCACTATCTTGAAATGTAATTAATGAAAAATTTCTTACATATGACTTTTTATGTGATATTAAAAGGCATTCAGGACAAATCCAAAGAAAGTCAAGCAATGCACTCAGTTGTAATAAGTCACAAATTTGAAAACGAGATGTCATACTACTGAATTGAAATCAGACCTAGCTGCTTTCAGTCAATGTACCATCGTGGTCTTTGAGAAAGTATGGGAGACTTATTATATATGTTTGTGATGCTGTCTCAGAAACTTATCATGCTTTTAAGCCATTGTTTCAGAGACATTGCGAAATACTACGTGCAAAACGGCAAGTTGTTATTTTGTGCGGGCTTTTTTTAAATGTAAAGTTTTGAATTTCGCGTTTTTCTAATTTTCAGGAAGTAGCTGCTGCATTATGAAGCAAATAAAAGGAACAGATTTTCAGAAACGTCAAAATGCGTAAACAATCAATGAGCATGAGCTCAGCTGAGATAAGTCGGACACCTGTTACTAAGCACAGTAATGAATGGATTAGTTTGTGGTACTCATTATGAGAAACGTGAAGGATTATCCTTATGTTTCCACCACGTATACGTCTTTAAAAACAGTTCATGTTCTGCAGATTATTAGTTAACGCTGAATAAAGAGCCATAATGGTTTCTAGGAAAGATAAGATTTTATGACATTTTTTTTCATACCCTATAACTCATCATAAAGTTCATCATATATGTAGAAATATTAGCGTTTTTTCTTGATGTAATTTTTTTGTGCACATTAATAATGTAATGCCGCAAGTAATCTCTTAAGCAACATGTTGAGATAAGAATGTTTTTTAATGTTAATCTAAGTTGGATGTCTCTTTGGAATGATGAAAGTCTTAATTGCCATGACACGAAATATTTCGAGTCTGTTTTGCATAATTTGAAACCTATTAATTTTAAATTTTGCATTTCTTCATCAAAATGAAAGGAGAAAAACGTGCAAGGCATGATGCAAGCTTTTAAATAAACAAACAAAAAAACTACTTTTGTAATAATTTGAATACATGTAATTACCGACAATCAACCTAAAGAATTGAAAGTGAAATAGTTTTTGTAAAATGTTTTTTTCTTCATATACATTGGAAAATATTACAAAAGATTCCATTCCATCATTCCAGATGCCATTAATATGTAAGCAACAAAAATGCACTAGTTCAACTTTCAAAAGCTTTTTCAAAATTATATTTTAGATAGTGATGACTCACTCATTCTGCAGTACGTCCTTGCAATTTCTTCAAAATTTTATTTTTTCATTTTTATATGACATTTATCAACATTTTCTTTGTTAATCTTATGGAATTTATTTTTATCATATTTTATTACCTCAATTTGGTTATGAAAAGTTACTTTCCTACCGACTATTACCATTTCAAAAGAGCTTTTGGAAGGATTTCTTGGTTACTATTCTCACAATTATTCGAAAAAACATGTTATTACTCTTGTATAGAGTGTATATAACCATGGGGAATTAGAGAAAAACCGTCTTTATTAGAGTTACAAAATGAATCAGAATTCCTTCATATGGTAAAAGTTCAAAATTATAAATATCGTTCCAAAGCAGTCCATGTGTTGGTTCTAAACAGAGAGTTAATATAACTAATTAAACTACCTGAATTAAATAATATTCTCTAATCGAAGAAAAATTCAGAAATTTGCAACGTTTTTATGTTTTAATAATCTTTCTCTTCTCTCTTCATCCCTTTTCATATTTTTTTTTAATCTTTGGACTTCTTTTAATAATTTAATTTCTGTGATTATTTCGTATTATTTATATATATTTTATTTCTCTTTGTATAAATCAATAAATAAAATATTCTTCTGAAAGTGAAATAAAAATGTTGATGTAAATTTTCTAAAATCAATGCTCCAGTCCAATGTTATTAAAAGATATTAAGACTTGTTCATTTAATATTCTCTCTTTAAAAGCTATTAAAATACAAACATTCCAAACTCTCACAATCTAAAAACTTGGGCAAATAATAATATTAATAGAAAGTGAGTTTTAATAGCTTTTTCAATGTTGATCGTTAATATGTTGACAAATTATCACTATCCTAAAGTAATTAGCAAATTATCGAAATGCTTAAATAAAAGTATCATGTAAATGTCTGTTATCCATTAAGAAAAGAGAGATTTGTTTGATGTTTTTTGGAGATTTAGCATCAGTCCAATTAATTTTTATTATAAATTTATGACTGGCAAATCATCTGCTATTAAATAAAACAAAAATGTCAAATCACTTGTATATGAAAAATCTGAGCATTGTCTTTTAGTCATTCGCTTCTTTCGCTCATTCTTTGTTGGAGAATTTGAGGAAAATGGTGTGTTTGACTGGAAAATAAATGTTGCATTTCTGTCTGAATCGGGGCATAATTCAAGGTCCGTTCGAGGAAAGAGGAAGAAATAAATAACATCATAATCGTTTTTAATACAATTGGGTACCGCAACCACCTCTTTGCGGGCACTGTGGCAAGGTCAACATTGCGTGCAGTGTCTGTGGGAAGCATCTACAATAAACATCGAAAGTTTTCCAGTATTTCTCGCTTTTTGAATTTCTTTTTTATTGCTGAAAAAATTTCCATATTTAAACATTTTAATCATAAAAATGACTGGTTGATATATATATATATATATATATATATATATATATATATATATATATATATATATATATATATATTCGAGATTAAACCCTTTTCTTGTTATTTTAATATAAAAAATATCTTTGTATAAAACATAATATTAAAAAAAAAAAAACCTTTTTTCATCTAAAATTATCGTCTACTTTTAATTGAAATCAGAATATCAATTTAACTAGACAATTTTTAATAAACATCAATTGCTAATTTGTTCCGTATATTATTAATATCCGTTATATTAGTACTGCGACTTTTGTCCCCAAATGTTAAAGAATAATAAAGATTGTTTCGTTTGGGCGACTGACTTTAAAGCATGATTATATCACTACTTAAAGACAAAAAAAAAAGCAATGTCATAGTATTTATTAAAATAAAAAAGAAATTCGAAAAAATAGTGTGGAATAGTTCAAAATTCAAATTTTTATTAATTTCTAATTAATTATATGTTAAATTAAATTTTTCACTTTGAAAAGTTGACACTATTCGTATTCTTTCTCGTGTCTTCTGTAATGAATATACAAAATTTGGTTCAATTCGGTATAATCGCTTAGGAAAATACATAGTTATAGTTTTTATTATATTCATTTTCCCACCATAGGGTCCTAACAAAAAGTTTATATAATTGACAATAGGTCCTTAAAATTATCAATAAAAATTTATCAATTTCTGTGTCAATCAATAATCTTGAATTTTGATATTTAAGATGAAATATGAAATATTAATAACAATAAAGATATGCAAGGAAATATTAATAAGGACATCGAATTTTCATTATATTGCATATAAGCCATTTTCTAAAAAGCACGAAAGAACGTTTGTGAAATCATTTGCAAGGAATGTGGCTCCCTATTTGATTTCCGGTCATTTACTTTAAATATTATTTTCAAAAATGATTATGAATATTAGAACACCAAACAGTTAATGATAACTTCGGCATATGATGGTTTTATTCCTAATTTTTAATTATATGCTTTAAAAGCTTAATTTTTATTTTAGAAAAAAAAACAGTGAATCATAATAAATTCTTTGATGAAAAGAATGAAATCTAATTTATCAAAAAGAAAGAAAAAAGTTGTTTTTAAAGGGATAATATGGTTTATAAAGTAATATAATATTTTTAATACTATAAAGGTGTTTACTGTATATTTGAGTTAAATTCTATACTCTTAATTATTATTAATTAATTTTATTCAAAATGCAAACAAATTGAAATGCAGTTGTACTGCATCGTCACAATGAACTAATGCTAGATAATATTTGCAGTTTCTTTTGTCATATGACCATGACGTCAACTAAATCAACTGCTGATTACAAAGGCGTCTTGTTACTTCAAAATATTTTCTTGCAAGTTAAAGAGAATTGATCCGAATCGTATAGTTAAATTAATTTCAGAGCCGATGTGTCCTAGTGGTAAGGTATCTGCTTCAAAGCCGGAAAGCTTCAGGTTTGAAACTAGATTTCGTAAGAAATCCGTCTTTATACTGGCCTGATGCATATTAAATTTGACGTCATGAGTCAAACGTTGTCGATTTGATGTGAGAAAGTTTAGAAAGGGGTGTGAACTCATGTGTCGTCCTCGTCTTCTGACGGGATTCAAAATTATGAGATCCTTCCCAAAACAGTCTTTGTGTTTCTTCTAAACTGGAAGTTAATATAATTATATTAGTTTTGTGTTCCATACATTATTAAAAATTACTTCTCTCAAAAAAGGAATTATAAGGTAAATACTTCACACTCAATTCTAGAATACCTTTTAGTAAATTTCAAAATTCCGTGAATATCTAATATTTTTGAAATGGATTTCACCGACAATTTTGCTTACGTGTTAAGAAAAAAAAAATATTTTATATTTTATTGGTTAATTCAAGGAATTTTGGGTTTTGTAAAACATTATGATTTGGACGGCACTTTTTTATCAATTTATATTTTTCAAAATTTTTATATTTGTTAATAGCGTTGACTTTTATATTTCTCCTCGATAAAGGACATCATATTGAGAGATATTATTGACAGACTTTTACAGCTCGTCCATGAATTTGAATATTGTAAATGTTCCGCATTCAAGTTTTTTTTTAATTATTTAATTCTGCTAAATCCCAGTTGTTGCAAATTCTTGAAGATTTGCATGCATTATTTTACTGTATTTTAATTATTATATTTCTTGGTTTACTTTAAAACACTTTCTTGAAAGATTATATTCCGGTCATCTTTTGTGAATTTTAATAAATGTTATTGAATATTATTTCGGTATAATGCAAAAACAAACATGAATGAAAAATTGAAATTTTGGCAATTTAATTTTCTCAACCTATAATTACAGGGATGTTTTCTCATTTAGATTCTGAGAATAATGAAATATTTCACTTGCTTAGCATTCAGACAATTTTTTAAAAATTTAAGCTCATTAGTATAAAAATACGATAATTTGATGCATGATTTCAGTTTTTAAAAAACTGTTTTCTGTCATTTACTTTTTACTTCCTTCTTATTAATGAATAAGCTGTAATACCATTAGCACCGGGCTTCTCAAGTTATTTAAATTTTATACTTCATGTACAAAAATCAAAATGATGTACTATATTGTTAACAATTTCCGATTTAAAATAAATGCATCCTAAATGGAATGAAAAATAGATAATTTTATAAAATATCTATTCTGTTATATTCGCAAATGAAACTAAATGTTATTATCAATGAGGATTATTGCAACGAATGCGCTTGTTTTTTAAACTAATTTCGGCATGTCCAGCTTTATCTTTATTAATTTCAGTTTTAAATCAAAGCTGCAACCATGCAATATATTTTTTTTAACTAGTCGCTACGACGTAGCTACGAATAAATCTATTCATATATAATATTTTCAACGCGAAAATTACTTTTTGTATAAAATATTATAATGCATAATATCCTTTTTATATTTTAAAATGATTTTTTAATGAAATTAAATTAAATATCAGATTTCACCAAAATTGCAGTTTTACCAGAACCACACAATTTTTAAACAGAATGTTAATATTTTTCCATAAAATATTAACATTAAGTATTTTGAATCTAAAATTGTGTTAATGTTACTTTCATTGATATTGTTCTTAACTGTACAAGTAATCTCGTTATAAAAAAAAAAGAGGGCGGGTATTTCAAAATGAAATAAATAATACCAACCTTCGAATTCTAAGTGTTTACACGAAAAAAAAATTATAAAGCTATTAAGAGTATGGTCCAGAGAGAAACGAAAACCGAAAAAAAGAGTCAAGAACTGGATCGATAGTAGGAAACCAGTTGATCGAGTTTCCCAAATCATAAAACGGTACTTCTGTCTGTTTGGCAGAGCGTTCAAGGTCAAGGATTCAGATGCAACCATGCTTTCCGCTATTGGCCAGAACACAGGAGTAACAGCCTCAAAATTAGTAAACGCTCTGGTGACATAGGCGGAATAACTTTTTTTAGGTCTCTCTCAGTAGGATTACGACTTTGCATTTACAACAGAAGTATCTGAGCTTCTTTAGGTCAAATATTTCAGGTATTTATGAAAGTTTGCTTTTTGTTGATATTGCTCTGCTGTATAATGGTGAAGTCCTATAAAGGTTTTCTCACAGGAAGATTATTCCATATCTCTTTCTTACACAGTCAGGCTTACGAATCTACTAGTATATTTTTTGACACTCAAAGAAATGAAAACTAACTTGAGTATTCTATATTTGGCTTTCATTTATACACCATCCTGTATTTTGTGTTTAGCTTTAAAGTTTCATAATGAAAAATCGAGTATGCATATGAATCTTTTTTTTTTTTTTTTTTTCGCATAGATTCAAAATTTTATATAGGACTCAGAAACCATAACAAGGAAAAGTGGTGACCACGACATATAATTATTTTTTGTTTAAAATTGTCATCAAAAATTAATTAAGGAAGTGTGTCGCCGTGGGGAAGTGTTATTTTTTTCACTTTCCCATGATATTTTGCTTTACAAATTGCCATAAACACGTTAATGTTTTGATCCATGATCCCCGGTGCATTTACCTTCCCCCCTCCACAGACACACACACAAAATGCAAAAAAAATCAAGTGGCGTTGTATGCCACTGATAAGTGTAAAATTTTGTTGTAAGAACCACATATTCAATTTCTATACATCTTGTTTGTGTTTTTGAGTTATTGTGCTAAAATACACAGTAACTAGTAAACGGAGACAATGGAACCTTTCATTGATTTATTCCGAAATCAGATGCAAATCTACAGTTTTGATGTGACGATCATATGACAAAATTCATACATTCAGAATATTTCATTTTTCAGTAATTTGTTGATATACACATAAACAGATAGATCGATAGATAATGGATCATTTGTGGAATTGGGTTTAAAATTTGATATTAAAATAAAGGTTGAAGTTTAAATAATAAATACGTATTGAAAATATCATCTAAGCATTATCTCTGAGTTATGATATTCATATACTTTAATTATTAATTATTCATTAACATTAATTATTAAACAAAATCTCTGTTTGGCGTAATAGATTAAATATTTGATAGAAATCTGCAATTTTGGTGAAATCTGAAATTTGATTTGTCCATCTTGTTAATTGCATTTTTGAGTTTTCGTTTCCAAAGACCGGCATAAATCCAAAAATGTTTGTATTTAATTAATTATTTATTTATTTAGAGATATCTTGGAAGTACAGATTCATGAAAATTTTGATATCGAATTTTTAATGTTTACATTACTTAGTTTACTTTGTATAAGAGAAAGTAAATATATTCAGTAGGACCCATTTTTCAATATTATTGACATGACTAGATACAACCGCATGCAATTAAGCAAAAAATGAAACTGAAATTTTGAATCAAAACTTCTAAATAAGTAAAATTTTATTTCGATTGCAGAAATATTTTATTTTATTGAGAAAATTTGGTCCTTGGTATCTCCTGAAATCTTTCTATGAAATTTTGAAAAACAATTAATCCTTAAAAGTTTGGTAATTTTTAAGTTTGCTTATATTTTGCCTTTTTGTTACTAATTTATAAGTAGTTCGTTTGCAGACAAAATAGCAATAGCTGCTTGCTCACATAACTAACGAATATATATATATATATATATTATATATATATATATATATAATATAAAATTTTCCTGTCAGTGCTATCTTACTGGTATCTCGGCGTGATTAATTAATGGAAAAATAATGTATTATAGAATTATAAATAAACTTTGGAATGACATATTTTCTTGAATAAGATCTCTCTCTCTCTCTCTCTCTCTCTCTCTCTCTCTCTCTCTCTCTCTCTCTCTCTCTCTCTCTCTCTCTCTCTCTCTCTCTCTCTCTCTCTCTCTCTCTCTCTCTCTCTCTCTCTCTCTCTCTCTCTCTCTCTCTCTCTCTCTCTCTCTCTCTCTCTCTCTCTCTCTCTCTCTCTCGTTGTGTTTGTGAGTTTCCGTGTTTATTTAATTACTAATAGTTAGATGGATACAGTCCATCTATAACAATTCTAGTAACAGCATCATAGTTTTTATTTATCTATCTCGATGTATTTTTCAGATCATATGCACACGTACAGATAAATTAATAGTGTTACTGTTGATTGATTCCATTCAAAATTTGGTAGAAAGCTACATTTTCAAGTACAGGTAACATACTAAATTTCTTCTGTTTATTTCGCATGAAAAAAAGAAAGCGAAAACCCCTTAACATTTCTAGGTCGAATTTTTTCACGATTTCAGTGTATAATTCTTCTCTAAATCAAATAAAACTTTTACATACAACATGGAAATTCTTGAATATCCAGATTGGAATCCAGAAACCGTTAGATTAAATATTATTTCTGTAAAGACCCCACGGCTTTCTCTCCTTCGAAATGGAAAGTGTAAAAATGCAAGCAGTGGCCTGGTGATAAAGTTTTTAGTACCATAGGATTCTGGATTTGAAATATCCAAGATCTGCCTTGTGGACGACACTTTGTGCACTAAATGCATTAAGATCACATATCTTCCTACTAGTGTTGTATGGTATAGAATAGAAGCTTGGAGAAGGGGTTGTTTATTCAAGTGTTATCCACATCATTCGGAACAAGATTCTCAATTTTATGCAGAAGAAGTAAATTAAGGTCTTTATTGGAGAGTACGCGAGAAAGTTTCGACGAGACCACTCCTGCTGTTTCATTTCTATTCTCTCAACCAAATTTCTATCGCCACACAAATCATTCTTGTGTATGGGTGCCAGGAGGAGGTTCCTTTTTCTTTTCAATTCATCTGCATTTCCACCTTTATAATATTGGATTTGGTACGGCATTGCGAAATAACCTGAACAAATCAATCAGTCCTTCCAAAATAAGTCTTGTGTAACTTCAAAAGCGGGATTTTAATCCAACAAAGCTTATAGGAAGCCAGGACTGATCATTTTGATAAGTCTATCTCCTACACATTTAATTTCTTTTTCTTTCAATTGCTGAAATAAAAATGTTAATCTTCGTGAAATATTATCAATTTATTTGCCATTTCATCAAAAAGAAAGAAAGAGGCTCGTGTGAATGGAGGAGATTTAAAGCATGATTAAATGTTTGTAGAAAATTAGCAACTAAAAAAAATAACGGAAATTTAATTCAATGAAAAGCAATGAATGTGCATAGATATAAAAATCATCATGTCGCTAATATAAAAAGCTAAAACTGCTGCGTTCTATGAACAATGGGATGATTCACTATATTGCGAAATTTTAATGAGAAACGTCAAATTTATTAATCAAAAATTGGATCTTTACAAAGAATATCAGTTTTTTTTCTTTTTTTGGAATTACTAGATAAATAAATAAAAAGAAAGAAATATTATGAAATAAAACATATTACTCATGGTTTGATTGTTTCTTGAGAAATCCCTTTAAAAGTTAAAAAAATCTTTGATTGTATTTTTCAAATTGGGAAAATATTTGGAGGGATCCCATCTAATCGAAATGGTTAAATTTTTTTTTCACTACTGGTGAGATTTTTAGGGTTTCAAATTCGTGTGTGAGGGCTTGGCGGATGTAAAGCATGACATCGAGAATAAAACAACTCATTAATATTGTATGGTGTGGAAATTACAGGAATTATAAGGCCAAATTTCCAATTAGGCTCACTAAGCATCGCAAGTAGATTTATTGTAAAACCCTATTTTACTAGTTTGCAAAATAAATAGGTTCATAAAAAAAATACCTTCTCTTTGAATGATAAAGTATTAGGATAAAATTAAGTTTATAAAGCGTAATTGTTTAAATTCTTATTTCATTTCGTTCAGTTAGCTTATTTATTGTTAGCTCAGTTATTGTGTGCAAAAGTGGATGTTAGGCACCTAGGAATCATAATAAATAAAAACATATTCACAAAATGAATAAAATAAAAAATATTAAACTAAAATAAATTACTGATGAATTAAAAATGTGCTGAAATGTGAAACAAAATTATTTATATAATCGAAAGAGAGCGCAAAATCCGTAGCTGGAGAAGGAAATGCCGTTTCATCTTCCTTATCATCAGATCGCAATTCCAAACTAGTTTTGTTTCTAAAGAGCCCTATTGATTCAAAATAGACGTTAGTATTAAACTTATTAATACAAATGAATTAAAATAGATGTCTTTTCGAATTAGCATGTTTTCTAAATTTGCTCGAAAAGTGATTTCTTTGCAAATACGTTACTTTCACATTTCAACACTTTATAGTTTAATTAGTATATTAAAAATTTATTTTAGTATAATTGTTTATTTTAGGAACTTTTTAACTTCTTTGTATTTATTTTTATTTATTTATTATGCTTCATCCCTTAGATTCATATTTTTATACAATATTATTATAACAGATGGTCGTTAATTATAAATGCCTTAACAAACAAATGAATACAATGAAATTAATTCCTCAGCCTCCTTCAATTCTGTCAACCTGAGAGAATTAACATTTTTAAAGGTTTCATAATTAATATAAATATTTTATCTTTTACTAATTGGTTTGGCAATTAGTTAGGTTCATTCAAATTATATAATTACATGCGGCATCAATAATCCCTATGCAGCTGACAAGTCTGTCTACTAGGAAACCTCTAGTTGGGCCTGATTAAGTCCTGTAGGCAGCCCTTAGGCAATGGAAATATAGCCCTCTACCCGCAACTTCTAAAACCAGGTGTTTATATTGATTTTCATTTAACCCTTTAAAGGACCATTTTTTTTAGTCATATTATGTTTAAATATTTTTAGGCTTGAAATTAGAATAAGAAAAGGGATTCATTTAGCTTATTAGATAAATTTAATCTTATTAATTAATAAGTAACAAATCAAGACACGTCATTTTGTGTGAGATAAAGAACTGAAGCCTTTAAGTTTCTTTCTAAAAAAAATTTGTCAGAACTTATGCCAACCTACATAATTTTATACAAAGATTGATAAATTTGATGGGAAGCATACTTCCCACGGCATTAGAAAGGATTATTAATCAGTTTATAAGCAATTTTTAAATAATGGATAAGAAACACTGAAATAACAAGACATCTATTTGAGGATGACACCCTAGAATGTTAATTTTAATACCTCGATAAAAAAAAGTTCATAATCAAATTTTTTTTAAAAAGAATAACAATTTCAAACAAAATAGCCAAAAAAATGCCAAATATAAATGCGCATTATCTATTGAATTGAATTATTTTTAATTCATAAAATATAAACAAAAATATTATAATGTAGGATAAACTATTAATCAGTTTTCAAGCAGAAACATTTTGGCAGCTGCATAACTCGCCAGTGAGTCACACCTACTATCTAATTAGATGACACCTTCCTTTCTCCAATTAAAAGATATAAAAAAGCGGGTCGTCTAATTAGATAGATAATTAGACTCGTTTAAATCATGGAAGCGAATGTTTTAATATAAAAAATATGCTTTTTGCGTATCTATTATTTCCTTTTTCATTAATTTATTTTATAACAACGACTTCTTATTTTATAACAACGAGTCGGCAACAAAATGTAAATGCTGTCAAACTCGAAAACATGTGGAATTCGTAAATGAAATGTAATTATATGATTTGTAGAAACCACAAGTCTTCTGGTAAAGAAGAGAATTTTGCATTTATCTTTAAGGGATGTTGAGTGGATATCGGGTCAATCCTCCCCTCCTTAGGCATAGCGAGCATTTGGCGAAAAAAAAATAAAGAATCCAAAATGTTCGAGAATCTTGGCGATAACTCCAATAAAATGAGTTCCTGTGTTTATTCTAGAAAATTCGTTGCTCTGCCACAGGAGCTAGAAAAGAGTACACGAGTAGGTACACGGTGAATAATCTGCAATTAAATTGAGTAAGTTCTAGTGAGTATTCGAACAAAGTTTCTCTTTGGAGTATTTATCTTCAGCGAATTCTGTTTCGGCATTATAAGTTGTTATGGTTATTTAATAGAGATTTGTTGCTTGTGGATTTCTGCAGATATTGTTTCGCGTACACTACATTTGTGTTTTATTCACTGTATATTCGTGTTGATTAAAGCGTCTTTAACCGTTATTGATCTTTCGGACTTTTCACTATATAACTATAGGACAGATTACGTATTTTTCAGTAACAGTAACATAGCATTAAAAGCATATAAATTTTTTTAAAAAAAATGTGATAAAAAACATTAAGGTTTTTTTTTATCTGAACAAACTTTTTAAATTGTTTAAATAAAATCCATAAATACTCTCAAGAAAGTACAAAATAAAATCACTTATAGATTTGAAAAAGATAAATATTTCAGCTACTCATCACTTTTAACAAATTAACTTTTTTTACTAACTGGAGTCAAACTATGCATCAGTTTTAAGACATTTGTGATTTTAAATTACATAAATTTCATAAAAATAGAATCAATAGTTTTTATATTTTACCTGAATAAAGCGATTCGCGTTTTTGTTATATTAAATTGAATAAAAATATTTGGCTCATTCTTTCACTAAATGTTAACAGATTTTTTTTTCTTTTTTTTTTCTTTTGCGTAATTTTTAAATATAATTTAAAGTGTGCACTAGTTTTGTTTTGAAACATTATTCACGAATATATGCAACAGAATGTAAAATTGGTGACTTTTTTGAGACTACTTCTGAAGAATCAGTCAAGCAAATCAAATTTACAACTGTTGAAACCTGAACAAATTATTAGGGGAGGGGATGATCTGGAATTTGGATTGGTAAATTGGTTAAGAAAGAACGAAAATAATTGTAAATGCAGTGTTTCTCGAAATTGAGTATACATCACATTGATTCATTTTTTTAGGGTTCAAAGAATATTGCTAAGTCTGTTTTAAGTTTTCAGGAAGAATAAAATAAACATTAAAAACTTTATTTAAACCAAGAAACTGAAAATATAAATTAATATTTTAATTAATATAATTTTTCAATCGGTTACTAATTTTTACATCACAATATTGTGTATACATTATTTGAAATTTGTTTTCATTTTGAATACAGGTTGAACTGTAACTGGATTCTGGGATTTTCGGGTCACGAGGGGTCAATTTGTTGGACGAAAAGTCAGACCCCTCACAGAAAAAATCCCTGGTTTGAATCCTTGCCTGAGGGTGACCCTTGAAAAAGTCTTCGGGCCGGATTCAGTTAATCTTTCTTTTTGATTCTTTGACTATTAACTTAATATTTATTTCTAATTTGGTATATTTCATTAAGATTCCGTAACCATCGAATTGGGGCCAGATCAAGTAAGGATTATCTTCCATTTTAATTGTCCAGATTTTATTAAGAAAAACTTAGACCATCTTTTTCACAGGATCTAAGATTATTGCCTTTGAAGGATTTTGTTGCCTGAAATAAAAGCTAATTAACATTGAAATTAAAGTTTCTTTTAGTGTGAATGTGATAAATTATCTCTTTAAAATGATTTGTGCCCCAATGATTCGGGGGAAAGATGTTAAAGATTATCTTTTCATTTATTTATGATGTTCATTAATGTAATTATCATTTCCTATTTTATACTGTAAGATAAAAATGATTCAATGTTTGAAAAAAAATGTTTAGTAGCTACTCCATAGTGTTTTCGTGTATTATACCTGTAAATAAAATATTATTTTCAGGTACTTTAGTAATTGGAATTGTTTAATTCCAATTTTTTTATATAGTAGCAATACTCCTGTCCGTCGAATAGCCATGCATGTTTATGAGAATATTTGCTGATATCAGAAAAACTTAATATTGCAGGATTATTTTAAATATGTTTGATAAATTAGATAGGTTTATAAAAAAATAAAGTAAGATAAAAAAAAAGTTTTAGATTCCACAATCATAACTTTTAAAACTGGTTTTTCGAAATTCAAATCTTTAGGCAGATAAGACATGGAGTCGGACATCATTTGCATTAGCGTAGGTGACACTCGAGAAACATGCAAATGGAATACCGGTAGTTATTTTCTTCGAAAATTTGAATTAATTTAAAAGGAATTATTGATACTTTTATTAACTACTGGTCTTTTTAATTCCCAGTTGATCCGAAGAGCTGTTTGAAATCCTGAATGGTGAATAAGATTTCTTATATACTGTAAATCACGCTGATATTGAAAGAAAAAAAAAGATTTTTATTGATAATTTGATCAGAAACAATTTCATCACTAAAGCTTTGGTAAATATACTATATTCAGCAAATTAAATTGAATTAAAGGAAAACTAGTAATCAAAAATAGACTAAATTGAAATCGAATGCTTCTAATATCTCTGGCGCAAAATAACATTAAATTTCATGATCTTGTGTAAAGAAAAAAAAATGGACAAATTGAAAGAACATTTCGATATTACAACAGAAAAAACAATGAATTTCGAACGAATCGACAAATAATATTTTATTTTGGAATACAGTGTCTGTAAAACCAAGTCAAATGTTGATATTCTATATAATCTCGTTTCTAAGGATCGTAAACTTTAGTAGAGCATTTAAGAATAATTTGTTAATAATTTTACTTCATTAAAAAAATGGCCTTCAATAATAACTAATATTCACAAAGTAAAAGGTTAAAAAAAATAAGTTGAGCAAATCGTACACTCCGATGCTTTAAATTAAGTTACATTGTATTAAAATGGGGAAAACCGTTTTCTTTTAAACCAGAATTAATAAAAAGATTTTAGTTACTTTTTACAAAATGGTGTCATTTGTCAGTTGCTTCCATTTTATTGCTTATAAAATATGATACTCAAACCAGTTTAGCTAAAATTGAAATGTAGTTTCTATGATTCTGAAATACCTCATATATTAATAACAAACATGCAGAATAACTCTTAAGTTATCTACAATTTTTTAATGAAAAGAACATGGATGCAATTTAATGGTTATTGTTTATGAAATGAGTATCCTTAGAACTAATGCAATAGTACAATTAGGATAATAAATTTCCATATACAAATTTAAATATTTCTTTTTTTTCATGCTTCAAAATGAGATCATTATAGCATTTAAGTTAATAATTTTTGTTTTTTGAATAATATTTGTTTTTTTATAAACCAAACGTAATTTAAACTCATTCTGTAAATTGTCGGTTTCACTCAACAAATTAAAAATTTCGCTATCAAATCAAATAAATCTGGTATCTCTTTATGTACATTTTTCTGCATTAATACAATTTGAAAAGGCAATGAATTTTAATTACAAACACTAATATTACTAAAAACAAACACATTTAAAATGCATAAATGAGTGATTTAAAAAAATCCGATTAAATTTTACTTGGCCCATCCACTGTAGATCATAGAATAAATAAAATATGGAATATAATTCTTAATATTTAATTTTAAAATGAAATGTTTACAAAAATTTCCCCAAAATTTAGTTGCAAAACACAATATTTAAAGTCACACAAAGTATTGGGACACAATACAAATTTGCAGGATTTTAACGTATGTAACTTTTAATAGAAATATAAAAAATGTTTATCAAAATGTGACATGCTTCATTTTTTAAAGGGAAATCAGTATAACTTAAACAAAATCCATATATTAATGAAATTAGAATTACGATTTAAAGTAAAAGAAATCAAATCAAAAAATAAGCTCAAAAAAATATTGGGACACATTCCAATAAATTAAGAAAAAAATTTAGCTTGATAATTAATATCTTGTTGGACCAAATTAATAAGAGCTCATAATGCCTTTGCACTTTGAGACCTTACAGTTGATTTTACGTTAATTTGATCAGTTTTGTGCAAAATGATCCGTTGATTTGGTTTAATCTTCAATCAAATGTTTTCTTAATCCAATTAGAAATGTTGTGCTTGTTGATTTATTGCTGCAGCATTCTCACACATGCTCAATAAGATTAAGTTCTGGACTTTGGGAAAGGATCTTAATCACATCAGGACTATGGTAGAAGATCATAACTTGTAAATACCAGCAATATGTTTTTGGTCTTTATTTTGGTACAATTTAAAATGTCTTGAGATTCCCAAGCTGCAAACATTTCGCTGTAAATTGCGCTTAAGAATGTCAAGGTAGACATGCCTATTCATTGCATCATCTTAAAGTCTATGTTTCCCACATCAGAACTTGCTATGCAACTCCATACTCCAGATTGCCATCTCCAATATTTTGCAGCGGGCCGAAAATTTTTGATATGCAATGGTTTATTTGGTACGCGCCAAATTTTCATTTGCCATCCGATCTGAAAATATACTTGCTTTCTTCGACAAAAATGATATTTTTCCAAAACTCTGTTGATTGCTTTATATGCATTTTAGTAAATGCCAGTGTGACTTTTCGTCTGTTTTGTACGCTTTGCTGATGTAGGGCTTTCTCAGAGGTACTTAAAACATTTCTGATAACTTAAATATTTACATATTTCTGGAATTATACTTTATTTCCACGTCCATTTTATTGCACTAGTTCTTTGATTAATGTGAACGTAACTTACAACACACCTCTCTTCGTGGTCACTTGGACGTCCTGACATTTTTTTAACACTGTTTTCTGAAACTTGAGGATAATATTAATAACAGTAGAGTTACTAAGCTTCAAGATTTGCCATATACAAAGAACTTATTTTTCCTTTTTCCTGTAGCTTATTACCAGATTTCGTACATCAACCTAAATATCTTTGTTTCTTGCGACTATTTCATATGCAACACTTTCTATTAAAACTTTATATTTAAAATTATTGGCTAAAAATGTGGAAGTAAATTAAATTTTATTGATAAGCTATATATTTCTTAAATTTCTTATTTCAGATGTGTCCCAGCACTTTTTTGACAACATTTTGTGATTTAATTATATTTAAAAGACTATATCAAATTGTAATTCTAAAATAGTAAGAAAATGTTCCTTATATACATCTAGAGCAATTAATTTTGTCTTTCTTTTAATGTTATTAATATTTTTATAAAGAATTTTTTAAATTATGCATGTCAAGTGCCCCAATAATTTTGAGAGATTGTATATTCGTGTAGATCTTTTCCAGTCAGTATTTTAATGGAGAAAAAAACTGGTGAAAGCAATTTGTTTTAAAAACTCAAATTTAGCTGAAGCGTAAAATCGGTGAGAAAATTTAGTGCCAGAGGTGAAAAGGATAAAAAGCAATTTCTGTAATTAAAGTGATGTGATTGTTTTAAGCAAACAATTTTGAACCTTCATTATTTAACACAATTTTGTGATTTTTATTCCAATAAAATGATGAAACGAGTATTAATAACGAGTTTATTTCATCATCCAAATCAAAACCACCTTTTCAAACAAAATTTCTGTCAAAAACAAACAAGAGAATTTGTTATTTTATAATTTCTTATCAGAACTGTTGTAGTTGAAGCTGTGATTGGCTGCTATTTTGAAACTTTTTACCAACCTTTGATTGCTGAAAGCTTTCTATAATTAAATTTGTAAACCATATATTTTAGAAATATTTGAATATTTCATGTCTAGTGCCAGTACTTAATAGCCTGTAAAGGTCACCAAAAGTTGATTTACCACAAAGCATAAAAAATTAAAGTACTATATTAAAATGCAAGTCTTCATCTTTGAGATAGTATCTCAATTTTTTTCTCTCGTTTTATGTACTAAGGTTTCAATCTGATACATTACATGCACAGTTCTTTACGTCGAAATTCGAAACCAAACCAGTTTCCTTTTGATAATCTCTCAGAAGAAGAAAAAAAAGCGTGCATTTTTTTTCTTGTTATTATTCTTTCAACCTTTTCAGTTCCAGAATACTATACAACTGTGGTATGTATGCTCAGAACAATACTAGTTTTTTCTACTCAATGTAATCTGGACATATTTACTTTCCTTGTTATAATAAAAGAACTTTGCGCTGTATTTATGATGTACTGCTTAATAAATCAAAGTTATTTATGGCGTTTGTTGGGAAACGTAATATATTGCTTCGTCACTACAAAAAGTACATCTGAAGATTTTACCCGTAAGCGATATGAAAATTCCAGTGAGTGAGAGAAAGAGAGAGATTCATATTCTTGAAAATAATTATATTCGGTAGTTATCTATCTTTATCTGCATATAATTGAATATCCTTTTGTTTGATTGTTTGAACCGTATATAATTCATTACTTTACAGAATTGAACGAAATTTAGTGCACATATTCCTTAGAACCTAGAATGATTAAATGAGCTATTAAAAAATTGCTATATGAGAGTAGAATGGTTTTACATTTTTTTTTTCACCAAGATTTCAAAACATGTCAGTGGACAAAAATTTTTACACCATCTTAAAATTTAAAAAACTGGCTTTTTTGGTGATTTAAAATTCATTTATGTATGACTGTTTTTCTAATTAAAAATTTTTTTTTCTAAATTAAATGTATTTACAATTTAATTTAATCACAATTTTTAAAAATTTCCCTTTTTTCTATTGAAGTTAAGTTTACATATGTAAATTATAATATTGTATATAATATTGCATATAATACAAATATGTATGTAATATTAAGTTTATATATGTAGAGCTAAAATGGTTAAAGGAATAGCGTTTATCCAAAATCTTTAATATTAATTACTATTTTTATTAAGTTAAAGGCTCTAAGGGATTTAATTTTGATAATAAGAGTTTTCTTTCAAGAGGGCTTATATAAAATTTGAGAACTGCACGAAAAAATTTTTATGGTTTTAATTTTTGCTTAAAAAAAAAAGCTGCCACGAGTACAGGACTGGCACATGTATAATATAAATAAATCTGATGAAATTCATTATCAATAAAAAAGTGATTGGAAATAAATATATTACTTTCAATAATTTTAACAAAATATACTTCTAATATTAATAGCATATTTTGGAGTATAGATGTCGCTGCGCAATAAAATCCTATATAAATGCGCTAATATCACTTTTTACAACCAAATATGATGTAAAGGGTGAAAAGTAACATGGTCCCAGCTTTATTTACGTTTTTAAAATCACAACCTCCGCGAAGGGGGAAAGAAAAATCAAATAATGAACTGGGCACCACTTATCTTCTTTAGCTACTGTAGCTACTGAACGCAGTATCCTTTTATTCCACAAGGTTATATAATGTTAAGATTTCCTAAATGAATTATAATAAAAGTATAAATATATATGAATGTGTTATTATGAATTCATTTAATAATGCGATAAGAATTTTATAGTTTTGATTACCAATGCTTGATGACACTCGAAGAATTCTCTCAAACAGAAATAATAGTTATCTTCAGTCAATTGATTACAGAAATTTTCACTCCGCTGTTAGAAAAAAAATTTATCACAATGTTAAACACGTAAGCCAAGTTTTCTTTGCATCTTATTATCAATATAACGTTTAATTAGAGTATAACATGTATAGGGATTTTTCTTGTAACAGCGTGTATTTTCATTTCATGATTAGTTTCCTCAGACAATAGCAATTAAAAACCTCAATCTGTTTTTTCCAAGTGAATGAAGTGAGATTGTATTGAAGACTTTTTGCAATGTCATGAAATCTAATCACGAAAAATAATACTAATAATATTTATAAAATTGAATCGGTAGAATGATAATCAATCTGCAGTATGTACATCTGATTTAAAATTCAAGAATAGACGGATATTTCTTTTTCTTCCTTCCTTTTGTTTTTACTTCATTTGTATGAAAATCGGAGATGTTTCCATTAATATACACACATGTGATGCTTCGGCGCTTCAAGTTAAAAGGATCCAAATTTGAAGGCATCTTTCGTCCGTTGGCGCATCAATTGGGCTGAAAGCTGAAACGGCTGCAGTAATGTATACACGGAAGTAGCACATTCAGCGTAGGTTTATAGTGGCAGCAAGCACTATAAATAAAATCCTACTATTACTTCCTGTTCATTTTTTGTTGTTGTTATTATTTCTTCCGAATTTAGTTTGTTTCCTGTTTCAGAAAGAAAGACTAAACAGTCATTAACCTCTATTTCGATTTTGGACATCATGACATTTATTTTGGGAATAGTTGATGGGATATATACACAGTAATACTTTGAAGTTACGAAGTAAGTGAAAGTGATGGTAAACGCTTAACATCGCGTTGGATTCATTAGTTGGATCTAATTTTACCTGCAAATATATACGAATTTTAATCGGTCCTTTTGAAGGCCCATTTTTTGAATTGCTACTCAGATGTGACATTTGAAAACAAGTTCGAATATTTTTAACCCCTTGATCTACGAATTTACTTAACCTCGTAATCAGATTATACATCTTGTTTAGAATAATTATTAGTTCATCAGCTTTGACATTTAGAGACACCTGAGATATTGAAGTGTTTCCAAGTGATCTTTGCGTTTCAGTTTACTTTATACTTTCATTAACAGTAGATTTGAATGTAAATCCTCCAGCTGCTTATACCACGATTTCAGCGGTTTGACAATCAGTCCATTTTCTGTTGCATTCCGCGTTTTTCGCAGTTTAGAGTGTTTATTTTTACGATTACAGATTTTTATTATAATATTATTAACGTGTAACATGTAGTATCAGTTCATCTTATTTGAAAAATATTTGAATTTATTTGCAAACATCGCATCTAAATAGTAATTTAAAAAATTACGTAGTCTGAGGATTAAAAATTCAGTAATTGATGCAAGTGTTAAACACACTTTGTAAGTGAAGGGATCAAAATGATGAAAAATGTTATATATTACTCTAATAGCATAATATAATTTTGTAATTGTAAATTAATTTGCTAAACAAAGAAACCAATTAGCCAGCGAAAACCACGGGATGCAACATAAATACTTGGAAGACTAATTAGAAGGAACGAAAAGCCTGTTTTGAATTGTATCATAAAGAAATGCTGTTTACGAACATGTCAGTAGAAAATTGTTCTATTTAAAATAAAATTGATGCACAAAATAGAGATATTTCGATATCAATATATGAGGGTTGGAACTTGAATAATGGCAACTATTTATTAAATGGAATACAAAAATGATTCAAGTCCCCCTGTTTTACAGTCCTTCAATATAGTGGCCAGCATTATGTACAACCCGTTTCCAACAATGTGGAAGTCGCAGAACTATTCGAACTATCAACAGAACAGCCCCTGTTCTGTTGATAGTTCGAATGGATCGGTCTACTGCCGCAAGAATCTCTGGGACAGTCTTGAAGCGAATGCCACGAAGTGGTTCCTTCATCTTAGGAATTAAGTCAAAGCCACAAGGGCCGTGGAGCTGAGGAGTATGGTGGATGTTTAAGTACTTCCCAGCCCCACCGATCTAGCAAATCAGTCACAACTTGCGCTGCATGCGGCCAAGCATTGTCATGCAAAATGATAAGGACGTTCTGCAAAATGTGTCGTTTTTTTGCTCAAAGCTGGTCTGAGATGGTGCTCCAAAAATGAGCAGTAATATTGCGCATTGACGGTCTGCTGTGGGGAAATGGTATGCGTTAGGATGACACCATCACAGTCGTGCACAGGAATCAGCATAACTTTGACATTGCTGGGGTTCTGAAGAAATTTCGAACTTCGTGGTGACCCGTAATTAAATTTTTATCCAACTTCGTTGTTCTTGTTTTGAAAACATCCTGACACTCTAGAGCGCAAGCTACTACAACAATCAGTTCTTCGCGTCACTCGTCATGCGTAGGAAGAACGAGTCGTTTTGCTGAGAGGTAAGGTAGGTATGTAGCTAACGTGTGGTATACGTGACATTCTTTGGTTTTGTTGCATGGCGTTTTTACAGAAGTGTTGCCATTATTAAAGTTCCGACCCCCGTATAAAACGTTTCCAAAATGTGTAACTCTTTTCCAAGTGTCAATTCCTTCTATCGGGTTTGAAACTGTCATTTGTTTCTGAAGTGCATCTGGGTCTGTCAATTTTTACTGTAACAGTCAATACATAAGTTCATTGATATACTGTTCTACTGAAACGACCACTTTTCGACAATTCTTTCTCATTAAAAGGAGAGACGTGAAAGGATGAATGCATTTGCGGAATTCTTCGTCATTCTTTGACCTTGATTTTCGCCTTATTAGATATTTTTTGTTCATTTTTTAGTCTATGTGAATATCGTGTGCCGTTTCTGACCATATTATTTTAATTCAGTGCGCGAGTAATCCGAGTTTATTTTATTGTTAAATGTAAACATTCCCTCCTTTCATCTTTCCTCTCATCCCTATTTTGACGAATTAAACCCATCCTAACGCATGCGCAAAAGCGTGAAGGATTTTAGGTTCCTTTGTCAAACAATAGTTGCTTTCAATTACCAACACGAGATTGCCTACTCTCTAATAAACGAGAAAATTGTCCAGCTTCTAGCTCTGTTTCCAGTTGATTTTGGAAAAAGTACCAAATTTTTATTTTACATCTATAATTGGTTTTAAAATGTACGTTAGTATAATAATCTAAAATAAGAAATACTCGAAAAGGGGATGGGAAATAGCGAATATCTAGTTAGTATAAGCAAAAGTATTGTTGTACTTTAAACACAGTAAGCTATTTCACGTAACCTTGTGGTTTTCTCAATTAATTCAAAATCTTATTCTTGATTTTTAGTCTCAGTTTTAGGATGTAGTTCGACATCGCAAAATATTAAAACAATGAAAATTTGCTAAAAAAGGCTTAGATTTTGTGTCATTTAACAAAAGCAATTAAATAATAAATACAACTTTTTATTTGTAACAAAAACTATAAATAGTATTGAAAAATTGTTAAACTACTTTCAAGCGACTGAAAAATTATCAGCTTTAACCACTTAACTGTTTTGCCCGAGTGCCATACGTGCATCGATTTATCGAATTTTGATAGTTGCAAGCAAAAAAATAAGCCATTCATGATGATTATAATTCAATATTAAAATTACTTCAAATACATAGATAAGTCAAGTATGCAATGGATTTCTATTTGAAACAAAATAAGAAAATATTCCCAAAATAGAAGGTGTCATCTTATTAGATAGTAAAGAAAATGAAACAGTTAAGGGGTTAAGGTGGGTTCACCGAGGCTTTTTATTGTTGTCTCTCTACTGTTGTCCCTCTATTGTCCCCATGTGAACAGTTGAGACCACGTTGATGGGACAATGGCTAATAGTTGTCCCGACGGGACAACCATTTGCCATTGTCCCGTTGCAGTCACGTGATTTCCCTGAAGTAGGCGTGACCTTCTATTGCGCGCAATAATAAGCCTCGTCTGAACCCACCTTTAGAAAGCAAATAAAATTACTTCGGATTGTATCATACGAATAGTGAATACTAAGGTGAGCACAAACTTAATGATTCTAAAAAGGCATCATGAAAATACCTTGATTTTTTTTTTTTTGAAAATTTTTTAAAACACTCGGATATCAAGAAAAAAATTGGAGAAGAGGGGGATGGAGATTTATCGGCATTTTTTTTCTTTCATTCTGTTAATATTATCGGGAGTTGAAGATAAATGAAGTGCTCTTAACTTTTATCACTACTGCACTGAAGTACCGTTTAATATGTTTATGTTTTATTTAGATTACTTAAGATGAATAACTTTCATTTTCATGTCGTCAATGTATTAATTCTAGAAATTAAATCTTACACTTTTGAAGAAATACTTTAGCAAGAAATCATTAAATGTCAGAGGTTACTCGTAGTTCAGATAAGCAATTAATAATTAATTTTGAGTTGATTAAATTCGTTTAAGAATTATCCTGTAGGAAATTTGTTTGTAGATCAATTAAACCGTAGTATTACAGTAATCTTTTTATGGATTGTAAAAAAAAGTATCGAATAAAATATATTCGTCTAAGAATGAATTTTCTTGTTATTAATTTGAATTTAAAATATTATTTGTAATCAAAGATTTAAAATTTGCTATTTTGAAACCTTTAATTTATTGTTAATAAATAAACACTAGAAAAGATTTTAATATATTTTTTATTTTTATTTTATTGTTGTTACAATTTTGCTGTAAAATATGATTTACAAAATCTCTTGTTAGAAAAATAATTTCTGTCTGTTTGACATTCTTCTCTCAGAAATTGTGAACTCATTTTGAGAATCGTATACTAATTTGTTTTACAGAGTTATTAAATATATTCTATGTTAAATTTAACAGGAAAGATATATATATATATATCTTTGTATTTTTACTTACTAGTGTATGAAATAAGCTGTAATCGTTGAACATTTTCATTTCGATATTCGATTCGTTTCGTTTCGTTTTAATTTTCGATTCGTTTTAAATCTCTCCGAACCCCAAAAAAAAGTATTTTTGAAATTACGTCTATCGGTTTTCGAACGCAATAACTCAAAATCACAATAAAACATGGACTTGAAATTTGATGCATGGACTTTTAACCAAATTTCAAAATTCTTCTTAAATCTTGAACAAAATTCGTTAATGGAAAGTCTGTCTGTTCATGCTTCATCAACTTTAGCATAGCAATTAAAAAACAAAAAAGCTAAATGGATGAGATTCAGAAAATTGATTTATCATCAGCTTTGTTGATCGTGATCCAAGTTTGGATATAATCCGCCAAAAAGTAAGTAGATCATCTGTTGTTTGAATATTGCAAATGTAGGAAAGCTATAACTGTAAACCGCAACAATTTAGACAAATGAAATTTTATATGTGGTCTTGTTTACAGCCTCATAGATCTGCATCAAATTCTGGACCAATCAATGGAAAGGAGGACTTTCAAAGGAATTACATTCAGAATCTGTGAAAGGGCAAATCACGTTCAGTTTGTCACTTAAATGAGAATTTAAAAGGGAGGAATTCCCACTGGTTTTGATTTCTGTTGTTGTTGTTTCTGATCCCAGGTGGTATAGAGCAGCTATACCACCTCCGTGAAACCAAAGATTCTCTAAAGAGTCCAAAATCAATAGCGGATCCCTTAAAATCTTAAAAATAGTAGAATTTAAACATTTAAGAATTTGATTGGGGGAGGCTTGATCTGCCTTGCACTAAGAACATTCAGCAAAGATCCTCCGTCTGTGTTGTAAGGTAAGTGATTTGGTGTGTCCACTCAAAAAACGAGAGAGAGCCGTTTGCTCTTTTCTAGAAATATTCAGATGGTGACACCAAGCAGGACTCTTACCAAAGTACCAAGGGTGAGCAGTTAGGATTCACCAAAGTGCACTCGACTCCATTTTTTGGATAGACGAGATTTCAAAATAAGTTAGTGTTGCATCACCATGAAATATGTCAGCTGAAGCAGTCTTAGCTAAGTTATCCGTTATCTCATTACCATTTAAACCAACATGTGAGGGAACCCACTGAAAGTGTAAAAAGTGTTCTGCGGAGAGCATGGCAATAAAGTCTAATATATTCATGTTAGCTTGTCCCCACTTTCGTCCAATGAGAAAGGTGCTGTATAGACGCACAACTGTCCGTTAAAATCCAAATGTCCCCGAAGACAATTTCAGAGAACGTGTAGATATATTGAAGTCCCTTATAAATTGTATTAAGTTAGGAGGTTCTGATATCTAGAGTGAATTATTATTTCGTATTTCAGTATGTTAACTGGAAAAAAACTCTTATACATTGGACAAATTCCATGAAAACTATTTAACTTTACTCTCTTATTACTTGTTTCAAACTTTAAATCAAAAATAACTTATTTATTATTCAAATAAATGTTCATTCTTTGTATAAATTTGGATTGAAAATATCGAATTTATTTACAAAGCACTGAACATTGACATAAATTTTCCGGTAAGATAGTATTCTTTCATTTGTTGGGGAAGGAGGGTCTAGATCTAACATTTTATCCCCTCCATTCTGTTGATCTGGAAGGGATTGAAGAGCAGGTGCCGGTTTAAGAATCTTTTACAGCATCTGATCAAGATTCAAAATTAAGTTATATAAGCTTAAATATGTGGTTCAGTATTCTGTAGCGATGTCTTTTCAATGCTGTGGAACAGTTATAGCAACAACATATTTTAAATAAGCTCACAAAAGGAAGAGGAAGGGACTGAAAGAAACTGAACCAATGATGGGGGAACTCCGCCCGAGATAAGAAAAATATATATATTTCATATTTTCACGGGAAAGTGTTGCGATGGGAGGAACTCGCATTCTAGTGTTGTGCTTTGTGGTCCCGTTAGATTATTTATTCCTTTTGTATACTATAGAATACCATTGAAAATAAACGTTTTGCACTGCCTCTTCGGAATTTGAAATAAGAAATCATATTTTTAATTTTTTAAGAAAAGGAAAGAATTTAAGATAGGCGACATGTACTCTTTAAGGAAATAGATAATCTATTACAGGTTCGAAAATTTGAAAATTTCTATTTAAATTTACTTTTAAATATATTTTTTGCCATTAGCTGGGCTGTATAACTTTTTTAATAGAGCATTAGCTCTTTGTAACTTCATCAATCCTACCCTATAAATACAAAAAAGATATCTGCAACATTTGTCCAGCATCTGAAATGTCGTTGAGTGTCTTGGGATAGTATGATAAATAGTGATAGTTTTGTAATGTTGCATAATGTCATAAAGATATCCCAGAAATATTGTAGAACTGTTTAGACTATTAGTAGACTAACACATTCAATTTTATTTATATAAATATCGTTATATTTTCGAGCTACCTAGTTACGTGCGTGCAAATATACAGACCGGCAAACTGTTCCTCTTCTGACGGATTCAGTTCAAAATTTGATCAGAACCGGTATTTTAGATGCTAAATCGGAACACCAAATTTCATCCGTCTAGCTTTTTACCTTTTCCAATTATTGTGTTCGTTTGTACTCGGACCGGTGGAAAAAACCCTATGTATGAATTCCGATCAAAGTTTCATAGAAATATACTATTTTAATGTAACACCAATTTCTGTATTGTGTTAGTGTTGTATAATATATGGTGCTAAGACCCCATACTAATTTCATCCACGAAAGCACTTTTCAGTTATAATTTTCAGAAATAGACAGACTTTGTTTCAATTTTTTGGAAAGGGGGTGTGGAGACAAGTCAACCAATTGAAAAGGTTTTTTTTTTTATTAATACTTTAATATTGTATACTTTATATACGAAGAAATAAAAATGTTTCTAATAGATGTCAAAAGCAAATTCACCGAAGTTGCTTTTATGCTTTATTTTTTAAAAACGAAAATTTGAATTTTGAAAGGGAGAGGAAGAATGTTTATTTTTTTTTAAAAAAAAAGTCCGTTGTATCTACATAATTTCTTAAAATTTATTCTAATTACATAAAGATTGATAATTGTGAGTTTTTCTAAGCAAGTTCAACATGAAAAGCGATTTGTTAAATGCCCTAAAAGCAGAAACATCTCATGAAATGTAGGTCACTACATTTATTTAGTGGCAAAAGAGAATTTCACTAGAACTCACTTTCTACAGTTGCTCGTTTTGAACTCAGAGGGAAATGATTTAACATTTATATTCTACCTTCATTTCCTAAACAATTTTCTGTATTTATTTCCGTGCCTTGCTTGACGCAAATGCTGCGATAACTTAAAAATCACTTAAAACGATTATTATAATCGCCACCGTTTTCATACCGGAAACGGAAATCATGTTTGCCAGAGGCAAAACAAAAACAAGCAAAATGTGCAGAAGTCAAAGAACTCTACTGATCTTCAAAAAGGTCTTCCCCATTAGAATAATTGAATGTCTGTAGTAAGAATTTGCATCAGTATACCCGCAAATTCTGTGATAAACCTTTTTCCATTTCCTTGCTGATTTTTATAATATAAATATCGAAACTTCGTCTTCAATTAATAATGATATTAACTTTTCTTGATTATCTTTCTTTTCTACTAATGGAAATGAAAATTAAGTATTTGTTTCGAAAAAGTATTCAATTAACAATACATTATGAGCAATTTCAATAAAGCTTAGAAATTTAAAGAAAAAGATGGAATGAATTATCATATTGTTAAAAAAATCAGCTTTTTCCACAAAGATATTAGTTTTATTTTAAAATGAGAATCTAATAAAATTAGGATATAAGCTTTAAAAAAGTTCCCTTCCCTCAAAATATTTAGATCCCCCCCCCTCAACTGTGGTTTTTATTTGTCTTATCTACTTTAAGTAGTGTAATTTGAGAATATTTTTTACTGAGCTCTTTGGAAGGGGAAAAAATAAACCATTTTTTTACTGGTATTAATCTTATCTTTTTGCTGAAGAGCTGGTGAAAGAAATTGAAGTGCTAAAAATAGTAACTAATATTTGTCACTAGTGACCTGCATTGGGAATATTTCATCTTAATTTCAGATAAGAATTCTTGATAATTCTTATCCTAAAATAAAAAAGAAAATTAGTTTCATATATAAATTGAAAAGTACTGCTTGTATCTGATGCATTTCAAGTTGTTATGTTTTGTGGTGAATTGATTTCTTAAAGGAGATAAGATCGGAAGCATGCTGTTACTATGAGAAACTGTTGAGCTGCATTGCCTTATGAAAATTTAAATTTGTGTAATAATGAAATATGTTTTTTATACTTTTTTATATGACAAGATATATCATTCTTCTTTTATATTTAAAATTATACTTTACTTTTATCATTAATTTATGTAAAATATTTTTAAGAAAATTATTTTTTAAATGTAACTCTGATATTCATGTTTTAACTTTCATTTTATATTATTCCATTTATAACTAAAATTACATCTATCAGATTTAATCAGGATATGTTATGGTTATAATATACTTTAGCTTTTGATTTATTATGATAGTATAGATCAAAAGATTATTAGTTTACAGTCTGATATTTCTATTTTTTTAACAAAAAAAAAAAAAAAAAAAAAACTGGAATTGTTTTTTTTAATGTTGGAAAAACTATTTTCATCACTGCCATAATTTTACTCACATTTTATGCCATGTTATTAATTTTAAAAATAAGTGTAAGTATTTGCTTTGAAAATAGAAACAAATACTGAATTTTTGATTCAATGCTTAGAAAAGGAAATATCTTTAAAATAAAGAATTTAGCTTCATTTTTATGTATTAAATATTATAGTGTATCACTTTTATATTAAATTCACATTTTTTATTTATATTTTCAGATTTTTGATGATCTGCTGACATCTAATTATGGCTGAAAATTCTTACTTTTCGACTATGTACAGTAATGCAACTTATGATGTTGTTGGCAGAGATCTACTGAACCTGTATTTCCAATATCAGACAATGATATGGGGAGTGACTCTACTTATACCTGTTGTGGTATGAATATTTTTTTTCACTAATATATTTTACAAACACATGGATAAATTGAAAATTACATTAATTGTAATCTTTTAGTCTTATTAAATTTAGTTTAGAGAAACTTTGGTTTAATAAAAACTGTTTACAAACTGTAAACAAAAGTATTAAACTCTTTAATATTTAAGTAAAGATTAGTCATAAAACTAATTTTTGTATATTAGGTTTTACAATGTTTTTTTATTATTATTATTATTATTTTCTAAACTATGTTTATCTTTTTATTTTATGTTTTTTTCTTTAATTGATTTTCTTAAAATATTCATATAATAGATATTTAATTATAATTCATATGATAGTAGCATTTTACTCTTTTTATTATGTATGTAAAATTTTTAAAAACTTAGTTTTCCCAAATATAAATATCTGAATTTTTAATAAAATACTTACTTCAAAACAATTTGATAAGTAGAAAAAATGCCAAACAATATCATGGCGGAATAATGAATTTGCTCTTGCTCATTATTCAATTTCCTTAGTACATTTCAGAATTATTTGAGCAGCATCTTGTTTTATATCACTGATTTTTTTTAATTTAATAATTAACTATAGTTAAATGTAAGCTTTTGTCTTTTTTCCTTCTGGGATTGTTGGTTCTTATCTTTACATGAGTTGTTTAAATTTTTAGACAATGTCGTTAAATGCAGCTGGCATACCACTTCAATATGGAATGTTTTCATTTAAATATGCTGAGCATATTTTATTTATGTTAGTTCAAAATGTATATAAACTTGAAATCTCATTAAAAACATTTGAAAAGCTGGTTAAATTTATAATAATAAGCAAAAATGAAATATTGCTAGTTTATTAAAATATGTATCCTAAATTTGTAATTTATGCTGTAAATTATATTACAATTAATATTAAACAACTCTTATAAATGAGGAAATCAATTTAATTTAATTACTATTTAGGTGAAACAAATGAAACTGTCTGTTTTGTATGTTGTACTAAATGTAAAATTACACTTAAAAATTTTTATTACAATTTATTTCTCAATATTGAATTTATGAACTATTTGGAATAAATTACTTGTTTTACTGAACAAAATGAAAAAAAATATCCATGAATAAATACTTTAAAAAATTAATCATGGTGTTTAACACAATATTGCATATTATCTTGATATAGGTAAAATGGCCCTAGTGTTGCTTTAGTGCATTCTCTGCCATGGATCATGCCTGATATTCGTGCCATCTATCTAATTAGATTACACTTTTTTTGCTATCTCTTAACTGTAGTAGAGAAGAGGTCCTCTGATAAGACAATGGTTTGATGCAATTATATATTATTTGTAACGCATAGGTGCATAATATGCCAGTCAATGTGTTAAAAATGGATGTTAATATAATTAAACTATGGATATGAGAAAAATAACCATCTTGATATTTGAGGTTATAATTTTACTTTAAATTTATCTGGTATAATTAGAAATGAGATTGAATTTCATTTAATGAATTGCATACATTTTTACTTGCCTTGTTACAATTGATTTGCAATACATAAATCTTTGTTGCAATTATTTTGTATTTCAGTATAAATAATTGTTTAGCCTAATAACTATACTTTATTAAACAATGTATCTTTGTTCCACACATGCCTTTTTTTATTAATATTTTTGTCATTTTCAGGCAATATTTTTCCTGCCTTTAGTTATGATGGGCTTGGTGTACATATCTGCTTTATATTTAAAAGCTTATAGGTACTACTATAAAATAAATGGGTATACTTTTACTCCTGAATGCTGGAAACCAGCTAGGTATATGTTAGCATGTCTTTGGGATTTTCAGGCTCGCTTCTGGTATGGTAAGATTGCAAATTATTTATTATTTTTCTTTATTATTCCAATCCTGAAATATTCACTTAAGTAATTATACTGCTTAAGATGATTTTCTAAAAATCCAAAAATATCATTTATAAAATTCAATAAATTAATAAGGGAACTAAGGAAATTAATAATGTGGTACATACATATGTATTCTATTTCTGTAAATAAGCCATGAAGTTATTTTAAAGAATTAGTTAAACATTAATCAATGTTTTTTATATCTCATGTTTCAAAATCACTTCTTTTTTCCCCCCTGGATATTAAAAAAAAAAATTATTTGATTTACTTTTTTTGGTGGGTGGGTAGGGGGGGAGAAATGATTTAATTTTTAAGAATGATGCAAGTTCATTAGTCATTGTTTGCAAATGAAAGTTTCATATCAGTAAATCATTTTGACAAAATTAACAGCTTTTTGTTGAACTCTTCAAGTGAGATTAGAATCTGATATATATATATATATATATATATATATATATATATATATATAATATAGGTTACAAAAAATGTATTTTGGCAGCATTGGAATTTTTTTAATCATGACATACTTGGAATTGATAATAAAATGTTTTCAATAATTAAAAATTCAATTTTTTTACATTATGATTAAAAAATAATTAACCTTTTCCTTACATATGATACTGAGGTTGTAAAATCGGTTTTGATTAATTTTTCCTTTACATATGGGACATGTATAGCTGTACCAGCAATGATGAGTGTTTTTTCCTTTTGCTACTATCATAATTTATAGTGAAGAGGAAAAGAATTGTTTCTAATGCTCTTAAATATTATTTTGCTTTCCTATCGTATTTTAGTATTTGCTTATGATGTCGAAATTTATTTCCAATATAGAAATACTAGAGTAAATTTCTCTTAAAGTGATTGATTGAAACTACAGATCTTACATTCCAATAACATGAAAATGGAGGAAGTAGTTTTCCTGTTTCTCTTCAAAACTTCATTTAAAGATAAGATGTTTTAAGTGGTCTTTGTCCCTTATATTCTAAAAGTTAGGTATATATATTTAACCATGTCAAAAAAAAAAAGTTTTAAATATGTATTATGAATTTAAGTAGCATATGAGAAGCCTTTAAAAATAGATTTAATGTTCTCTTGACTTTAATGCTTAAAAATATTTGGATCTTAAATTTATATATTGATAAGTGTTAACTGTGATTGCACCATAATAAATAACTATTCAAGCAATAATCTATTTCTTTTTAGGCTATGAAATTCAAGGCCTGGAAAATATTCCAAGTGAAGGCCCAGCACTTGTTGTATTTTATCATGGAGCAATGCCAGTAGATTGGTACTATTTACTGTCCAAATCTATCTTATACAAGAAAAGATTAATATGTGCTGTTGGAGATAGATTCTTATTTCATCTTCCAGGTTTGTAAATTGAAATAATGTTAAACTCTGATATTTTGTAATCAAGAAGTTGTTTGAATCAGTAATTTTACTGTTTTAATTTAATAGGATGTGGAAATAATTTGTTTATTTTTCAAATCAGTGTATGTAAGCCTTTAATATGTGTGAAAGAAATTTGCTATTAATGCATTCTACATCATTAAAAATTGCCTGACAGGTTTTCAAAATTACAGATTAGGCTATCTCTATAGAAAAAAAGTGCATGAGGGTTTCACTTAATT
The DNA here is from genome assembly GCF_947563725.1 of Argiope bruennichi. Taxonomy (NCBI): domain Eukaryota; kingdom Metazoa; phylum Arthropoda; class Arachnida; order Araneae; family Araneidae; genus Argiope; species Argiope bruennichi. Next base: position 77,708,849 of record NC_079153.1, on the reverse strand, counting down.
TTATGGGAAACAGCTATGTGTATATTTTTTTCCTTATATGTTACAGTTTTCAGTAAAGCTAAAATTATTCATTTTGAAGATCATTAGTTTTTTCTGATGATTGGTTACTACTGATAGTATTTAGTATACCATTATAATTTTTTAAGTTGCCATTTTGAATATCAAATTCCATCAAAATGAATTCTCCCTCAAGGTGCAGTTTTTTTATATTTGTTATGCAAGAAATACAATTTTAAAATTTTCATATCTTTATCATTTTTTTTTTTTTTTTTTTTTTTTTGTCAAGCAGAGTAATGGAAAATGATGAAATACTCATTGTATTTCATCATTTTTTAAAATCGGAATTTTTTATGTATATTTTAATTATTTTTTCTTCCTAAATTTTTGATCTAATGATCAAAATGTACTTAAAAGTGCAATAAAATAAGACTGCTTATTAATATTTTTTTATGAAGACATTGTTTTAAAAAAACATGTTGATAATGTCTAATAAAAACAGTAATGTTTTGTTAAGTACTTTTTGTTGATTATTTTTAATTTGTAGCCACTAATTTTACTTCTTGGAGTTTAAAAAAAGATTCATTTTCACAATGTACAATTTTTTTTTTTCTCCTGTACTATTTTAGTTAATAAATTCTAATTTACTTTGAAATATTTAACAATATCTTTTATAGCATTTGATGCTTTGATTGATTGCTTCCAAGTTTATCCTGGAACGATTGAAACATGTGCAAACATTCTGAAGAAAGGCAATCTCCTTGCTATAGCACCAGGTGGTGTACGTGAAGCTCTATTTGGAGACGAAACTTACCCTATCATCTGGGGCACAAGAAAGGGTTTTGCTAAAGTTGCCATGGAAGCTAAAGTGGTTGGTTAATCATTATAAACTATTAATTCTAAAAATAACATTTATCTTTAAAATATTGTCTCAGAAAAATGTATGTTACTAATTGTGCTTTTAATTCTATTGAAGTTGGTAATAAGTTCCTTCAGCATTTAAAAATGTATGCGATCATCTAATTACAGGTAAAAAAAATAGTTACAATATCTTAAACAATGTAATATTTAATCTAAAAATATACTAAAATAAGTACTAGAAAAAAGTTGTTTTATAGTTTATAATTAACTAGTGAATTTCACATTTCTAATTAAGTTTTCAATTTTGTTCTTTCTTGAGTTCCAAAAAATTCATTAAGTCCGTTTTTTTTTATATATATATATATATTCTTTAGATAGCATTCTTAACTTGGAAAATTATTTTAAATCACTGTTGCTTTTTTGTTGTATTTTTATGTGCAAAAATTTCTCCTAAATAATGAATATTATAGTTTTTAATATCCTAATTAAAAATATATCAATTCACTTTCTGCATTCATTCATTTAGATGTGATAAATAATATTGATTTACTTTAGTTTGCATGTAGTATTGAATACCCATTTAGGAAAAATAAAGAATATTTTGAAATAAAGATCAGGATCATTTTTTGATCAGGACCATACTCTGAAGCACATTTTTTCTTCTTTGTTTGGAAATATGCATATTTATATTGTAAACATAGTAAATGAAACAGAATGCGTGTCCAATTAAAAAATTTTTTTTTTTTCTTTAGAATTTTTTTCTAAAAGTTTATCATTTTCTTTGAAAAAATGCAATTCTTCTTTCAGCCAGTTATTCCAGTTTTTACAGAAAACATTAGAGAAGCATTTTTCACGCCCACTTTTGGAAACAGTAAGTAATGTACCTTGTTATTCATTGTACTAAGAACTCTTGTTACTGTATTAAAGTATGTAAAACTTAGTGTTTGTATTTGTTGAACTCTTTATGTAGATTTTAAATGAATGTCTTTTTCTCTTATTTATATTTAATTGTAACTGCAAATCAAAAGTACAAAAAAGTTTTTCTTGTGTATAACATATATATTTTTAAAATTATAAAATTGATTTATTCATCTCAAATTTTAAAACTGAATTTATTTTTGTAATGAATGTTTCTAAAATAAGATACTTCTGGAAATTAAATATAAGTTATTTGAAATTTGCAAATGTATATCAGTATAAATTCTTTATCTTTGCATCATGTATTTGCTTATTCTCAAGATGCTATGTTTAAAATCGTATCATTTTCCAAAAACAAATTTCAGGTCATTGTTATCTAAAATATTGTAAGTTGTTTTCATGTAATTTATTTATTAAAATGTCATTTCACTCATGCAAGAAAATGAAATGTTATTTTTCTTTAAATACTAAATTCCATTATCATATTCTTTGGTGATGAAATTATTTTATTATGATCCAATGCACAATTAGGGTTGTGCAGGCAGGGCATATTCACTGGGCAACACTATGGGGGGGGGGCACAAAACTGAGTGATCAGTTAGTTGCATTAGCTTTATTCTGTGATCATTCATTGTACGATGATTTCAAAAAGAATAAATATATTCTTAAAGATTTTAAAATTGAAAATATGATAAAGAGCCATACTTTGGACTGCAAGAATGTGTACATTTTAGATATTTTTTCGAAACAAAAAAAATAAATAATAAGCAAAATTTTAATGTTTCTCGAAGAAAATTGGTATCCAAATTTTTTTACATTTTTAAATCATTAAAAAGTAAAATTTTAGCTTAACTTTTTTTTTCTATTTTAATAAAAATTTGTAATGATTTGTAATAGTAGTTCTTATTAATGAAATTTAACACTAACTTAATTATTTTATCATTATTATTGTCATTTGTTTTTCTTGTGTTTAGATTTTTCTCTCTAGATATACGATTTTAAGCACAAATTAACTTTTATATAAAAATTAGGTTTGTTTTGTGGTATTTTTTTAAGTGTACCTGAACTATTTGAATGAATTAAAAAATTTTCAGGCGATAAATATTTTTAACCATGTATTAAATAAGAAAATGTCAGTTTCCCTTATTTTAAAATATCTAAAGCCCTTAAGTCTATCCCCTGTAAAGTATCTTTTGTTTTATATCTGCAATATAATCAGATTAAAAATAACTTTCATTGATTAAAAATAGTTTTTAATCTAATAAAAAAATTATTATTATAATTATTTGAATCAAAGATAACTTTTAAAGCTGAAAAAAATTATATTAAAACAGTTTTAACTTATATGTATTTTCTTCATCAAGAAATATATATTTTCAGATTTTTTGCTGCTAATGAAAGTCAGTTTTTTTTCTCGCTTGTGTATATTACTATCAATATATGTTCATTTATATTTTAGAATTATTATTTGGTATGTGTTGCTTATGTAAATGAATGATTTAAACGTTTGCTGTTATAACTATTTTTTTTTCTGCATTTTTGTTATTTGCATTTCATTAGTTAATAATTTTATTTGATTCCGAATAAAAATACTTCAATAATTAATTTATTGTTCAATTCTAAGTAGTTTAGATATGTGCTATATAACTAAGCAATGTGGATTTATTGTAATTTAGATTTAGTCATGCTTGATCAAAATAATCTATTAAAAATCTTACTTTTAGAAACTTAATTGCAATTTTCCAATGTAAATAACCAAATAAATATTGGCTGTTTGAGTACTTAATCATTTCGGAGTTTCATGAACAAAACAAGTTTTTTTATTACTAAATATTGGTTGACATTATGAAATTGAAGGTATTTTGTAAAATGTTAATCATGTAAGTTCAAAAATGCTTTCGATATATATTTTGGTATCATTGAAATCTTAGCACAACTTAAAGTTTCAAATTAGAAGGGAAAAGGAGATATGCTGTTTATGGTTTTGATAAAGAGGAAGAAGCATGACACTATTTTGCTATTTTCCCTTGCCATGCTATGTAGGTCTGACTCTACTACCATCCTACTTAAATTTTTATTAATTGCTGATGAATGCAGTTAAAAAAATTAAATATTTTTTAATTGAACTAATTGGTTATTTTGATTTCCATACAAGTGAAAACTGGAGCCATGTATTTTTATGAAAGTGACTAAATAAATTGATTTTATTTATGTTTTAATAAGTTAATGTGTTTTTAATAACTATGAATAACTATGTATATTTTAATAACTATGAAATTAAAATACATCATATAATATAGAATGGTGATTGAGAATTTATCAAACAGTTAACTATATCTTATGTAAATGCAGATTGGCAAAATAATGTTAAAATACAAAATTGCTGGAACAAAATTTTATTCAAAAAATTATCAATAAAATTTTTGACACTGTTGTTCTTCCAAAATTAATTTTCATAAATTCACAAATGTTTTACTATAAAATTAGCATTGACTTCAATCCAAATAACTTTTTGTACTCAAATTGCAATGCATCAAAATTTTTAAAAACTGAATTAAGAATTCTCCCGCCATTAAAATATTGTTTTTATAACTGTCTTACTTAATTATTGTAACTGTACATTTATTAGATTGTTTTGTTTCAGAATGGCTACGCTCTTTGTATGAAAAAACTCGCATTCCTCTTGTTCCTATCTATGGTGGATTTCCCACTAAACTGAAGTGAGTATGCAGATTTTCAGTTTGCTTCTAACCTACAGTTTGATTTTAAGATTTAATGAAAAATTAATTTTTGACTTAATTCTGTAATTTTTTTCAAACTTACATATATGCTCCTCAAATTAGCCAATTATTATTTCAAATGTAGATTAATATAAAAATTACCCTTCTTTGCTTTATGAATAATTATTTTAAACACATTGATTGTCTACCCTGTGTTTCACCCAAGATGCTACAAGACTATTGGATTTCTCAGCACCGTTTCTGTTTTGATGCATATCTGTAACCAATGTTAGATGGCACATTGCAAGATTTCTTCAAATAATTTTGGCAGTTAGTGTGCTAAGGATATTAAATATATATTGAATTCTACCTTTATTTAATTATGATTCATTTATTAACACTCCAATTAATTACACAAAAAGATATTAAAGAAGGAAAACAATACTTCTGGAAAATGTTATTTTATTCATATACACTAAAATAAGTGATTCAGGTTAAATTTATTCCAAGAAAAGAAGACAGTTAACCCAAAAATACAGTCTGTTGCAAGTGAAAATAATGCTTTATGGTGATTTTAAGACTAATCATCCTTCCTCATAGCGTAAATATAATGTATAATATTACATTAAAACAATATTTGCAGTATGATATAATATTATTGAATATTAAATAATACTATAGAGTGCAACATTCTATAGTATCCGAGTTCTTATAATTGTATTATTTAAGATTTTTTCACTTCACAAATTTTTATACTGTTATCCGTTAAGAATAACAACGTCCTTTTCTTGATATTTGGCATTCACTTGCTAACTGGATATCTTTTTTACAATAGATTTGTCACTTTTCCTGTTAATTTGTCATTCTGTTAATTTGCAAATTTCTTATAGTTAATCTCCTCTCTATTCTGATTCTGACACTGACATGTAACTAATCACAATGATCAGTATATATGTGTCCAATGGGGGAAGAAATTAAATGTTAATCTAATCGAAACTAATGTTAATCTTTCTAGCAATTAAAATTTGAAATATATCATCAAGATAAAAATTTTTAATTTGAAAGCTCATTAAAACTGCTTATATTTGAACAAAAGTACAGTTTATAAGTTCAAACATTTTAATTTTTAACAAACATTTTCTTATCTTTATCCCAATTGTATTGCTTCAAATTAGGACATAATTTAGTTTTCTTTAGTTATTTTCTCTTTCTTTGTAATTGTGGTGCTTTCAACAGTGACTCATGGATAAAATGAAACAGGTTTTGTATTCTTGCTTGCGTTTTAATCTTACTTCATCGATAAGTATGCCTCTATTGTAAATATTTTGGGTATTGTTTTACATAAATGCATAATTGTAGCAAAATACAGGACTGATTATAGAATGCTTACTATATCATATAGGATATTAATGCTATCAAACAGTATAATATTACTTTTTTTTTTTTAATTCTTTAAAGTGTGTTTTGATGCTTTAAGTATTTTGATTAATAAATTAAATGTTTTCAAGTCTTTAAATTAGATTTTAATTTTAAATTTTTTATCAGTTTTAAGTAATAAATATTGATTTAATCTTTTAGGACATATGTTGGAGAACCTATTCCTTATGATCCTGCCATAACACCAGAAGAAATGGTAGAAAGGGTAATATTTAATTTTTTTCTCTTGTTTAATTATAATCTAATAGTTATGTAATACTATGAATTTTTAAGTCAGTGTATTTTTCATTTAATATTTTAAAATTATTGCTTTCACTTAGATTTAGGATTTATTACATACTTTTGACTTAATTTTTTGTTACAGATTTTGCATGTACTACTCTGTGTAATTTTTGCTTCATTTTTAAAAATCAGTTTTCTACTTAACTATTTCTTAGAGAATGTAAAGCTATGTGAAATTCCCTATAGCTAATATTTTTATATGAAAAGTTGCATGTCCTATACCTATCATATTATCTAAAAGTATTCTTCTATATTCTTCACATTTTGCTTTCAAACTACATATAGATTTTTTTAATAAGAAAAATTTTTTTAGATAGATCAGTTTTTAATAAATCATTATTTTAATAAAAAAAAAAGGAAAAAATTTTTATACATAAAACAGTTTTCCAGGATATAGATATGCCTGTGTGACAGAGATTAAGTCTATAAATCAGCTTTGCACTGAAACTTATTCTAAAAAATTAAAGAATTTATAGTAATTATATTAATTAACACTGATTTACAGCATTAGTTTGAGAAAATTTGTCTTGAATATATTTTAAGTTTAACACTATTTGATGTTTATGTATTCTGGGAGGAAAAATGAGCCACCCATATTTATTGTACAATCAATTACCTTACCTATAATCAATTATTAATTAATCAACAAGAATTACCATTTTAAAGGTACTAATAAATACTAAAAGATAATTGCATAAAATTTTCATAAAGTTTCGTTTTTTACATGTTAAAACTGATTGCTACTTCATTCTTCACAAAATACTTGTAATGAAAATTTTTGAGAATTTTTATTCCTTAACACAAATATTAAAGAGCTTTCAAAGTTTTGCTGGAAGTACAAAAATTGAAAGTTTTGTTATATAAGTATGTGGTGGTAACTTCATAAGCCAGATAACAACCTCCGAATTAGAGCAATCACTTTTGTCTAGTGTTTATGTTACTCGGCTATGAACCCTAACGTTGCAAGTTCAAACCTCAAATAAGCACAAGTAAAAGAAATAAAATGAAATATATTTTTTATTATTTAAAAGAAATGTCAATTTTAATGTTAAAATTATTATCTTATCGATTGAGAGAGGAAAAAGTTAACTAATTTTTATTCTTTTTACATTTTATTTTTACATTTCTTAATCAGTATATGCTATTCCTATTACCATTGCTTACCATTTATAGACATGAAATAATGTACCAATGTATTTTACAAGCATAGAAGCAAGCTGATAAATATTAATCAGTTTTCTTCCATGCTGGTAATTTAGTGTTTTATGCAAATACTTTTTTGGTTGTGAAAGATTTCATTTTATGAAACTATGTGTGCAGGTTTATAAGCATGTTACAGATGAGAAAAACAAATTGCAGGACATCGCTCTAAATGTTCACTGATATCTGTAATCTCCATTATTCCATTTTTAAGCAATATTTTTCATAGGTTTTGTTGCTTGTTATATGAATAGAAATTTGAAAGAAGATATAATTTATAAGAACTATTATATATAATTATAAGAATAATTATTCCATGGATGGCTACATGGAGAAACCATTAATATAACTTAATAGTCAAACTTTTACATTAGAATCCATTTGCTTAAACACAATAGAATCAATAGAGCATGTAATAAAATCAAAAGTAATACCAATTGTAATAACATATCTAAATGTTATTTTCTACAAATGAACATAATTAATCTTAAAAGTTTGGAATTCTCTTCAAAAGGACAAAGGACAGCTTTTTATTTAGTAAAAGAATTGAAATTTGTTTTTCGGTTTTATTTTATTCACTTTTGCACTTTATTTAAATATTTAAAAAAATAATTTTATGCTGACAAAAAAATACTAAATAAAATATTAATCGGTACTTTGGTGAATAACTGGAATTATTGGAAATTAAATAGGGAATAAATGCAAGATACATTTTGCATCCAAAATATTATTATTCGATACATTATCGAATAAAGTTTTAATGGCTGAATTTAATTTCATTATTTTTACAATACTTTTAATTACAGTAGATTAATCTTATAAAGTTTGAGGCTTGTATGAGAAATATGCACTTAAATAAACCCCAGTAAATTTAAGCAGACACAAATTATCCTTTTTTTGTTAAAAAAAAGTATGAAGTTCGTTATCTATAAATTATTAAAAAATATATATATAATAAATTATTAGTAAAAAATAATTCATCAGAATATTTATAAAGTTAAATAGTTAATCCTACCTATTTATTAGAAAATAAAATTCAATTTTTCTATAATTTATTATATTCTGTAAGTGAAATTATGTGAACCAGTGAGTGAAAATTCTAACTTGCCAGAACAGAGACTATCCTCTACATTTAAAAGTAACAACTATTAAGAAAATATTAAAGAATAATTTTTTTGTTACTTTCATTTCTTTCTTTGCCTCACCCCTTGTCATTCTGACAAATGTTTTTATATATATATTCTTATGTTACAACAACATGAAAAATTATATTTGCTTCAAAGAATGCATAGTCAGTAGCATTTCAATGTCAAATAAAAAGCTATCAACATTTCGAAAGTTGTGACTGAAAAATTAATGTAATGGGAAAACTACTCTTAGGAATAAACTGAAATTTTGCATGTCCCCATAAAATGGTCTTATTTTTCTATTTATATAAATTTAAATATGTTGCAATTTAAAAAAATTTTAAACTGTAATTTTGAAATTTTTGTCACATATTAAAAATTATGTTTTGATGTTATATATATATATATATATATATATATATATATATATATATATATATATATATATATATACAAAATGAGTAAGATACATAATATTTTCATAAAGAAAAGAGTTTAGGCCAAATGATGATTTTAGTTTTAAAGATATGAATAAAAAAACTAATATTATTTGGTCTAAATAATGACATTTGTTTTTTTAAGTTTTTCTGGTAGAAAGTCAATTTTGTCAGCTCACTTTCGATTCGAATAGACTTAAACTAATGAAGATTAGTTTCCAGGAATAATTTTTATGTAATTTAAACTTTGATGAGAAAAATAATTGACCTTGAGAATTTTCAAATTCTTTCTTATTTCAATATATAAATGGCCCTTTATGAAATTTTTAATTCAAAAATCTTTGAGTATGTTAATTGATATACCTTTTTTTATTGGTGAACCATGTCATAATAAAGTGGGTGGTTACTTTTTTTTTCTGCAATTTTACATCAGAATTTATTGATAGTTTCAACTTTTTAGTTATTTTATTTCTATTTAAAAATGTTTTATTAGTTTCAAATACATAAGTGATAATGATACTTTCTGCTGAATACTAAAAATAACTATTTAATATTTAACTTACAATTAACAAGTCAAATATTTATAAAGCATATTAAAGGTATTTATTTTGTTCCCTTTATTTTCGTAATTATGTTTCTGATTTTGGTACTAATTTCCATAATTATATTCATGATAGTTCAAAAATTTAATGTCCATTGTTTTGTGCTAGAGGAAGAACATCAAATCAATTTTGATCATTCTAAAAAAATGGTAGTACCTTTCAAATTTTTCTTATGATCATTCAAAATATTTAAGTAATAAATTCAATCTTCTTGCACTTTTAAAATTAATTAATTTAATTTTTTTCATCAAACATAAAAACATGTATTAATTATGTCAACTATTGGTTTTTCCTAATCCTCAAGATCTAATTCCAACAGTTTTTGTGTCTAACATAGATCTGATTATACAAATAGCATTACAATCTTCATAGAATTAGAGTATCATTGATTTTTCATAGTTTCACTTCTTAACTGAAGGGAAATTTCAATTTCAAATGTATAAGCATTTAGATACTATTGCCATTAATTTCTATTTTATGATTTATTTCACACATTGTGTTTTTCTTAATGATCTAGGCTTGAATAATTCAAAATAAAATCTTAGATTTCCTTAATTTGCAACATTTTTTTCCTTTATCTAAGATATATATGATATGTGACCAATGAATCCACAATAAAAACTTATTTTGGGTTATTATCTATGACTGCAAAATCCTTCAAAATATTTACTCTTCTATCGGCACTTACTTCATATAAAAAGATAATTTGTAATACTTCATGTTTCATTTAGAGGCTATTGTAGTTGCTTTATTTTTACTCATCAAGCTTCTAAATTTTTTAATCTAATTTGCAAAGTTCAGAATGAGCTGGAAAAAAACTCATTGGTCACATCATAATTAATATTCATGATGCTTTTTTCTCTTCTATTAAAAACTTTTGGAAAATACAAATTTCTGAACTTTATTTTTCTCTTTTGGTAGGTATCTAGTAAAATGGAAGAAATGATCAAAACCCATCAAAAGTTACCTGGTAATGTGACTCGCAGTATCCTAGAGAGATTCCAGTACCTCTTCAAATCGAAGCATTCCTAAAAGTTAGCCCATCTAAACAGCATTTCATTTCAAGTCTGTATTTGCAACTGTTCATGATCATCATCCACTTGCAAAAATGCATGAATGTATTTGCATACAATTCAGACAGTATTTTTTCCCTCAAATTGAAGTATATATATTTGTGAAATTTTTTTAAACAGGAAATTGCATTTACTAAAGCTACTTCTAATTCAACATTTTAAAAATATTTCACATGTAATACTATTTTTGCCCCTTAATGAATAGGATGCAATTATTTTATACATTAATCAGATTGATTCTTTTTAACGAGCTTTTCAGGATTGTACAGCTTTTTATATTGTATTTCAGGTTGTGAATATTCAGTACATTAAATAACAATTTAAGTAAATTTCAAAAGAAAAAGAAATTAGTACAAATTTTGAGATGCCATATAACTTGGTGGAAAACTTTTGTGTATTCTGTAATTTAAATAATCGGTCTTTTCTCTCTTAACATTTTAAAAATTCTTATATTGAATTTGTAATTCCAACTATCCTTATATATAATACAGATTAGTTTTTTAGCACAGTATAAAATGTTTAGAATTTTAGCTGTATATCGAAAAAATAACCGAGTACTTAATGAAAGGATTTAAAGATACTTTCCGAGAATGTGTTATTTTTAATTTTATACAGGGTATCTAGAAAAAAAATCAGTATTACTATAATTATATGTGCTTCCAATATTTTTTTTTATTTCTATCGGTAGTGTATTAAGCTTTGATTATTACCAATGTACAGTCACACAATTTTTTTTTTATGTCATTGTATGTTATCGCCTAAAATAGATTTTCTCCATATTGGTAATTGAAGTGACATCTGTCTTTTGGAAAGACGTATATTAAATGTAAATATTAGCTCAATTTTCATCACTTAAAAAAAAAATTTCATATGTTGTTAAAAATTTTAACACCTTTTTTTTTTTTTTTTTTTTTTTTTATTTCTAAGTGCTAATAAAACATATTTCCTAAAGCATTAAAATCAGTTTTAATCATTCCATAAAATTTCCATTGGTATCATGTTAATTAATCTTCATTGAAATTAATATTTTTAATAATAAAAATAACTTAAATATTTTTGAAATGATATGAGCTTAGAATGCAACCAAACAAAATTTAGACATACTTGCATAAGAGGAAATTAGAATTTGTGGCAACTGCACTACAATTGTTTCTGTGAAAAATTGATCCTGAAATGTGTGATTTGTGTATTCCTTAATTTGATTTTTTTTTTTTTTTTTTTTAAGGTTTAAGCATTACCCAGAAGCTCTTAACTACCTTTTTTACAATGATTAATTTTTTAAGAACTGTTATGTATACAATAATTTTGATGTTGCTTGTATGCAAAATTACACTTTTGTATATGAATTAGGATTCAGCTATTTAGAAATTTGCTTTTAATGAGTTTTAAAGGTTTAATTTATAATTAAAGAATCCACTTTTTTTTTGTAAAAAAAAAAAAAAAAAAATGTAACTGAATACTTAATGAAAGGACCCTGTATATTTTATTTATGTAATTGTCTTTGTTGAATCTTTTTTTCATATTTCCCCAAATTTCATTCCTTATTTGGAGAGAAAGATTCTTTCTCTCAATAGAGGCATTTTTACATGTCTTACTTATCTGTATTCATCATTTTCAAGCATATTTTTATTTGATTCACTTGAATTAAAAATATATTTGATATACATTAGAGTAATACAATAAATTTTCAAAGGAAAATAATTTACAGATTAAATATACAACACAAGTGTAATAAAATAGTTTATGAAAGTTACATCTACATATAATAAAAGTTTGCAAATATTCAAAGTTTCAACATTAGACGCATCTGGAAACTGGTGAAAACTGTTTTTTAAATTATGAAAGTTTTGCACATGTGTGCAAATAAGCAATAAATTGGGGGAAAAATTATTTGTAAATAGCAGTGGTATTTTGATAAAAATTATATATGTTTGTGAATAATTTTTATTTAAATACTTTGTGTATATAGTTGAAAAATATTTTAATTTGTTGAAATTGACTGAAAATTTATGTCAGTTTTTTTTATCAAATATTTATATTGGTGAATTTAAAAAATCTGATGTGCTTACATATCTGCTATTTGAAATCTTTCTTATGATATTCATGCTGGTCATGCATATATAATTTATCTCAAGTATTCAAATGTGTTAGAATTGTGAAGTTTTCGGTATAGGTGTATTTTTGTAATATATCATTTTGTCAGTTTTGTTTGTAATAAAGTTTTTTAATAAATTGTTTTTTTAAATTTATTTAAATTTTACTCAAAAATTAATCAATGCTAGAATTGCCTATTGATTAACTTGAAATTCAAAGCTTTATATTTGGGACCATTTTAGTTGCAGAAGAGTGCAACTTCATTTAAAAGAAGAAATTTTTAAAAATAGAATTAAGTTATGTTTAAAAGAAAACTTTTAAACATTACTTAAATAAAAAATAAAGTTTTTTTTCATTCTGAAACAAGAATAATATATAAAATTTAAGACATTACAATTTTTTCAGAAATGCTTTTGTTATTTAAAGCATTTTTTTTTAAAAATAGAAACACATGCTTACATCTTACATATTAGAAGTTAGCTAGTGCATTGCAATTAAAATTAACATGCTATGTGTTATGTCTAAGAAAAATATTTTTTATATTTTTATAAATTAAGAGAAAGAATTGTTCTCCTCAAGAAAAAAAAGAAAGATTTTGATGAATCTGCAAATTTTAGATTTTCTTCTTTAAAAGAAAATTAATATTCGTTTAATTTGGATAATATGCTTTTGGGAATGATAAAAGCAAACAACTAACCTGCTGAAATTTTATATGTGATCTTAGTCCAAAATTGGCAGAAATGTATAATTTTGAACTAGGTGTTTGGCAGGAAAGTGTATAAAATGCATCATTTCTGTTAGTATACCAGAACTTGATTACTACTTGGCTTTCTAGAACGAATTTTACTTAGATTCAGATGTACTTGCTCTTGAAAATTTTATAAATATACTACAATTAAGTAACAGAAGTTATGAAATTCGTGTTATTCTCCAAATTTCGAATAATTCCAAGATTCGCTGCAAAATTGTGACGCGAGAATATATTTTAGATCAATTTTATACTAAAGCATAAACTTACCTTTATTGCCATAATATAAGTAACTATAAAATTCGAAAAATCATTTATGCATGTACAATAGGCTGAACGAAAAAAAATCAATTTTTGATTTTTAATTTGTAATAGCGTTGAAAAGTTGCCTTTTTGTGTAGATAAAATGAATTAAAAATATGAAAAATATTGGAGTAGGTCTTGAGGTACCGTAAAAACGTTAAAGTTTCATAAAATTGAAATTTTTGCGACATCTTAAAGTTTTTTTACAAAATAATCAATTTTTAATTTGCAATAGCACGGAAAAATTGACTTTTAATATACAGTGGTGTCCAAAAGTGTGGACATTTTTTGAAAGTTTCATGTTTTTCAACTTTGCGTGCTTGTAGAATATATTAATTTTCACTTAAATACAAATGTTTATATATCAAATTGAAGGTAATTTAATGTAAAATTTAATAACAAAAACAGTATTACAATATCTGTATTACAAAAAAAATTACGCTCATTTTAGCAAGGTCTATTTTAGATTTGCATTTTTTTAAAGTGATACTTACACAATCAATACTTAGTAGGATAACCCTTATTTTTTAAGACAGCTTCACAGCGTCTTTTCATCGAGTGAACGAGTGTTTGGAGTTCATCTTTCGTAATCACATGGTTCCAAGAATCAATTACAGATTCAATAAATTGTCTTTTATTGGATGGACGTTTTTTTCGTATAAGAATTTTCAAACGTCGCCACAAATTTTCAATTGGATTGAGATCAGGGCTGTTTCTTGGCCATGGTAATACATATATGCCTTTATTTTGAAACCATTCTTTGCATACCTTTTGCTGTGTGGCATGGAGCTGAATCCTGCTGAAAAATAAATGGTGCTTTGTTGGGGAAGAAATCCCTGATGGAAGGTATCAATTTTGGTTCCAGGACAGTTTCGATGTATTTTTTGGCATTCAGGATGCCATCAATCACTTGAATTCGGCGCACACCATCTGCAGACATACATGCCCAAATCATGGCATTTGTTGTTGTTTTTATAGTTGCTTCAATGCAATCAGGATGAAGCGTTTCACCTACTCTGTCTCACGTATTTTCTACCATCACTACCAAAGAGCTATATTTTAGTCTCATCGCTCCAGATTACTTGCTTCCATTCTTCTGACCATTTAATGTCTTCTTTTGCCCACTTAACTCGTTTTCAGCGTTGCTTTTGATTTAAATATGGTTTTTCCTTGGAATTCTAGCCTGTTGTCCAAATCCTGATAACCTTCTTCTTATTGTTCTTGAACTTACTACAATACCCGCTGCATTCATTTCACATCTAATGGCATCTGATGAATTTTTTTCTATCTTGAAGGCATAGCCGTTTAATTTTTCTATCGGCAGTAGCACTTGTGCATTTTTTTCGGCCTGATTTGGCCTTATTTTCCACTGATTTCGTTTTTTCATAACGTAAACAGAACTTTCGTACACCAGAACAAGTCACTTAACCACCAACTTGTCTTGCAATTTCAGCATAAGAGAGGCCATTTTCTCTCAATATGGCAATTCGGCTTCTTTTTGTAGATGTCCAATCAGTTCTTCTTGTTGGTGACATTGTTTAAAATTAGTTTAATTAAAATAAAGGACTTAAAATATTCAAAAACAGCAATACTCTGTTTAATTGTACTAGTATGCATCATTCCGCAAAATATTTCCACAATAACTCTTTTACCATCCAAATAACCTAAACTATAGTTACAGATATTTGATGGGTCCTCAGAACAGTGTTTGTGATTGGCTAGTACGCTTTTATTACAAAATACATCATTCAAAACGATTTGTGTTTGTTTGTTCTACTAAAATGAGCGTAACTTTTTTTGTAATACAGATATTGTAATATTGTGTTTGTTATTAAATTCTACATTAAATTACCTTCAATTTGATATATAAACATTTGTATTTAAGTAAAAATTAATATATCGTACAAGCATGCAAAGTTGAAAAACATGAAACTTTCAAAAACTGTCCACACTTTTGGCCACCATTGTAGATAAGATAAATAAAAAGTATTAGAGTATATCGTGAGGTGACGCAATGACGTTCAAGTTTCATAAAAACACACTTTTTGTAACTTCTTAAGGATTTTTGCTTGCCTCGATTATGAAATAAAATTCTTTCATTAGGTATTGTCATATGAATGAAAGTATTAAAACAGTTTTACTATTGCACTGGCATGGCACTGAGCGGTTGTTATTGAAGTAAGGCGGTCTGAGTACGGTGACAAAGGCAGAGCTGGTTTCAAATCGGTAACTTTGGCGAGTTCAGTTCAGTTGGCGTCTCCCCTCCGTCTATTATGTTACTGATTAACGTAACTGATTTGTTTGTGCTTGTTTGCTTTGCTGTGAGTAAAATTGGTTCAGTCTAAATTAGTAAAGGCAAAACAAATATCGGAGTGTTCCATTTTTGGGAAATTTAGCGATTTGCTTGAAATTGAATACACTACTGGCGAATCTAGTGCTACTGTAATATTAGACATAACCTCAAAATTGCTTCAGAAAAGGATCCTTCTGTAAGGGAAATATGTGACACTTTAGTTCCCATAATAGAACAAATATGGGCATGAGCTTCTATTCCCGTTGCTTCTAGCAAAAGAGTTTCACAAATGATAAAAGCGCATCATGCTAAATACAGGAATATTTTGAAGTCTAAAAGCAGAAAATGTTCAGATAAATTTGATTTCAACTTCACAGAATTTAGAGAAAAAGCTAGACGTTTATTTGATATTTCTGACTTGTATAAAAAAAATCCAGTTATGGAATAAAAAGTTTTAAGCGATTAATGCTCTAACAGGAAAATGGTTATGCGAGTGTTGGAACTTTAATAGTGACAACTACTTATTTACATGGAATACAAAAGTGATTCATGTCACCATGTTTTACAGTCCTTCAATATAGTCGCCCAGCATTGTGTACAGCCCGTTTCAAATGATGTGGAAGTCGCAGAACATCAGTAACAGCGCCCGTTCTGTTGATAAGTCGAATGGACCAGTCTACTGCCGCAAGAATCTCGAGAACAGTTTTGAAGAAAATGCCACGAAGTGGTTCCTTCATCTTAGGAATTCAGTCAAAACCACAAGGGCTTAGATCTGGGGAGTCTGGAGGATGATAAAGTACTTCCCAGCCCCATCGATCGAGCAAATCAGCCACAGCTTGCGCTGCATGCGACCGAACATTGTCATACAAAATAAGGACGTTCTGCAGTAAGTGTCGTTTTTTTCGCAAAGCTGGTCTGAGATGGTGCTCCAAAGATGAGCAGTAATACTGCGCATTGACGGTCTGCTGTGGGGAAACGGTATGCGTTAGGATGACGCCATTACAATCCTACACGAGAATCAGCATAACTTGAGCAATAATACTGCGCATTGACGGTCTGCTTTGCTGAAACGGTATGCGTTAGGATGACACCATCACAGTCATGCACAAGAATCAGCATAACTTTCGCATTGCTGGGATTCCGAAGAAATTTCGAACTTCGTGGTGACCCGTAATGACGCCATTCGTTTGATTGGTGTTTCAGTTTTGGCTGGTACGATCTGGATCAAAGTCTCATCCAGCGTAATGATACGGGTAAAAAAGCCTCTCCTTCGCGCTCATAGCGCTCCAGGTGGGTTCGAGCAGCATCGTATCGTAGCCATTTCTGCATTTCCGTCAATTAATGAGGAATCCATCGTGAAGCAATTTTTCTCATGCTCAGGCATTCCTTCAGAATGTGCAGCACAGTCATATGCGCAAATCTTGTCCGTCGGGCCAGCTCACGAATGGTTTGGCATCGATCACTGTCCATTAGTGCGGCAACAGCATGCACTTCTGCTTCTCTGACACTAGAACGGCCTGGCAGATGCATGTCTGCCACATTTTGGCGCCCTTCATTGAAGGCTTTTACCCATCTTGCAACAGTTCTGTAAGGCAAAGCAGATTCCCCGCAACCCTCTTGAAGTCCTAAATGACATTGTCGTGCTGTAAGAACTCTGGCACATTCAATTTTTACCCAACTTCAATGTTCTTGTTTTGAAAACATCCTGACAACACTTACTTTATACCGCAAGCTACTAAAAGAATCAGTTCTTCACGTCACTCCGCATCCGTGTGACGCAGGACGAACGAGCCTTTTTGCTGAGAGGTAAGGTAGGTATGTAGCTAACGTGTGGTATAATTGACATTCTTTGGTTTTGCTGTGTGGCATTCTACCAGCAGTGTTGCCACTATTAAAGTTCCGACCCCCGTAGATAATTTTGATATTGCTACCGCAAGCACTTTGAGGAAGAAAGAAGCAAGAAAGAGTAAAGAACTACAGAAAATAGTTAAATTTAATCAAGAACGGGCAAAAAATATTAGTGCATCAAAAACGATTACTGGCGACAATGACAACACTGAAGAACAACAGTGCTCTTTACAAAAAGAGGCAAACCAACCAGATCCATCAAATAGACAGGTTTCTGCCGCCGAACAAAATAGTATAGGTGACTCGGTTATCGATTTTCCTTGGCTTACTTGTCACATGCAAGCAGTGGAAAAAACTGTGAGACTGTGGCCGAATGTTTCAAAATGTCTGTTGTTCAATCGCAATAAAAGGATGCATAAAAGCAAGAACTGACTCGCGTGTGAATATGGAAAAATTATTTTTAAGAAACTGTTTAATGTAGCAGTGAGGCAGAAATAAACATTTTGCAGCTGTAACATTTATAATCATTAACGGTTACAGAAGCAAAAAACGCAAAATTGGACATAAAAAATATTTTTTATTATTTTTATACTTTGTAATTGATAATTTTTTCCAATTGTAATGCTTATATAAGTATTAAAAATCATATTTTTTAACATTATATAAACGAAAAATTCATAAAAATATTTTATCAAATTTTATAATTTTTTTTTTTTTATTTTTTTTTTTGCAAACTTTAAGCTTTTTTTGGCACCTTGAAATATTGCTGCATTGCAACCAGAATTTTTAAAAATTCTTTTTCAACCTAAAAGCTAACTTTTCACCACTATTGCCAAACTAAAATCAAAGAAAAATGTTTAAAGGCCCTTTTAAAAATTTCCAATTTTACAATTTTTTTTTTACACATTTCAAGCTCTTTGCGGCACCTCAAGATAAAGTAATATTTCAACCAAATTTTTTAATATTATTTTTGAACCTAAAAGGCACTTTTCCACACTGTTATCAAATTAAAATCTAAAAAAAAAAAAAAAAATTAAGGCCATTTTCGTTTAATGAATCAGATAAATGTATTACCCATTGTATAGAAATCGTACATCTTTGAGAAATTGCATAACTTTAAAAAAATATTTTGTAGTTCACATAAGACTTCAGTGCCAAACGATTTTATTTTCTGCACTTATAATTAAAAAAAAATGGATTTAGCTAAAAAAAAATGTATTAGTTGTAGTCTGATAATTTTCTTTTCAGATTTAAGTTGAAACTTTAAACAGATGATAAAAACGTACAGAAGTGCATACATAGTACAATAAACAGAACCGTATAAATAAAATGAGTTAAATAATTACAAAAATTTGAAGCTCAAAATATTTTATAGGAGAAGCCATTAGTAAAACGTTATAGAAAATATTTAATGGAAAATTTCAATGACCATGTATCCCAACGAACCTCTGGGTACCATAAGCGGCTAGTCATTAATATAACGAAGATATTGATATAAATATTTTAATGCTTTGAGTGTGAAGCAGATTTGCCAAAGATGGCTTTTGTGCTAAAAACATAAACTCAAACTCTATTCAACAATTTTTTTTTAGATTCTTTATTTTACAATGCATTTTTTATTAGTAGATAACCAATTGTTTCAATCAGATTTAGATTAAGCACAGGATGACAGCCTTCTTTATCTTTCAATTACATTACATCCCATCTAGATTTTTTTAGTCAAATAGGATTAAGTCACTTTTAATGTCATGAATTGAAGATACAAAGGTATTAAAACTTTTCAAAAACAACCGAAATGATTGTAAGCTTATTCATTCATTTTCTTGATATCTTTAGAAAAGAATTTTTTGTGTTTAGTTATCTAATATAATGAATTAGATATAGATTTACGATTTTGGGCAATACCAGATGCTAAAGTTCATTCATCTAGTTTGTCACATTTTCAGTTACGAAAGAATAGAACCTATAGACTGTCAGTTCACTCTTTCTAGGATTTTATTCAGTATTTCAAACAGATCTATAGCTGTTATAATAAAACCATTTATGAAATTTCGCTCATCTAAATTGAGGCTTTTTTTTATTTATTTATTTTCATAAATACTAAATATATAAAGAAAAAAATATAATTTTCAAAAAAAAATTGTTTCGAGGACTTCAAATCTGAAAGCTTTATTTATTTATTATGACTCTCTGTCTGTTGCTTTGTCTAACTGTGAAGGAAAGGGAGGAACTGGACATGAGCAGATATTCTTTTCTTTACATTCCATGAACCATTTCCCTCATATTTTCGCCGTTTTTATCTGATCCCAAATGCATTCTACCCTTGCAGAAATCTTATTGCCACTCCAATCCACTACGCAACAGAATGTATTCTGATTTCCTCATGACCAAGCCAACATGTGAACTAGAACAAGTTTGGTTTCGTAGTGTTGAATTTTCCCAAGGATTCTGAATGAAAATTCAAAGAATGATTCGACAATCAAGATCTGTTCAGATTTAAAGAACACTCTTTCCAAGAATAGTAATATATACATATATTTATATTCCATTATTATTATCGTGCTTGTACACAGCACTTATTTGTATTTGTATTTTCATTTTTGTATTTCTCCAGTTCTTTTTTTTTTTAGTATCTGTTCTCATTTCTAGCAGCCTTATTTTGTTAATAATTTTATTATTATTATTTCCTGAATTTTATTATCACTAACAAACTGTATGTCTATTTTATGTAGAACAGCATAAGTTTTCAATTTCTCTTTGAGAGTCTGTTTACAAAGACACTGCCATCTCTCATTTGAATTCAATCAGCTCGTTGATTTTCGCTTTGTTTATCTACTGTTAAAATCTCCTTGCTAAATTTTATACAAAAAATGTCAGACGTCGAACAATTGGGGTGATAGTCGCAGCGATGGATAATACCGGAAAGTCTTCCGATATCTCTCCCACTTTATGCTCATTACACTGTTTAAATAACCAATAGGTTATACTTGCAGGACCATGAAGCGGTGTTGTGTGTTGTGTCTAAATGTGAAAACGATAATTCAAAGGGCGTTAAACCAAAAAGAGAAAATTTGATATGCAAGTTTTACACCAAAGTTGCAGATTTTGAACGAAGTTCATACAGAGAAAGTCTGCCTCTTTGTATAATGTGAATGCGATAGCTAAAAAAACGTAAAGAACTAATAAGATAAAATTTTGCATACAGTTTATCATCAGAATAGTAAAACTATTTCGAATGTTTAAGAATGAAGGTATCCTCTAATAATCTTTAATCTCGTATGTATTTGAATGCGATAAACAAATCATTAATTTAGACAAACAAAATTTGAAATATTGTTTTGTAAAAGATTTTCAGAACTATATGAAGTTCTTGTTAAAAATTTTTTAGTGAGATTAAACGTGAAAAATTCATCAAAAACTTAACATTTAATTTTTAAAAATTATACGCTTTTTTTATATATATATAACTGCATATGAGATGCAACCTGGAGTAGTCTTCCCGAAATTGTCCCGCATTCTAATAAATATATTTATCCTTTATTAACCGCGTGCCATTAGTGAATAATAGTTACGAAAGCGCCTATTAAATGGCATTACTGGAATACTGTAATTACAAAAGCCCCAAAGCACCGAATGTCCATATTGGATTTCATTTTTTCGACCGATTGAAACCAGAATTTGATACAGAACTACCCCACAAAATCACACGCCAAATTTCACATACTAAAGTCATAGCATTTTTGAGTTATTGCTTTTACATGTTTGTGAAAATTCAAAATGGCAGACGGTCACCCTTTGACGGATTTGATTCGTAATTTGATACATATCAAAACTTTAGACATCAAATCTCTGTACCAAATTTTACTCACTTAGTTTTCTTCACTTTTTAGAAATCGTATTAACTTGTAACCATGGAGCCTGATAGATTATTCTTTCTCTGAGAGGATTTTACTCAAAATTTAAAGAAATATACAAATATGGAGTGAAGGCCATATGCCAAATTTCATCCGTCTATCTCAAAGCATTTTTGAATTATCGTGTTCACAAACAGATTGTGGGGAAAGCTTATAAGCCAGTTAATAGATATACTACCCAAGCAATTGCTTTTGTATTGTGGTCATGTTACTGGGCTGCGAACCACAAGGTCCCAGGTTCTATCCTCACTCATATCAATCCACGACATTGGTGACCTCGGACGATGAACCTTCAACCTTCATACAGCTGTTGTGGCGCCATCTACCCACAGCAAACCAAAGTCGTCAGATTCACTTGACGCAGCAACACAAAGTCGTCAGACACACTTGGTGCAACAACAACCTCTCACCCACACACGCTTGCCATAACACTTGGCGCTACTCAAATGGGTACAGGCGCATTAGACTCAACAGCTAAATAATACATCACCATTCAACAGCCATATCGTTCGTCTCATCTCCGACTCACTGGAAGGAGAGTTTGTGGCGAAAGCTTATAAGCCAGTTAATAGCTACATTGCCCGAGCATTTGCTTTTGTATTGTGGTCATGTTACTGGGCTGCGAACCACAAGGTCTCAGGTTCTATCCTCACTCATATCAATCCACGGCAAGATAAACAGACTGACTGACTAACGAACGTAATCCCCCAAATGTGTTTTTCAAACTCTGGGAGATCTGAAAAGTGTAGATTCGTTTAAATCCTTAGTTTGAATTTTTTTTACCAAGATTCTCTATGAATATTTCGTATACGAAAAGTAAAAAAATATTAAATGTTGCGTTTCTTTTTTTGAAGACATTTAAAATTATCAATACTCACGAAGGGAAGGAAGTATGTGTGTGTGCGTGTGTATTTTGGTACGCAACAAAACAGACCATTTGACCTAAAGCTTTTAAATTCGGTGCAGATATACTTTAAAAAGTGAGAATGAGTGATTCGATGCGGTGTTTTTGTTGTTGCTGTTATTTTAATTTTTAAAAAAATTACCGAAATTGCCTGATGTTTTTTTTTATTGTAATTTCAGAAAAAAATTATAAAGCGCCATTCGATTTTTACAACATTTTAAACTTTAAAACTTACCTTTTTTTAATGATAAGCTAATTAATTCTATACGTTTTTAAATTTCTTGTAAAATATTTTTTAATTATTTTCAATAATAAATTTTGTTACTATTATGAAATTCAAACCATTTTTACTGTTTCATGAAATATTTAAGAACGCGATTTTCTTTAATTTCCAATCTTGAATTCTAAGAAAGATTCTGCATTTTTATTATTATTTAAGCATTTATGTGGGAAATCAGAAAATGAAATTATGTTATTACAAATATAAAATTAAACGTCCTTAGTGACATTTAAGCTTTTCAATGTCACTAAGATATTATGGGGCATAACTTTAACAGAATAGCTTCTATTTTGAGAAAATCATGACAAACTAGTGATAAGTAAGAGATTTAAATGAAACATTCTCAATATTACCGGCGAAGGTACTGGTCTCAAAATCTGCTATTGAATAATTTAACAACTAGAATTAATATTTGCATATTTTTATTCAATGAAAAGAATAAAATCTCTTCAGAGAATTATTGGGAGACAGATATTTTAATCTAAAGGAAGTTAACCATGTATTTGGTAGGAGCAGGTGATTTTCTACCAGTTCCGATTTCATTTGCTTAAGCTGGCATCAAGATGTCAGGTATTAGCTTCATGAACAAATAGTTATTAGCACAAGATGCGAATAATACGAAACGTGTTCTTGAGTTCTCGATAAGTCACTTGACTGCCATTTGTGGGAGAAAGAACGAACAGCTAAAAAAATGGGAAAGAAAATGGCAGACGTGGTAAGTCTTGTCTCGTAGTCTTGGCAATTGCTTGTACCTGATAAAAATTTTCCAGACGCACCATGAAGATGGATTTGCAGTTTAAATGGAGATGGTGGGATCTCATAATATTCTTATGCGAACTGAAGCATAAAGTGTTTCAGGTAGTATTTGCAACAATACTATAATGTTTTGTTCCATAAAGGTAAGTCTTGACCATATTATGTCGATGACAAATACAGGGATAAATGCGTGATGTCAATTATATTTGTTTTATATTTCTATATCTTTATATACCAGTTTCAAATTTCAAGATATTCCCATATCAGATAGATACTTTTCGGGCAGATTACCTTTTACAAAAGTTCTTTTATATCAGATTTTGGGAAGATGTCTACGAGTTTCCCTCTTCACGAAGTCCAGCACTCTTCGTTGAAAAATCTATTTGTATGTAAATTCCAATCTGCTTTTATATTAATGTATATGCATTCTATCATATTAAGCCTATAGTACCATTTATGTAATTGAAAGTTCCATTTTTCAAACTTACATTTCCTTTTTAAAGAGTTTTTTTTTATTTGTCCAATTATTCAAGATTTGTATAATACTTTAGAATTCTGTAGTACCACTAGCAACTATTCATCTTCTAAAATTTAGATATTTTTTATCATAGATTTATAGATTAAGTTATTAATATTTGCTTTAAACTTTTGATTTATATATTTCGCATATTTTCAGTAACATTTGCGTATATCTAAATATTTCTATAATATTAAATTCAAGATGCTTACTCTAATTGAGCTCTAACAACAAATGTTCAGACATTTAGCATACATTTCATTTTTCTAACATTTAAATAACTAAAAGGTTAACAATAAATGCATTTAGAAGATAGCTCTAAATGACAAAAAGTTATTTGCTGTCTGTGTCAACAAATGCTCTGCTAAAACAATTGTGAAATCGAAATTTTTAGATATTACCCTGGTTTTAATAATCATATTAAGTAAAATATTCTTGCTTTATTTTTTTAAAGAATCTCTCTTATTTTTAACCAATAATGATTGTTTTTAAGTTTTAAATTTCATTATTTTAGAATCAACAGCTGCCTCGAAGAAGTGGCCATTAAAAAGTCTTAAAATCATTTGAAATAGTAGCATACACAGCTTTATTCTTCTATCAAATTTAGCCACAATAGACAGGAACTTTTTCTTGTTTAAAATGTTAGTATATAATGAATACTTTATTTAATATGACCAACAAAACCGAGGAGAAAAAAAAAAAAAACGTAGATGTCATAATTTTTTCCAGTAATACACTGACTCAAGCAAAAATTATAATTTTATCTTGCATTTATTCATTTTTCCACTTGAAAGTATACATACCTGTCTCTAATGGTTTAGATAGTCTAATGGTTACCACAAATAGATTCGACACGGCGTAAATTCTAAAATTTTTGCTTTGCAATGTTTAACAATTGAATTATCATATTCAATTATTTTTAGTTTTATATCATTTCTTTAGAACTTAGATTAAGTAATTCTTTATTTCGCCATTTTTATTTGAGTTTCATGTTGTGTTTCCGAATTTTAAATTATTCTTTTCAGTTTTTTATCATGTTTTCTATTCTTGACACTTGAATAAACTTCAGTTGTTATGAAAAAAATTTTAATATTCAAAAAAATTTTATTTATTGTTTAAAAATATTTTTTTAAAAAGAATCGATACAATGATACAAGATTAATCTAATATTTTAAGAGACTTTAAATAATATCAGCTTTGGATCTTAAAATTCTACAAGAGATTTCTTAGTGGTTTTCTACAGATTATACTAAACTCCGCGTACTGAAAAAAAATGCTCACTTCACTTACTGTTTCCCTTTTGATTTTTTAAAACAAGAAAGATTTTGCGCTGCAATACTATTAAGAATATATCACAATTTACATTGAAATACTTCACAGTGAATTTTAACGTTGCCGATGTTGTTTAAAACTATCATTTTTCAAATATTTTTTTTATAAAATAAACATCATTTTCATTTTACAAACATTGAGACATAAGTTCGACTCGCTTTTATTTTCTCGTATACGTAATATGGAGAAAGTATGTTACCGTCGAAAAATTCGAACTCGAGATTTTGACGAATCGCCACGTTTTTGACCACGTTTGAGTTCGAAAAACAGATTTTTAGAAAATACTTTCCTGTCTATCTGTCTGTGATAAAGATAACTCAAAAACGATTTGAGCTAGACAATTGAAAATTGGTATACGGTCTTTACACCAAATTTACAGATTTCTATCAAATTTTGTGTAAAATCTGTTCGGAAGAAGTCTTTCTGTTCGGCTGCTCGAATGTAAGTTAACACGACAATTACAAAACGAAGAGATCTAGATAGATAAAATTTCATACACAGATTTAACATCTATACTGTAGACACTTATCAAGTGTTGACTATATGCAAGTCTATGTTTTCAGAATCATATAGACGCAATAACTCAAAAACACAATGACTCAAATATATCAAATTTGGTATGAGAATTTGTGACTACAAGTGAATTTTTATGTCAAATTTTCGTTCCATTCGGTTAAGAAAAACATATCTAAAACACAAATTTGATTTTCGTATACTATTAACGGCATGCCAAGAATTAATCGCTAAGTAACTCGATGATGACACGACAGATTTAGTAAAAATGCTAAATTCCCGCAAAAAAATATTTCCTAAAAATATGCCAGTGCCATGTCAGGTACTCTCTGGCATATCAAGTTCATTAGAAAGTATGCGAAAAAGTTTTAGGGAGACAACCACCACTGATTTTTTTTTCAAAACTAGCTTTCCCTTGTGCTATTAGATCATTTCGAAATTGAACGTAACTCCTGAGAGTAGTGCCTATTTGCAAATACATATAAAACTAGCTGCAAGCCAGTCTTGCTGCTCTATATCAATAAATCCAGCTCGATTCTGGTTGTGTATTCAATACGTTCTGAAAAAAGTTTTAAAAGATTTAGTTCTAATTCTGCAGAAAATAAAATACGATGAGCACCATTGGACGGTTTGTAAAGATTTCAAAGTTTAATGTTACAATCAGGTTGTAAAGAATGTCCATGTCGATTTCCTTATAGTACATTCGAGCATCACATTTTCTGAAGGAAAAAAGGGATTCGTCATTTCGAGATACATTAAATCCCAATGAAAAAAAAACATTAATTAAAAGCTTGGTTTCTGGGAAGGATTCTCCTCTACTACACATTAAATAAGGGCTTATAAAAGTTTTGTAGAACCAGGCGAAAATTATTACTTGACGTTTATAAACTCTATAAATATTAAAAAAAAAAAAAAAAAAAAAAAAACCCTTGCGTGGCTGGTCTCTACGAAACTTTCCATCCTCCCAATTGGGATATTTGAAAGATAGATATTAATCTATCTTTCATTATCTATACTTATTATCGTTCACCAATGCCATGCAAGGTGTTCGTGACCTTAACCAAGGTCTATAATTTTTTGCAGAAGGGTGATAAGACCTTTATTAGAGAGTATGCGAGAAAGTTTTTGGGAGTCAGCCATCTGACTCTCCGATCCGCCACGAAGGCACACGGATTTAAACAATAAAACAGAATGACCGGACCGCCGCAACAGCAACAGTGGCGGGAACTGTGTGTTGAGTCCTAAGAGCATCACCGGCCATTGTACAATCCTCCCCGAAGGAAGTACGTCCCGTCATCGATGGAATGAGTCAGATCCCCACCTATTTGTGTACCCTCCAGGGTAGCGAGATCCAACAACCATGCCGGAATCATCTCATCCTCATTTCGAGATGCCCCCCGGGGGTAGTAAGTTTTTGGGAGATCACCCCAGCTGATTATACTACAAAGTACAAAACTCTAAATGGCAGTAATCAACCTATGCCCATTCATACTATATCCAAAGTCCACAATTGTATGCAGGGAGAAGAGGATAACACCTTTATAAGAAAGTATGTCAGAAAGACAGGGTAGACCACTCCCACCAAGGGTGGATTAAGCATGTTAAACATGCTAAAGATTTTTGGAACCCTCCGAAAAAAATCCCAATATCAACTTGTAAATTTCAATTTCACAAATTTAATATTTTAAAATAATTTCGCATATTTTAATTCAATTATTTTTATCAACAATAACTCTATATTATACTTGATCTGTTTTATTTTAGTTATCTAATTGATTGATTTAATTTATATTTGTTTATAATTGATATTCTCTGAAATCAGCGAATGAATTTATGCAGTTACAGGACAATCTATTTATGATTTCATGATTTATCATCGTCCCCCGTTCTGCAAAACAACGCTCGTTAAAAGAGTCTTTTTTTTATATATATATTTTGTTTTACTCATTATACGAATCTCTGTTTATGAGAGGTGATCGTTAAAAAAATTTTGAATGCATTATATTCAGCAATTTTTTAAGATAAAAATTATAATTAATTTAATTCTAAATACTGAAATATGATAAAGTAAAAATGATAAAAACAAGAATTGAAAAATTAAATCTTCGTACCAGTATAATTAATATATTTTTATATTTTCCCATCATTTTTCAATCTAATATAAATAATTTTATTTATTTATTTATTTTTTTCAATGACTTAGAAGATTTAGAGATTTAAAAAAATATACAAAAGGAACGCGTTTAGAAAAGTAATCCACAACGTATTTTAAAGTAAATGGAAGATTTAAAGCAAATTCGGATCATTCTGAAATTTGCTCACATTATTAACAAAAAGAAAGTGAAACTATATTAATTTGTATCAACTAATCATGATAAATTAATTACTTTCAGATGCTGAAATTATTGTCATTTGAAATATCTCAAAAAACTATTTGAGTGGAACATGATAAATACAATTGAATTCTATTATATAAAAATATAAAGTGCCGTTTTCAATGTAAGTCATACCAATAACTGCCACTCCAGGATTTTACTACTGTTGGCTTTCAGATTAAAATCGGACATGTGTACAGGATTTCAGATTAAAAAAAGCAAAAAACTACCGCAATTTTTTTTTTAAAGGCTTCATCTCATTCTTCATTTTCTACTTTAATCTGGGCCCCTGGAAAGTACCTAGTGCGCCTCGCCTTCTCGTTCATGTCCTACTGGTTCTATTTCTTAATTTACTATCAAATGAAAATTCCCCTTTTATGTTCACGAATTCGTTAATATTTTCATGGGTTTAACAAAATACAATGAAACAAAATATTTATTTAACAAAAGTGCAAGAAAAATCGAACGAGATGGAGGAAAACTTGTCATTCCAAGTTTCGGCATACCAGCGAGTCATTTTGTCATCTTTAATTAGATAAATAATCTTCTCTTTTATCTCATTTTTTGAAGTAGCAAATTGGAACAAAACAATATCACTACTGCAAAAGCAATAACTACAACTTTCTCTGTCACTATCAAGTTCACTGAATGAGACATTTACCGTATATTGAACAAATACACTTTTCTTTGCTGCACGGCAAATCATTTGATTAAACGTTGAATCCAACGTTTGAATCAACATTCGATTTTTCGTGTAGTACCGGTTTTAGCCTTTTGAACAGCCTGGAAATCGAAATTAATTATAATTCGAAAGATGAAAGTAGGGAAGATATGATAGATACATCTAGAAAGAATAATGAAAGAGCCGCATATGTTTCAATACTTATGTCAGTTGAACAACTGATATCTCTGCATCGTTACCAGGGTCAAGTGAGCTGTTTAAACACAGAGGCTAAGCTGTGTTCCGTAGACGTTCTATCTGAATTAATCATTCTGTTTTTATGAAATAAAATATGTCGAAAATTAATTTTATCTGACCTTTGTTTCTTATATTGAATTTTCAAGTGATCATGATAAAACTAATAGCATTTCAAAGCGAAGTTTCACCAGCCATTTAACAGAATTATTTCCAACAATTTTGAGAATAAATATAAGTGTAAATATATAAATTTATATTTTATCTTAAAATCGTTAGATGTTAAATACTATTTTTTTCTGTATTTTCCGAATCTGAAACACAAATTAATGCATTCCTCAAAGAAAAATTCAACTTCGAACTTTTGATATATCTTTATATTTTAGACCATAGTAAATCCGTAACTATGATAGATTGATTCACTGCTGATACACACACTTTAAAAACATAACAGCGAATTAGATAAACGGTATTTGGGTTTTAAGCCAAAATTATTGATTTCTGCCAATTTTTGAGCAAAAACTGTCAAATAGAAGTTTATCGATCTAACTATTCGTATACATGCGGACGAAATAAATAACAAACGCAGCAAATTGGATAAGTGCATTTTTGTTTTTGAATCTTTGCCTCAAAATTGTAGATATATCTCTGATTTTTATTATTCCTTATATATTGAAATATGAGAAGTCAAAAATGGATCATACTGGATAAATGAAATTTGATTTATATTCTTGAAACCAAAATTGTATATCTATAATATCTTGACCCCAATAGTCGATTGAGCAATCTTGTACAATATCTTGCAGCATAATGTGCTGCTTGAATCATTTCTCTTTTTTCATACTACGATCTTAAGATATAAATTAGTATTTTTCCGTAAATATATTCAAATTCTGAGAGGAGGACATAATACTAGATATTTATTTGCGAACTGTTTTTGCTTTCACTTTATTAGAGACATACATGGTGTAGGTCGAACTCAGTGATGGGTCTCGGCAAAATCTTGGATACACATTTAATTTTCCGCAATTTACAAAAACTTGATGCATTGGTGAACAAAAGTTTTGAAAGAGTCTAATGGCATGCAATCTTTAGAGGTTTTTACTATTAATAGCTGGGATACAATTAATACACAAGTATCAGAAAATCGAATATATATTTTAAAAGCATTTTTTTTTCGATTGAAAATAAAATTTGCCAAAAACCAATATTTTTGGTCCTAAAACTGCATAATAATTTTCATTGAACTAAAACGTTGCGTTTTTGTATTAGACCATTTATATGATTGAGAAAGTAGAGACTGACAGACTGTCAGCCCTTATAATTAAACTTCCCCTATAAACAGCATCCTACAACGCAAATGGGTGAACGGATTGCGACGAAAGTTGGTATATAAATTATGTACAAGATGCGCTCACGAAATTTCGAAAAAAAAAAAAAAAGTTCCGAAATGTCCCCCAGAGGGCGCTTTTTCCAGAAACAAAATTAAATTTAGCACAATAAACGGATATCAAATCCATTAAATTTAATGGATTTGATTGATTTGATTCCAAATTTGATACATATCTATGCTCTAGATTTTAAATTTGAGTAAAAGATTTTACTCATCTAGCTCTCTTAATTTTATAGTTATTACGTTAACTTATAATCAATCAACTGGACTGATCGACTTCCTCTTAATGTATTTCCTTCAAAATTTAATAGAAATTTATAAGTGGTGAGAAGATCATGTACCAAATTTCGTCGTCTAGTTTAAAGAGTTTTTGAGTTATTGTGTGTCACACATAGCAGATAGGGAGACAGACAGACATAATTTCAAAACGACTTTTTCTTATTTTAGAAAAGTCTGAAACGCAAATCTCCGCCAAAACTCGAGTTCGAATTTTTTGAAAATTACAAGATTTTCTCTTTGTATTTTTCGTATAAGAGAAAAGTAAATAAAAAAAAAAATTGATTTTTTAACCAATGTTTTTATGCTTGCATTTTTTTTTTTTTTTTCTAATTTGCGAAATGCAAATATCTGTACGGGTAAAATGATATTTGAAATATAAGAACTAATCAATCAAGCCAAGGCAGTCGAATCAAACCTAAAACACAATTATGCAACCACTTTCGGATCAAAAATCCGAATCTCATATTTAGCTTACAAAACCTGAGGATAATACAAAGTTCTTCAAATTATGATTCCATTTTTCCTGAAATGGAATGCATTCATAAAAGTTCTTAAGATTTTCATTGAGATTGTTTTACAAAGACTAATGAATGTTTCTTTCAGACCATGCTTCAAAAACTGCAAACGAATTGTTGAATATCGTTATTTAAAATTATTAATTTTTATTTTATTTTCATGTAAGTTTGGTACAAATTAAATATGCAGTTCCATCCCAACAGAAATTTTACTTTCTCTTACTTTAACTGGATAAAGAGAAAAATATTTTCATAATCAAACTGATCACTATAATTTGGTATGATTGATTTTGATATGACTTGATACGATTGATTTGATTTGATTTTCACGTTTCAAATATCCCCGAGCCAAAATTTCTTGTTATGTGATTCTACTTCTTTGGATGCAAGGTAACTCAGGATCTCAGTAAGTTGAATAAATAAAACTTATAATGATTGGATCATTTTCTACAATTTTCTGCGGTATTTTTGACATTAAGCTATAGGATTAATATTTTAACTTAATAGCTTGAGAATCTTTGAAAATATTATAAGTTATGTATTATTTCAATGTATTTACTGATTGCCCATACAAAAATACTTTATTTGATGTCTGATTTATTATTTTTTATATAATGCTGGATTAAAAGAACAGTTGAAGGGTTTAGCCTTGTCAGTTTAGCATTCAATTTTAGATCTGCATTAAGGCTATGTTTTGATGGATATTTTATATTGAACCATTCTCAAATAGAAAGGATGCCACTCTAGTGTTGTCACTTTAATGTTAGACAAATATGAGGACATTTGATCTATGACGGTGGATTCAATATTCTCCTAGCTATGGAAAATTCCCAGTGAATTGTACTTTCATCTTCTAATTTAAAAACCAAATCTTTACCACATCACCAGTCCTTTGTATTTAATGAGAAACTAAGTACTAGCGCCGGCGTCCTAGCCTAGGGGTAGCGCATCTTCCCCGTGTTCCAGGCATTCCGGGTTCGAGTCCTGTTTCGGGCATGGTTGTTCTCTTCCTTGTGTTATCTCTGTGAGATGCGTGAATGAGCCCTCCTGTAAAAAGGGGTTGTGCAAGCGAGTGTGTCTGTGCTATTTTCATTTGAGCTAGAAGTCAAACTTCTTCCCTCGGGTGCTCAGGGGTCTTTACCCTCAGAAGCTACTACTCTAAAATTTGGCTTAAAATAGTCAAACACACACAAAAAGTACTAGCCTTTTGTTCCCAAACTAGACTTTATTGACCAGGCAGCGTAACTCACCTTTGATTCACCCCACTGTCTAATCAGATGACTCTTCCTGTACTACAGTTAAAAGATAGCAAATAAGGGGATTATCTCATTAGAATTCTAAATCAAAAGAGTGAATCAAAGCAGCTAACGTATTTAACCATGGATTGAACCTCTAATTGTGTGTGTTTTTTTAATTACAGCCAGTTACCCCATTACCACAGAACGCAGCCGTATATTGTGACTGGTTTTTATGCTCATTAACTATCCAGATTTTTATATAAGAAAACAACGGGCAACGAAAGCTCAAAGAATCTTCAAACTATTGGTAAAAGGCTGGAAATCTTTTCCATCATTTCTTTTAATATGTTTAAATTCCCAGGGTATTGTAATATTGCGTTAAAATTACTATTCATTGTGAGTCTTCCTCTTATTTCATTGAGTTCGACACATTCTGTTATGTAATGCTGGATTGGGCCTATTTCCCCACATATACATTTGTTGCCTCGCATCCTTCCGAATCTGTAAAAGTATTCAGGAAATCTTCCATGGCCTAAGAGTTCAATTGGAAAAATTCTGTGACCATAGATATTTCCATTCCTCGATACATGTAAATTATCACAGATGCAACTATCTATTTCTATGGAAATACTTTTGCAATTTCACAGTTCTCACAGTAATTCAACAGATAATATACCAGATAGCAGCCGGATCCTCCACAAAAATTCATTTAAGAAACGCGTTTTAATCTCAGCACTAAGGCATATTTTACAAATTATGCAAAATTATGCTGAAAATTATACTTTATACAATAAATATTACAAAATCTAAGAAGCAGCCTTATATCGTCCCAGAATAGAGGCCGTATTGGTGAAATGCCAGATTGAAAAGCACATTATATTTATAAATGAAAATAAACCAGTTAAAGGATTAACTTTTCAAATATAGAAGTACTTTTATCATGACTGGGGACATATGACTGTATACATGTTAACAGGTGTTTGAAATGATTTACCGTTACCAGAAAGATAATGCTAAATGGAATATTATGAATATTTATTCCTAAAATCTTTACCTATACGGATCTTGAAAAGGATTTTATTGCACAATCAAGAGGTATACAGTCTTGATATCACGCAGAATGTACTTGCTTCAGTGCAGTTACACTTATAGTGTCGTCATCCTGTGCCAAAAAAGAAAAGTAGAAATTTTTTTTCGTAAACACAATGATCCAACATCTACGAGTTTGCCCAGATAATAAGTTCACCTTTCACCGGAAATTTATAAGATTCTAAAATTTTTCTTTTAAAACGAAACTAGGGAAGGATAATTAGCTTACTTTTCACAATTTTGAAATTCTAGATTTTAGAAGGTAAAAAAAAAAAAAAATTATGGTAATTTACAAAAAATTGTAATCCCTATCACAAATTTCAAGTTATCATGTGAGAACATTATTATTTTTTGAGTCATTGTTGTTTGTCTTAATTTAAGTCATCAACCATTTTAAACCGGTTTCAAACAATCATACGACTATCACATTACGCAAGCGTCGATATTTAAAAAAAACAACGATGGTTTTTTCTAACTCAAAATCGGTTACGAAAATACGGTTTAAACTCGTTTGGAATGATCACGTGATTATTGCATTGAGCAATCGTTAATTTTTAGAGAAGCTGTGTGTGTGTGTGTGTGTGTGTGTGTGTGTGTGTGTCATTTCATTATAATTATCATCATACGAGTAATAATAATATATCTTTCGAAATCTTTCCTTGCTGTAGCGTGTTGATTCCCGTTTTCTTCTTTGTGCTTCTTCGGGCCATAACTTCTTACAACCCTTTATTTCCTGCCCGCGTATTTTGAAGCTTCATAAACTCCGAACCAAACAACAGCATGTTCTCACATGATTAAAAAAAATTAAGATTGCTACTTATCCGAAACCATAATCCATTACCACTCTACATTGATTGATTTGAGCTATGTGGAAATATTTCTCTTGCGAAGTAAGTTATATTAAAGTGTAATGTTTTCCTATAACATTGGTACCTTTAAGTTTTCAAAACAAAATTCAAACCAGCAGGAATGATTTCCCTGAAACTTTCTAGCATACTCTTATCCCCCTCCCGCGCATCAAATTTCGTATCTTGGGAATGCCTTGCTTGGCATTGATGAACAATAGTTACGAACTACTTATAAATATTTGGTCTAAAATCTATATTCCAATAACTTTTAGTTCTAAGCATATTTAAGCTACCTTGTGTGCTACCAGACAGACTGACATTATACTAAAAATGTGTTTTTTAAACTCATGGTGATCTGAAACTTGAAGATTTCGTCAAAATCCCGTTTCAGAATTTTTTTTGGCGATTACAGTACTTCCTCTATACTTTATATATAAGAAAATAACAGAGAAGGAAAGGAAAAATTCCACGAAAAGCTTAACATCTAAAATTTAACTGTGAAAATTAACTTTATTATTCTACATTGATATTGAAGGAAGATAACTAAAAGTGATTTTTCAAGTAAGCTACGAGAACAAATACAGATTGAATGAAAATGTATAAGAATATTGTTGTTGTTGTTTTCATACACTGAATTGGCTAAGGCGTTACATTAAGTTACAGCCTTAATACATTAGTTTGGTTATACAGCCAAATAATTAAAATAATTTAATTATGTTAATCATTTTTTATGTAATCTAGATATTTAAAATAACTGACAAAACTAGACAAAAAAAAACAATCCTCTATCCTCTATCAGTAATTTTGACGACTTTTATTTCATATGGAAGCTCATGATGTTTTGATATGTCATCAATGCCATTGTTCCCTACCATCCATCATTTCCGACAGGATTCCAAAAAGTATCATTTCACTATTCATTGTCTCTATACGATCTCATAGATACAATCATTGCACTGATTTCGCCAATTTCTATTCCGTTTAAAAGTGCATAATATCTAGATACATTACTGACCCCACTCAACTTTCTGCCATTGCCTTTATTTCCGAAATATCTCGCAAAATTAAGCTCCAGCTTCAATCTTCAATAATTGGATCCATTTAGTTCATTAATTAATTAAAATATTCTGGGATTATTATGAAAATGTAGTATTTTAAATTATATTATTAATTTAAAATACAATTTTCTTTTTTAAGTGATGCGATGTCTTTTCTCAAAATTGATTGACATGATTAAACTAATGCTATTAATATGCTGGGAAATACGGCGAAGGCAGTTGGCTCTTACGTGTCTAAGCATTTTAATTATAATTTATTACATATATTTCCAAAGGAAATGTTCTAAAGAAAAATAAATTTGCTTTCTGGCTGAAATGGGTTTTATTTTTGTAGAATTAATTCCTTGCAAATAAAATCTTAAAATGGTATTCAAAAGAATATTTTTTGAATAAACTTTCTTTAAAATCGGAGGGCTTTCTTTATAATAATTTAGATTTAAAGCGTAAAAAAATTAAATAAAAGAGTAAGATTTGAAATTCAAATTTTAATTATAGGCCACACGAGTGCTTCGTTTACAACAGATTTTTTAGATAAAAGCAAAAAAATCTTTTTTTTTTTTTTTTTTTTTTGTATATTTCTTTAAAAGAGGATTTTAAAAATTATAAGAATTACTTTTAAAAAATTATATAACTTTTGTCGCCTTATGAAATTTTAAAAGTTGATAATGAAGTAAATTAGATTTGCTTCATGTTCCAGTACCGTACAAGGCAACGATAACAATGGGGAGGGGGGATTAAAAAATTACTATGAAATACAAGTTTTTTTTTTATCTTATTCCCCAAAATCTTAAAATTAAAACGCTTCCAATAAATTTTACAACCTGGAAATTAATACAAGCTATGTTTCCGAACCGCTACCCTGATTATCCTGATCCCCTGAGTTATCTCTGATTCGTATATATTACAATTAATTATTATCACAAGAAAAGTCGGGTCTCGCCTAATTTGCCTGTGTGATTTTTTTAATCATGCTTTTCTTCGACCTGAAGCTCAAAAAGAAAGAAAATATTTTGCTTTGATTGGAAATTTAAAAAAGTTTTATTGGAAAATTGTGGATAATGAGACTGGACAAACACACACACAGATATATATATATATATATATATATATATATATATATATATATATATATATATATATATATATATATATATATATATATATATATATATTTGATCATCTTTATATATTTTTAGAGAAAAAAAAACGATTAACTCCATGGGATATCTATGGATTTGTTTTGAAATACATACGGATGAAAAGTTATATGCTACATATTTATACCAATTGAACAGACTCTTCCGAAATTCATGATAAAGGAAGAGGAACAAAGTGTTATTCCCATTTTCATGGAAATACTTCTATTTACTTTGTAAAATGTAGGAGGTATCTAATCCAAGGAAGAATTTATAGGTTTAGAAAAGGGAAACAATTTTAATCCTATCAGCATTCAGATCTTCTATGGATAGAGGAATACTGGATATAATTCTTTCATTACAAATCTTATTTGTGGATTTTTATTTCAGGATATTATATGATTTGCGTACATTTTAACTGAACTTAAAATATCAATGGAATAAATATATTTCATATTTTTCTAATGTAAATAATACAATGATTGAGGGAAAATTTTTATAATCTCTTTTAATTAGCGAAAGTAAAATAATTTTCCAAGAATGTTTGGCAAAACTTTATTAAAATCTTATCCAAAGATTATAAAAATATAAGAATTTTGTGATATATGTAGGGGGGGGGAGTAGACTCTATTAAGCATTCTTAGTAATAAAATAGTTTATACGTTTGTTTAAGAAAATATGAGCATGTCAAATATCTTTTAAAAAATACTTTATAACTAAATAAAACTTTTAAAAAATTAAAACATAATTCATTAAAATTTAAAATTTTTCTTGGAGATGTAATTTAAAAATTTTTATTTTATTTTTTTCCTTATTATCTTGTAAATATACGCTAACACAAAACTGATTTTGTTTTTGCAATTCTAATTAAAAGTTATTTTTTAGAAATATTTTTATACATATGCATTACATTTTCAAAAAAAATTATGTTGTTCTGAATTTTTATTTTTTTTTATGTTAAAAGTAATTTATAGCTGTTTAAAAGAACTCGAAGCATATCCAATTACCATATTGAAACGTACACAAATCCAATTTCTTTTAATGTTTAACTGAAATTTTCATTATTAACTCTTTCTCTCACCTTAGACAGTTCGCATTATAAGAGTCCTTTTTTCGATAAATGGACAATTTGATTTTACATTTTTAATTTAATCAATGTACTAATGATTTATTTAATTTTATCTTAGTAAACATGAAAATGCTTATATATATTTTTTAATGTAATATCGTGAGTTAGCATTATTAGATAATTATATAATTATAACGCATCATTAATAAGTTCCTGGTTTGACACATATATAGCAATATTGTTGACAGACTCTCGTGATTTCCGGATAGTACAATCTTCCAAAGTACGTGTCAAAATCTCATGGTATTCTGATTGTTAGTTTAGAGATTACAGTCGCTTTTGTGACCCCAGTTTTGTAATTTTCAAGACAATGGATAGAAAGGAATTTCGTGTGTTGATTAAGCACTGTTTTTTGATGAGGAAAAATACCGTCGAAGCCAAACAGTGGCTTGATAAGCATTATGGGTACTCTGCACCAGGGAAATGAACTATTATTGATTGGTATGCTGATTTTAAAAGCAGTCGTACAAACACGGATGATGCTGAACGCTCTGGTCGCCCAAAATCGGTAGTTGTTCCGGACAACATAAAAAAAGTCAACAAAATAGTTTTAAAAGACTGTAAAATGAAAATTGTGTGAGATATCTGACACCTTGAAGATATCAGAAGGTAGTGTCTTTACAATTTTACATGAAAATTTGAGCATCCGCTAGTTTGCTTGCGAAGTGGATACCGTGTTTGCTCACACCGGCCAGAAACAATAATGCGTTGACGATTCAGAGCGCTATTTGGAGCTGTTGAAGCGAAAAAAAAGGGTTTCTTGCGTCGGTATGTGACAGTGGATGAAACATGAATCCACCACTACACGCCTGAATTAAAAAGATTGTCATCTGAGTGGACAATAGCCGGCGAAAGTCGTCCAAAGCGACCAAAAACTCAAAAGTCAGCTGGCAAGATTATGGAATCTGTATTTTGCGACGCACATGGAATTTTGTTCATCGACTATCTTGAGAAAGGCAAAACTAACAAAAGTGAATATTACATGGCATTATTGGATCGATTGAGTGAAGAAATCAAGAAGAAACGGCCCCACATGCAAAAGAAAAAAGGGCTGTTTCACCAGGACAATGCCCCTTGTCACAAGTCGATGAAAACAATGGTTACGTATCACATTGATTATAAAAAATGAAATACAATTATTTATTAATGAATTCTCTATATGCAAATAAAAATATTTCCTTATTATGAGAAATTATAAAGATACTATGAAATTCAAATAAATATAACATTAAAAAATGTCTTGCAGAATCTACCATTTACAATAATATAAAGAGTTAATTAATGATTAATCACCCAGTACAGTATAAATAATATAGATTATTATATTATAATATAGATTAAATATAGATTTATTGATGATTTTAATAATGAATCACGAACCCACTCTGTAGTACTATTATTTTAAAATTCAAAAAAAAAAAAAAAATCAAAAATTTGTTTATTGAACAACAAAACTAATAGAAATTTTTTAACTGACCTGCCTACGTCTCTATTTAATCAGAACCTTCAGGAAGTAACCTAGCCACATTGGATTTACCATGTGGTATTTATTAAATACATATGGATGATTTAAGATATTTCCATATCTCTTGAAAATACGAGGGTTGGAAACTTTAATAGTGGCAACTATTTTAATACATGGAATATAAAAGAGATTCATATCACCATGTTTTACAGTCCTTCAATATAGTCGCCAGCATTGTGTACAACCTGTTTTCAACGATGTGGAAGAAGCAGAACACCTGTAGCAGCGCCTGTTCTGTTCATAGTTCGAATGGACCGGTCTACTACCGCAAGAATCTCTAGAACAGTTTTGAAGCGAATGCCACTAAGTGGTTCCTTCATCTTAGAAATTAAGACAAAGTCACAAGGGCCTTAGATCTGGGGAGTATGGTGGATGGTAAAGTATTTCCCAGCCCCATCGATCGATCAAATCAGCCACAGCTTGCGCTGCATGCGACCGAGCATTGTCGTGAAGAATGATAGGGACATTCTGCAGAAAGTGCCGCCGTTTTTTTCTCAAAGATGGTCTGCGTTGGTGCACCAAAAATGATCAGTAATACTGCGCATTGACAGTCTGCTGTGGGGAAACGGTATGCATTAGCATGACACCATCACAGTCATGCACAAGAATCAGCATAACTTTAACATTGCTGGGGTTCTGAAGAAATTTCGAACTTCGTGGTGACCCGTAATGACGTCATTCGTTTGATTGGCGTTTCAGTTTTTGCTGGTACGATCTGGCCAAAGTCTCATCCAGCGTAATGATACGGAGTAAAAAAATCCTCTCCTTCGCGCTCATAGCGCTCCAGGTGGGTTCAAGCAGCATCGTGTCGTAGCCATTTCTGCATTTTCGACAAATGATGTGGAACACATCGCGAAACAATTTTTCTCATGAGCAGGCGTTCCTTCAGAATGTGCAGCTCAGTCGTATGCGCAAATCCTGTCTGTAAGGCCAGCTCACGAATGGCTTGGCATTGATCACTGTCCATTAGTGCGGCAACAGCATGCACTTCTGCTTCGCTGATACTAGGACGACCTGGTCGATGCATTCCTGCCACATTTTGGCATCCTTCATTGAAGGCTTTTACCCATCTTGCAACAGTTCTGTAAGGCAAATCAGATTCCTTGCAAGCCTCTTGAAGCCCTAGATGACATTGTCGTGCTGTACGACCTCTGGCACATTCAATTTTTACCCAACTTCATTGTTTTTGTTTTGAAAACATCCTGACAACACTTACTTTAGACCGCAAGCTAATGCAAGGATCAGTTCTTCCCGTCACTCCACATGCGCGTGACGTAGAAAGGTCTTTTTGCTGAGATCTAAAGTAGGTATGTAGCTAACGTGTGGTATACGTGACATTCTTTGGTTTTATTGCGTAGCATTTTTTCAGCAGTGTTGCCACTATTAAAGTTCCAACCCTCGTCTATTTGTGCAAACATATATATATGCACATTTCATTAAGTAACAGCAATTTTTATTTTAAGAATTAAAATGCTTGCAACTATAAATATATGTTGTTTGTTTAAGCAATATAATGAGAATAAATATTAATTTTTAATTACCTAATAAACGTAATTACTGTGATAACCATTGGATTCATATGTGAATGGCTAAAAAAACGTAATATATAATTATCAATAATAAAGGTACGTGTGTGCGTATTTTTATCAACATATATTTATAGATATATATTTTTTTATCAACATATATATCTTTAACAGCATATCTTTAGACCTAGATCTGCTACAAAGTAGATCTGCTTAGACCTTATCTACTTTTAAAAGTGAAAATGTAAAAATGAAAAAATGTCGCTCAGAGATAATTAAATTTTTAAATAATTGAAAACTAAGCGAAACTTTCGACATTTTCCCACCGTAATTAATAAAATAATTACAGCCAAAAAAAATTTTAATTTTAAGAAAACGCAAAAATTATCTTTTCATTTATACAGATTTAGAAATTTAAATTGTATCCTTGATCAAAAAAATATTTCATCCATGCTTTTTCATCGATTTTTGATCATGAAGGTATGAAATTATGGCTTATTTTCCATTACTGAGTAGTTTTCTTATTTTAAGTATATTTTTAATATACTTTTTAAAGTTTATATTATTTGCAATTTAGATTTAATTTCGCCAATAGGCAATGATGAAAAATTTTTGAGCCTATTTTTTAAAAAACTGTTGTTTTTTAATGTAATATAGCTGGATTTATAAAAATATCTTTCTTATAGCTTAAAAATTGTTACTTTACTTCACTTCTCTTTGAATTAGAAATTTTATTGAATAATCATCTGAATTGTTACACAAATTAAGAAAAATATTCTGCAATATATATAAATTATCAATACTGAGATATTCTACTCTCTGCTCTTATATTTTAGATAAAATTGTGTAGTTTCAGCAAAAAAAAGTTTTTTTTTTATTAGTTGAAGTTTAACTATGTAAATTTTTCTAATTCATTGAGGAGATAGAAAATCAATAAAATGAAATTAGCACAATGAACAGAAGGGTGTAAGACTTTAAAAATAGTACGTATTACATATTTATCAAAGTTTCGAAAACGACCTGCAACACCTAATGCAGGTCGTCAAAAAAGGTTAGCATCAAATTTGTTTTCACCATTAATTTAATCCTTTTAGATTCTTCACAACATATGGAAACAACCATCTAATTCGCTGGATTATAGCAAGTCAAAATTTTCCATTAATTATTTAATAATTTAAATTACATTTTTATTTTTAAATGATATAGCGTTACATATATAATATTTCGAGAACAGAAATATCTTGTCAACTTTATAGATCACTTCCTTTTGAGCAATTTACTTTCTCTACATTTGCTAATGGACTAAATGAAAAATCGGATTCGATTTTTTTTTCAAATCCCCGATGATACCAATAAACAGAAGAATTTCAATATTTTCTGTTATTTCTCGAACTTTAAATTCTTCTATTCCTGTGGGAAGAGGAGAGAATTCCAAATTATCAATTTATAAGTTCAATTTCTCTATTTCATGAAGCCGTTTTTCCTTCAAGAAATTAAAACTATTTTTATTTACGACATAAGTCTTGAATTGGAACAGATGCAACTTCTAAGACCTTATCAACAATTTTAGCTGATTTATCTAATATTAAATCTTTAACATTTCCAAAAATAATCTGCATCGTTGTAGGCAAAACGCTCTAAAAAATTTTCCTGAGGTCTTCAATGTCTAACAACTTTTTCTGAGACCTTCAATGTTTGCAAGTCGGCTCATTTTCAAAAATTCACCGGATCTATGTACAAGTTCTATTACCATATTATATAAAAATCTGTTGCATCAGAGTTCATCAAAATATCTAGAAGAAATAATGGGAGTATATGGGAAACCGCATAATAGTATTTAGTTATAGATATTGTGGCGGGCTTCGAAATCCCCAATT
Source organism: Argiope bruennichi (assembly GCF_947563725.1). NCBI lineage: Eukaryota > Metazoa > Arthropoda > Arachnida > Araneae > Araneidae > Argiope > Argiope bruennichi. Next base: position 77,665,789 of record NC_079153.1, on the reverse strand, counting down.
TAAATGTGTTTCTGCGCATGTAAAAAATGATCTGATCGATTATAAATTGGACTTATCTTAGACATTATGCCAGAGAATCTCAATATTCCAAGCTAGTTAAAAAGACTACGGCCACTTCTTAAAGAACAGTTTCGAAGATAGTATATGCTACATCAAAAGTCCTTTAGATGCATATGCATACTTAGATGCATATGTACACGAAAACAATGTTACAAGTACATTTTAATCCAAAAATCAGTCAGCATAGATACCACTATTGCGTTATTCATTATATCAAATAATTTAATCCATAATCAGAAGCTTAAAACAACGTATTTTATTTTTCCGTTGCTGTTTTACAATACTAGTATAGCTCCCTTCATTTCTACTTCTTTTTTCTTCTAGTACAATTTCTCAAAAAGTCAGTCTGTCGAAGTTTCCAGAATTTTTGCAATGCACGTTTGCTTCAAGATGCCGGGTTTACCATTCAATCTAAGTATGCATTACAAAATCAAGATATTCCTATCTTACATTAATGGCCCTTCAGAACTTCTCATAGGTAAAAAGATAAATACTACTCTTCCCCTTGTGAAGATCCATTTACAGCCTAATCCAGTGAACAAGAAAGTTCTCGAAGCTAAAAAGGAATAGAAAAATTTTTGAAAGAGCTGAAAGAACAGAAAAAGAATTATGACCAACACGGTGTTAGAGATCTTGAAGAATTATATTAAAAACATACAGTCTGTTTTACAGACTGAATGGTGACGCGAAAGGCATTTGTAACGGATTGGGATGAGCGAGGATAGAACCTGGAACCTTGTGCTTTGCAACCCAGTAACATGACCACAATACAAAAGCAATGGGGTCAATTCACGGTCACGTGTCAGGTACCAAACAAACTGCTTCTGTTCAATTTTCAACCGTTCTGCGCATGTCGTGATGTCTGCCGATAACGTTGACGAAACCATTGTTTAGTAAATATTACGTTAGCCGATCAATTATTAAAAACTTCTGATTTTTTTTAAAGATATTATTTTGAATTATTTTCTCCAAATTTCGTTATATAATTTTTATTTCTTATATTAAAATTTTAGTTAGCATTTTCAAAGAAACTATTGTTTTTGCATAATTAATTAACATCGCTTTTTAATTCGTTTGGTGCCGCTTTATTCTTTCCTCCTCCCCCCCCTTTTTATCCGAAGGATACATTTTGACAAATGACTATGGCAGTGTTTTTGAAAAATTACATATGTTCTTTTTTACATATTATTTAAATATTACTGAATGCTGAATCTTATGAATATAGTTCCCCGAGTTAGTTCTTTATAAAATAATTATTACTCTTAGATAAGTTAATATTTTAAAGCTTGCTAATAAAATACTATATTTTTTTTCTTATGTAATTACTTTTATAAATATTGAGACTTTGATGTTTTCAGTTTGCTCAGAGGAAAGAACATGAAACTCAAATTAGTATATATTGAATAAATTATGTTTACAATTTCAAATTATGAAATATAAAAGGTATGGATAGCTGTTTTTTTTAAATCTATGCAACTTATGAATAAATAATTTCATTTTAATTTGTAGAAATCATTAAAGAAAAACAAACAAAATCACGCTTTCATAATTTTTATTCACACATTACAAATATATATATATATATATATATATATATATATATATATATATATATATATATATATATATATATATATATATATATATATATAAAATATGTGATAATTATTTGAAAAAATATGATCAAATGTATGTTTCAATGTACTCACTAGTTCAAAAAACTAAAAAAAAACTATTTATCAACAATTATTTTTCTAGACACTTAGAAATAATATATAGTACGAGAAGAATGTCAATGAAAATGATGAAATCAATTTTATTCAACAGAAACATCCTAGATACTAAAGAACAGTTTTTTTTATCACTAATAAAAACATAATGTTGAACAATATACTTTTAAAGCAGAACATTTATGAATTTTTTTTAAATGCTAAAGTTACATTGATAAAAATTACATTGAATGAATATCATAAAATAAAACAAAAACATACAATACAGCAAATTTAAGAATAAAAGCATGATATATATATATATATATATATATATATATATATATATATATATATATACAGAGAGAGAAGTTAAATAGGATATAAAGAGGAGTTGAAAGAGACACTTTTATGCTTTCACAGAATTTTATAATTCAAAATTGATATGTTAAAGAAATAGAAAAAAAAAAGTGAAACATGCATATAGCAATGAAGTTGGGAATAAAAATTATATAATAAATGTTGAGATGGAAATTGATTTTCAATGAAAAGACCTTTATTTATTAAAATTGAAATCACTGAGGTGAATAGTGTTATAACAGGATATTATGATAACAGTCAATTTCAGTTTAAATACAATAAACTATTGACATTTCATTTTTAACAATAGAAAAGTTGTTTGATATAAATTCACTTTGAATCCATCACAAACTGTAAATGTAATTAGAAACCTAGTAATATTCACTTCCACCTAAGTTTAGCATTATAGCAGTTGTTATTTTTGCAACAGGAGTTTGTTTACTTACATTAATTAAATTTAGATAAGATTTTGTAAAAAAATGCAATGTAATAGTCATGTAAACATTTTCAAACCTTCTAAGCATATTCAAAATTATTAGAAATTTCATCAAATGTGAATAAAGTAAATTAGAAATGCACTCGCGATTTTGTTTGATTGTTTTTGACGGCAAATCGCTTACCGATTTCTTTTTCTTCGAAGAGTGTTTCTAACAAATTACTGAAACAGCTATATTTAATAAATGGACACACACTGAATGAATTCTTCAAAGATCGGAGCATATCACCGACTTCGAAGGCTTGAAAAAATCTATACCAAAGCTATCAACCCAAGTCAGGATTGTTGAAAGGGAAATAAGAAAACATTTTATCATGACAGTCACTCTTGTGTTTCGCATTAAAGCATGCATCCATCAGCACGCCAGTATTTCCTCTTTTAACACATAATAAGAAGGGGAAAAAAATGACTTCAAATGTAAACAAAAAATCCGCTTCATACTGCCAGAGAACGTTAATGGTAGACTGATCAACGAAAGTGGTGCGGATGAAACTTAAATGCCATGCGCAAGAAGTACATGACATGTGACTTGGCTTATAAGCTTTCACCACACATTACAAAAAACTATGTCCATATCATACTTGATAAGCGTATACATAGAATGAACCGAAAGCTCCTACTTTGAATTAGAACTTTTTATGTCGCCAAAAACCAATACTCCCCTGACGATGGAGCCAACTCCTTTGAGTCAACGTCATATCAGCCACTAAAAGTTTCATCATTAAGATAGCTCATGTACAGAAACAAATCCTAATTCCTTTATCACCAGGAATAGTAGAACTATTGGATTGGACACTCTCTCCCCCCCTCTTTCTATCCTCTTTTTGCTATAAGCAAAGCCTAAGAGACTTATTATGTCGTGAGGCGCGAACTTGTTTGTAACTGTAACGCGGTTTCGTTTGCCTTTTGAATTCATTGAAAACCTGCGCTAGATTTAATTTTGATATTCAGTAATTCTCATCATTCAGAGCTTTCATTCAAAAAACTGTTTCTAACAAGCGGTATTTTGGGATCCTTCTAGAATATCTCAAGTCATTTGATATGTTGTTATTGTTACAAAAAAATTCTATTTTTATTACGCTTCTATCAAAATTGTTGTGTGATGACTAATAAAATCTTCTGGAGCAATACTAAAAATATGCATTGGCATTATACTATAGGAGTTAATGTAATACCTCCTACACAGACACAAACAAAAAAATTTCCTCTTATAAATCTCGAATTATGTTTGGAATGGATAGTGAAAATTTGAAGGAAAGAAGCGGAGTGTTATGTGAGATACATTTATTATTTTACTTGAAAAAATATAAGAAATTAATCGATAATTTAAATAAAAATATTCAGTTATAATAAATTTTTTTAAAAATGTCCAAACTCTTTGCATTATATTTATTTTAATAATATCAATAAATACAAATTTATACTAATAAATTTTGAAATATTTTTATATATTCAAAATATTCTAAGAAATTCTAAATTTTACAAATTGACAATATATAAATAAAATTTAAGAACAAAAAATTAGAATTCCTGTGAAAGAACTATAATTACATTTAAGAAATTATAAGACCAAAAATTTACAATTATTATTCATGACAAAGGAACTACTTGATCTTAAAACATCAAACTCAACTTCTGCAATGGGTTTCAAGTTTCAAATGAGAAGTCGTAACTTTATACATATCCACAATATCCATTATTAACTGATTAACCTACCTAGTAATGCTTATTAATTTCTTCTAAAAAAGTCAGTAACACATGTTACTGTTTGAAAACAATATATTAAATTCTAAATCAAACAAAAAAAAGTGCAGAAATATGATAATATAATTATGAAGAATTAACGCATCCTAAAAAATCATCTAGATCATGTCAATCTTTAACTTTTTACTTTCAGATGATACAGCTGTTTTACCAGGATTGTTAGGATTTTTTAAATATAAAATACAAGTAATTAGCCTTAAAATATTATACATAAATTGTACCTTATTTATAAAAAAAAAAAAAAAAGATTTGCTAGGAATATAAAATATTCACATTCAAATGTTCAAACTTTAAAAGAATTAAATTCTTAGTTCACTCATAAATTCATACTTTGACATTTAATAAATGTCAGAATTTTCGGCATTCCAAAATAATCGCAGTGAAAGTTTCTTTTCATATTATTTTTATGAATAAATGATTATAAAATTGGTGAAGTTTTGTTTAACTAGCCAAATACAGCAGAAAATTTTATATAGTTTATTCAGCATCATAATATAGTGCCTGTGATAGTAAAAATAAAACTGTGATACAATGCCATACCTAGGGTCCTGACAAAGACAAAACCCCTAAAGAGCACCTTTTTTACTATGGTGAGGAAAGATAATCCATTTGTTGCAATCAAAGAGGACATTTTCAACAAAATCAATTAAAAAAGGGGGGAGGCATTTTTTTAGCTTTCTTCATTGAGGAGCCAAAGTTAAAGAAATTTTTCAGAGTTTGGTTCCCATAACCTAAAAGCCCAATTATAGGGAAGTTGACATAATCATTACCAGGTTTATATCACCCTTCAGGTGGTGAGATTCCTAAAAGTTGACATAATTTAGGCAATATCTAGGATGTGTGAATTTCAGAGTTTACAAATAATCATTCTTCCTTGTTGAGTGAAGTATATTGCATATTAAGAAACAACAACGCAATAATTACAGGAAACAATACAATAATGTATTAGGAAACAACACGCAATATGTAAATTTTGATATACACAGACATTTAATTATTATTATTTTTTAATTTTGACATTCTTTTTCTGAAATTTTGTGAATCTTTATTCTAACCTTATCAAAGAAAGGATACAAAATCTTATAATAAGGTCTGTTTTTAATGATTTCTCCTTTCAATTTCAGAATTTTAAAATTGGTATATCTTAATTATGATGATTGCTGTGTTTTTTATTTCCATTTATTTCTGATAAGGAAATAAGCAATCAATGATGTTTAGTTAAAATTCTAATATAACTCACTACACTGCAATAAATCATATCTTATCCAATGAGTATTATTTGCAGTAAGTATGGTGTCTTAAAAATTTAGATAATTTTCTGAAATTAATCAAAAAACTTTTTAAAAATTATTTTAGTAGATTATTTGAATAATTATTTAATAATTATTTAGTAGATTATTATTTTAGAAATTATTTAGTAGATTATTAGCTTTGACTTATTATTTTTATTATTTTATAATGTAACTGTTTACTGTTTAATTTATAATTTGTTGATTCTGATGAAGCTTTGAGAAATTCAGTGTCTTTATATTAAAATCATAATCTTAAACAATGGGGAATTGTCAACTAGAAACAAGCAGTGTAGCAAAAGAAGGAAAAAATAAATTCTTCAAACCCCAAATTTTTTTATTCAATATCAGAATTTGAAATTTTTTGCATTTTAGCTGTATAAAGGAACAGATTTTAGTATCTTTAATTTTAGTATCTTTTGATCCAAAAATTACCAGAGTGATGAATTAAATGTATAATTTTTAAAAAATTTCTGCTTGGAAAATTATTTTTTCCATTTAAGTTATTGATTTATATTTCAAAGACTGTTAAGCCTCTATAATGTGAAGAAATGCTCATAATAATTAAAATGAGGCAATTAAATAAATTAATTCAAATGATTAAAAAATTAATGTTCTTCTTGCTGAGTTAATCTTAGAATGTTAATTAAATATTATTTTTCAAAATATATTTATTTATTTATATTTTTTGGTAGGAGAACTATACTTCTTCTCTAAATAATTGATTTTTAACCCACTGACTGTAATTTTTTAAAATCACCATTTAGATGTGATATTTGCAAATTAGTTCAAATATTTTTCAAACAAAGTGAACTGTTAATATGTGCTAATAATTGCATGATAAGATAAAAATCTGCAGTTATAAAAGATAAATGCACTAAACCACCAAAAAAACAAGGTCCAACAGAAAATAGCCTGATTGACAACCTATGGAAATTGTGGGATAAGCAGTTGGAGGGTTAATCATATTCAAAGAAGATAAATGATATGTAGTATGCAAGAATTATTTAATAATTAATTCAAAAAGATATTTATATACATGAAAATAAAATGAAAGGAAAATATTTTAACATTTTTGACTTCAGTATCTGAATTATATATGCTACTTAGCTTTGCAGTAATTAATAAAATTGTATTCAATATTTATTTCATTTAATAATATTATATTTCATAAAATAATATTTCATTTAATAAAATTGTATTTCATTTAATAAAATTGTATTTAATTCAAACTTCCTTCATTTGGACCTCTGCTTGCTTTGTATAATTTTAACATTTGCATTAAATAATTTTTTTTATGCATTTCTGAACTGTAGCCAAGAAAAATTTGGCTATATTTGAGATTTTAGCTATTTATGTTTCTGTATATGCATGACTGTGCATCAAAAATTTTATAATCTCAGCCTCACTCATAAATTTTATAACCTAGCATTTAAATTTATAACAAAAAAAAGTTAGATATGAGGACATTTGCACTTGCTTTATGGCATTACATTTGACTTTTATTCATAATATATTTATTTCCAAGACTATGAATTTTATTCGTTTTCCTATTTTTAATTTGTTTTTATATCATTTCATCTAATATGTATATTTTATGCATTGAGATAATATTTTTATAGCTGAGTAGGATGAAGGAAATTTGAAGTATAACATTGTACTCCAAATAGGCTTGCTGAGCAGAATATTAACATAAGATTTTAATTGTAAGCTGTAAATATTTTAAATATGATTTTGGATTTGATGTGATAAGTGTTTTAATATATCAAATCTATATTTGTGGTGGCTTATTATTTTGGCTGGGTCATGAGAATTACTCTGAAATATATTAATTTTATCAAATGCCATAATATGTGTAAAAGTTTGCAGTGAATATTCTAAAAAAATAGTATACTTTTAAATTCAAGTTGAAGTTGCAATTTAATTTTAATTCAAGTAATATGTACATGTTTCAAGAAATCTTGTCACTCTAATTTACATAACTTATTATGAACTATAATTATATATTAAGACTATAAATAATAATGAAATATTAAAACTTAAACTATAATTATATATAAAAATTAACTTTATACATTTAATATATGTTATTAGATCATTATGTTTTGAACTTTTTTTGTTGAAATATTTGAATTTTTGTTTGTATGTGTAATTTTTACAAATTCTTAATCTGTGTCTTTACTTACAGGTTTCATTTGTGTCTCCATTCACGTTATTTATTTTATTTCTTTTGTTTGTTTTCCTTATCCGAGTGTACCACTACCGTTATCGTCTGTTTGAAGCATATTACCGAGATATTCTGGACGGGTTCAGAACTACCGTGGCTGTATATTGGGATGCTGTGTGTTGGGTATGGCATGGTAATCAAATTATTTCATTTGAAATTATTTAATCATTGAATAATAGAACATCAATATGGTGTAGAAATAGGAATTCTAACTTAAAAGTTTACTTGAGTATATAAATTATGTTTGTCTTTATTCTGGGATTTTCATTTAATTTTGAAATTTGATGTAAAACTTTTATAGATTAGATAAACAAGTTGTTTATTTTTTCACATATAATTGCTGGCCCCTTATACTATAAAAATATTCTACAATCTAATCTTTGAATTATCAGCTTTTTTTTAATACTTACAAATGTAAACGTATGTGATTAAAAAAAATATTATTTAGTCATAAACTGTACAAAAAGCTTTCATACAAGTATATTTGTTTGTAAACTTTTAATGTTTAGCATTGAGTACTTTTTCAATATTGTTCTTTTTGTCTGCTTTCTTTGTCCAAGCTTATCACTATCATTATTGTTATATTATTAAATCTAACTTCTAAAGTTATACATACTACTCTTCTCTTATGGTTAGTTCTTAAAATTTATGAAACTATGCTTTAAAACATCATCTTATCAACAATTTATTCTTAAAACTTAATTTTCCCACAATTAAATTTTTGTATATTACATTCAAATAGGAAACATTGCATGTCATTTTAAAATGACTAACCATCTTATCAAATTATAATTATTGAATACTTAACCAATATTTAATCATTATTTATATTATTCCTTATTATTTATACTATTTTATTTTAAAAAGCAAATTTTTTGGAATTTCTGGAAACTTAGTATGTTTAATGTTATTGTCAAAATTGTATAAAGTATTTGATAAATGTTTAGATGACTTCTTATTTTCTCACTTATTTTAAAATTGTTCTAAGACATTTATTTTTAAAATAATAAACACTTACAACAAAATAAAATGTTCTCTTTACTACCTTGATTTCTAAATTTTGTTACACAATATATGTTTTATTCATACCTTTCATCGTGATCTAGTAGCCTTTTTTTCTATGAGCATTTCTCATCTGAGCAATATAAAAATACTAATATCATCATCAAAATTATCTTAAATATCTACATTTACTGTAATTCATGGATATTAGTTGATATGGTTTTGAAAACATGGGCAATTTTTCTGAAATTCAGAATATTTTTCAACAGCAATTCACGAATGTCCTCGCGGCTGTCGATGACCAATTGCTCATATTCTTCCTGTAGGATGTCGAGAATTTTCTGGTTATTTTTATGCCTCATTTGCACACCGATCACGAGTTCGAAAGTAGTAAATTTTGTACTCTGTGGAGCAGTAGAGTAAATACACGATGTGTTGCTTGAACATGAGTGTAACACTTCCTAGGATCATTGATGGAAAGTTTGGCAAGCAGGGGGATAAGAGTTCCATGAACCCTTTCCACCTGTCCATTTCCTCGGGGTATTCCTGTGGTAATTTGAATGTGATTTATATTTTGATTCGCGCAATAGTTTGTGAATTCCTTGAAGGTAAATGCGGAACCTTTATCCGTGATGATACGCATGGGATTTCCGAACACTGCTTCCTGCAATTGCAGTTTCGTATTTGCATCATTTGCAGTGACACCTTTAACAGGATATAACCAAACAAAATTTGAGAATGCATCTATTACGTTGAGTATATGATTGTAATTTTTATTGGTTGACACTAAGGGTCCAATAAAGTCAACATGGTAAGTAATTAGAGGAAAGTTTTCCTTCGGAATCGGATGTAAGAACCCTTCAGGTTTACCACACTTTCGGTTGACTAGGATGCATTCGACACAGTTCTATATTACCGATTCAGTACTTTTTTGCATATTCGGGAAAAAATAGTCACCGTTCGATAATGTTTTTAGTTTTCTCCATGGCGAAGTGCCCTTTTGAATGCGCGTTCTTAATTATTTCGTGTTTCATTAGTTCAGGTATAACAAGCCTGAATGTTGTCCTGACATTTATACAAAATATTATTTTGTACCACAAAATCAGCTTCGTTGTTATCTTTACATAGGTCTTTCAATTTTTTTTAAGTATTCATCTGACATCTGTGCCACTTGCCCTCGCGTTGTTAAATCATCAGAAAGTGCAGTCATGACTGTTGGGTATCTACTAAGTGAATCAACGTGACGCATTTGACTGCCTGAGCGATGTACTATCTCATAATCAAAATCTTCGAGGAATAAAACCCAACGCGCTATTTTAGGAATTAATTCTTTTTTAGTAATAGTCTATTTGAAAGCAGAGCAGTCAGTGACAATTTTAATTTTAGTTCCTAAAATGTAAGTACGGAATTTTGTTAATGCTTTAATAACAGCTAAAACTTCTAGTTCATAGCTCGATAAATTTTCTTCCTGAGGTGTATTTTTTTGCTCATATAAGCTATGGGATGTAAATTATCATCGTCGTCAGCTTGAAGAAGGATTCCACTGTAACCTAATTTGGAAGCATCTGTATGGAGTTCCAGTTTGGAACCTGGTTTGCACAGATGTAAAACTGGATCTTGCGATAAAGCTCTTTTAAGGGTCTCAAACGCATTTATTTGAGAGAGACCGAATTCAAATGTTACATCATTTCTAAGTAAATTGCTTAGAGGTCTAGCTATTAAAGCATAATCTTTAATGTTCTTCCGAAAATATCCCGTTAAACCCAAGAAACTTTGGATTTGTTTTTCATTACGTGGTTGAGGAAAATTTTGTACTGCTGAAATTTTTTCAGTTGATGGCCTAATTTGTCCATTTTCGATGACTTGATCAAGAAAGTTAATTTTTTCTTTCAGAAACCGACATTTTTTTAGATTTAACTGTAGGCCAAATTCAGAGGCTATGTGTAAGACGCGTTCCAATTTTTGAATACCTTCAGAAATGGTTTGAGAGGGGATGATAATATCATTCAAGTAAACAATTAAAGTTCCGTCATGTATTAATTCTTGAAAATTTTTGTCGGCCATTGCCGATCCGAAGATAATTTGACGAAAACTAATGGTGAAATTTCCGGATTCTTACCGGATCGAAGATTATTTTTCTATTTCCGAGGTCATTGCATCCAGGACGGAGCACCCACGCGTGGAGACATGTTAACTCTGGCTCGAAAAACAGGCCTCTACTAATCGGATTATATATCAAATCAAATATCTCTCAGGGGAAAGCCCGGTTGAGATTAATGCTTAGAGATGGCTCATATTACAAGAATCACACACTAATTTAACATAAACGTATTTAATGAACTGAACGCTATTACAGTACTAAATACAGTTTTAATGGCGGGAATCAGATAGCTTCTTATTGGCTGTTGACTGATGACGCGAGCGCCGCCAGGATGACGTTCCGGACACCACACACACACATATACATACATATATATATATAAAATTTTCACAGGTATATAGCTTTTCCATCTTCCTCCCATCTTTGTATGCATGCATCACCACAGCTATTACTGCATTTTTTTGGGGAGTCCTGTTCCTTTTTTTTTTTTTTTTTTTTTTTTTTAAAGTTTCTCAATATCTGTATTTAAGAAATCTGTAGACGCAGTGTAGCATTATATAGCTGTCATACTATGAAGTAAATAACAAACAATGCAATTTGTAAACAAATAATGTTTGTAATTCCAAATGTGTTATAAATATTTTCAATTTCTTCTGCAAACATTTTAATTTTTTGAATTATTATGCGTGCATCTGCCTGATTGAACTAAACTAAAATTAAACTGCTATATAAATTGGAAATTTTATACATTTCTTTAAACATATAAAATCAATTTAATTCTGGATAAGCTAACTTCAATCCAAAATTATAAAATACCTTTCAAAATAGACCTCCCTAATAGAAAATTAACAATTTTATGTTTTAAAATTTGTTTCACAATATAAAATTCTTCTAAATCTTTATGTATAATATTTCCTTTTTATTATATTGTCACAAAAGGAAGATCTATCCATAGTCAGCGTGGTTCAGAGGTAAAGTACGTGCTTGCAACACACAAAGTCAAGGGTTTGAATCCCAGCCAAGTCGTATTAATTTAAAGGTTGAACTTTAAATTGAATTTTTTATTATTCATTTGTTAATGTTCTAGAAGCTTCTAGAACTTTCTATAACCTTCCTTATAATTCTAGATTGTTCTGTAAAGGTATAAATTCTGAGTTCCACAGGTAGTAGAATCGGTTCTTCGCCTGCATGTTACAAGTTGCTTAAAGCTAATAAACTTGATATAGTGTTACTTTGTGACTTGTTATTCTTTGCATCTTCATGACAATATTCAGTAACTCTTAATATTTTTTAAAAATTATAGTTCAGAAAATTGAAGGATTTTAAAAAAATTTATTATATTTTAATGATTTATAATTTGATGCATTAGTTTCAATTATTTCATAGTACAAATATTTATCTTACAAACTTTCTTAGATGAGAAAATAATTTTAAGTATTTTAGGTTTCATGGTTCTCTTCCCCTTCCTTAATGAAAGTTTGGAAAAAAAAAAAAAGTGCTATTCATTGTAATTTTATTGTTAATATTTGCCATAAAAATATGCCGATAAAAACAATAGGAAAAAATTATTCATCCATTATTTGGATTGAAAACTAATTAAGATTAATTGCTTTCTTTTTTTATGATTTTATCTCTCTTTTTTTTTAATCCATGCATTTATTCCATGCTATATCTTTCAGGTTATGAGATGGTTGGCTTTGAAAATATTCCTGAATCTAAAAAAACAGCTGCATTAATAGTTTTCTATCATGGAGCTATTCCAATCGATTATTATTATCTTTTTGCCAAGACCATTCTTATAAAGAAAAGATATATTAAAACCGTGGGAGACCATTTTCTTTTCAAAATCCCTAGTAGGTTTTGTTCTTATATTCTTAATTTAAAAATATCACTCTCATGTTTCTTAAACTTTAAAATTATATATATATGCAATGAATTTTGTTCGTCCTTATGAGAAGCTTCTTTTTTTTCTGATTAGCACAGAATTTTAAGCATATAAATAGAATATTTCTAATTAAAATCAACATTTTAAATATTATTTTGTGGTAAGTGTAATCTTAAATCTCTTTTCTCAAAGAATAATTGATGTCTATTTTGATGTTATATTTATATTACAATGGAAAAAAATCTGTTTGATTTCACCTGTTTCATTCATTTCCTTTATCAGGGTTTTAATTTCAACATGCCAAATTTTGAAATATATTTTTCAGACATTTGCAAAAAAATTGTGTTTAAAAAAATTCAGACATACTTATAAACTGTCTAAAATTCACTTTTTCCATTTGATATATTACTAAGCTCTCTACTGTGTAAGCACAGTGACCCTGGATACAATTTTTATCCAATAATTGATCTGTAATCAGTTTTTAAAGTATAATGGGGAATTTTATTATTACATTTAATTTATACAAAATTTAATGGACGGCAAAACAGACATCAAGGGAATAAATAATTAAAAATAAGTTATTTTCAGTAATTATTAGATTTAAATACTGCTGCCAAATTATAAAACCAAATGTTTGTTACTTAATTCTAATGTATTTTTCATAATAGTTTGTAATTTCTGGATGACTGTATTCCATGTATTTTCGGGACCTTATCCCATTTGTCTCCAGTATTTAAAAGAAGGCCATCTTGTTGCTATTTCACCTGGAGGAGTTCTTGAAGCCCAGTTTGGTGATGAAGACTATCGCCTTGTATGGGGAAAAAGAATTGGCTTTGCAAAACTTGCAATTGAAGCTAAAGTAGTAAGTAACTTATTTTTATAAACTTAATTTTTAAGAATTCATTTTCAGTCATATTTATTCAGATTTTTCTTAGATTTTATATGTTATAGAATCTTTTGATTCCACGGTAAATTAACTTTTTTTTTCTATAGCTGCTGAGGCAATATTTTTATCCTTTAGCCTTTTAGCTTGTGGTGGTACAATGAAACCACCATTTTCTAAAAATTAATTTCCAAATGTTTGGTGGTTACTAATCGAAACCAAAAATTCTAAAATAATATTTTAAATAATTACCTAAAAATTTCAGCACAACACTTAACAATCCTCTTATATACAGAAAAAGTTTTCATTTTGAGGCACTTTCAAAATGTTTTTCAGGAAAGAAAAAAATATCAGAATGTACATACAAATTTGTTGTACATACACATTTTTTTTCAAAGAAAAATTCTTTATATTTGACATTTTGCTAGGTGGCTTTAAATAAATACCACTGTACATCTAAAGCATGAGATTTAATTATTTTCTCTACTACACTCATGTCCATAAATTAAGGATAATGCCAGAATCGGCAAATAAAAGTTATGAAACAAAATAAACGTGGGTTATTCATAAAGCCCATTTATTAAATAAAAGATAAAGAACAAAAAAGATGGATTATGTATGATATCCTTCATAAAACTACGATTCGTGCACCCAGGAGCAATTACAAAAAATATCTCCCTTACAAAAACTTCACTTTATATTGTTGGTATGATGGTTAATATATACATTGTATGTCACCAAGACGATGAAATGCAGTACGTACAACGTCTGTCCATGCTATCAAATTATCGAGCTGATTTGGGGGAAAATTACACCACTCAACAAGCAATGCTCTCTGAAGTTTCGGTACACATGTAGAAGGTGGTTGACTCCTCGGTCAAGCGTTGTAAAATATCTTCAATAATTACTATGGATGTGATATGAGAGAGCACTTTAGTTGCGAATATTTACATAAAAAGTTTCGATATTAACACCGAGAAAAGGAAATCTGGATTGATATGGAGTTGAGTTGCAACTGGTATGACGCTTACATAATCTCCCACCTTGCAATTTTATGGAATACCGGAAATTGCAACAAAAGTTGAATCTATTGGGAATTTTAATACGTCTGCCAGCTTTAGTGACATCAGGAGCTACTTTGGTTATATAATCATCATCTTCAGTGGAAACGTGATCTGAAACAACTGGAGTTGCAGGAAGTTGAGGGTTTGTATGTTTATCCTTTTGCTGATCAATGAATGGTAATTTTTCAGAACTTCCGATTTCCAAGGAATAAAGTATCTGGAATGGTCTTAATTTTCCCCCTTGAGCTGTTCTTACTCTGGCGACTCTTGAATGTCCATCTGCCCCAGGGAGGACTTCAATTACAATTCTTAAAGGCCAGTGAAGGCGTTTTCCATGTTTCAAGGAGAATGATGTCTCCAACGTTCAAAGAATCATCTCGGTTGTGACGACCTTTATGCACTAACATTGTTAAATATTCGTTGCGAAATCTCGTTTGTAAATGCCGTAGTTTTTGAATAAAACGTAATCTTCCATTTAGGCTTTTATTGTCGATTTCGTCTAAATCAGTTGTATCACTACTAGGAATGCCTTGCAAGAAACAAACAGGTGTCAATGACCTTAGACCTTCTGAATTATCTTCAATAGATATGAGAGCCCTGGAATTTATTGTGGCATCACAGTCACATATAAGAGTTTCCAATTCTTCATAATCAATACTCTTTCGGTCCAAAATTCTCCTTAGCATTTCTTTTAGCATGCGGATCATCCACTCCCACCATGCAGCATTTGGAGGGTTGAAATTCCATTCAATTTTCTTGATAGTGGAAAATGACATGATCTTCTCCCAATCCAGATTTTTCAAGGCAAAACTTGAACCAACGAAACTGGTGCTGCTATCAGTGTAGATTATGTTAACTCAACCTCTCTTAGAAAAAAAAATCGTCTTAGAGCCATTATAAAGGCTTCCGTGGACAAGGAATTGACTAACTCAAGATGAACAGCCCTATAAATTGCACAGGTAAAAAGGACAATCCATGTCTTTTCTCCAGAACGCAAAAACAATAGGCTTGCCAAATCAATCCCTGTGACTTCAAATGCTGCAGCAACTTTTATTCTATTTTTAGGAAGAGGTGCTAAAGGTGGCTCAGTAGGTTTGTTATTAAATCTTTTACAAGTGATACAGTGAGAGCTTACTTGTTTTGCTATTTTATTGACAGAAATAAACACGTAATTTTCCCTCAAATTGGAAATGAGAGTTCGAAATCCGGCATGCTGCAATTCACAATGTTTCTGGTGTATCAGTCGACGAATTATTTCATGGTTACCCGGCAACAATATTGGGCACTTAAAATTCTCTTCTTCATCTCCCAGTATGAGCTTAGTTCTAACTTTAAGAACGTCGGAATCATTTTTGAAAGTTTGCATATTTTTCAATGCTTTCATCTTACTTCCTGCAAAACTTTCCTTTTGAATTAGCTTTAGCAAACATGTTCATAGGTTAGTTCGGTTTCCTTACATTTTTGTTTAAGGCGACAGTTTTTAATGAAACGTAGTATCCACGCCAGCATTCTTAAAATCTTCGTATATTTCGAGAAATAAAGTAGATTGTCAGTAAAGTGTTATCATTCAAAGGCCATAATTCTTGTGACTTTGATAACCATTCTGGACCTTCCCACCACTTGCTCTTTAATAAAATCTTTGCATCACAACCTCTTGAAGGAAGGTCTGCTTTATTCATAATGCCGCATTGAAAAGAGGTAGTCGACTCTCCATGGCTGAATGGTCATAGCACTGGTCTCATAATCAAGAGATTGTAAGTTCGAATCCTGCTAGAGACAATGCGATTCACGGTTTGTGTAAATTTTATGTTTTCCTTTATTTCATGTTCCAGCAGATTCTGGACCTTTAGTTTACCAGATAGTGTTCTGGACTTTTCTTACTGTCACCAGGAAAGTATTCTGGAACTTTCCCATTAGTATAAAAGCAGAAGATTTGTCATTCACTGTGTTCCGAGTTTAGTTAATAAATTAGTTTAGCTCTACTTCTTGTGTGTGTCATTGAGTTCCACACTAAAGTACCTACGTAACAATATGACCTGGCACGAAATGTCAGTTATCAGAATTCATATATTTTCTTATATCAGTTATTCTATTTCTTTCAAATGTATTTCAAGAATTATCCCGTTAAATCCAAGGTAAGACAACAGTCGAGTCAGTACAAAAGTATACTTCATTAAATTTTACCTCAAATCCATCTGTCACCTGGCAATATAATCGGGATAATATAAGATTTTAACAGTTCTAATCGAAAAAAATTGTAATTTCCTTTGTTGGTGACACTCTTGATTTACTTGCTACTAATTGAACTGAAATTTTCCCACTATATTCAGCACGTAAGAAAATATACGCGGTATAAGAGACTTCACTGGCGTCACTGAAACAGTGAAGACTTGTCTGACAATCTTTAAAAGGATTTGAAATTAGCCTTCTTGAAATTTTGCAATCTTTTAGATTGGATTGGATGTGATAATTCTCTGGCGCAAGATCCTTTTCTAGGATATGCTGCACCGAAAACACAGTTCACTTATCGAGTTTCTCTTTAGTTCCTTAAGATCCAACGTAAAAAACTGGTAAAACAGTAGGTAAAAGTACTATAATAGTAAATTTAAATTTCATTAAAAATTCCAATTTTCTTCAAGAACGGAAATAAATTTTTATGGGGTCTTTCTCCTATAAGGAAAGACAAGTTAAAATCAGAGGAGTTAAAAAAGTTAATAGAGGAGTTAAAAGTTAATCTTTTAGAAGATTTACATGTTTGTACCAGGCTAAAAATTCATTACATATATCTGCTAGAAGCACATCACATCATCCCCATTAATTTTTCTTTTCCAAGTTTTTTGTAGAATGATCTTTGGAATTAGAGTAGTTGGACTCGTAAATTTGTTGAGCAATAGATAATAATGTTCGTTTAATTATATTTTCTTCTGAAATTGTAATAGCAGTGTTACATGAAAGTTCATCATTTGCAGTATCCCAGGAAAGTCTTTGTATTGGAATATATCTATTTTTTTTTTCTACAATTTTTTCAGAAGCCTTGTAAATCAAATTTGGCTGCAGACATCAGTTCTTTAGCTTCAGAAATAAATTTGGCTGCCTCTTCCCTAGTTTCTAAACTAGTTATGCAATTATCTACATAAAAAGATTTTTGAAGTTGGCGAGCTGTTTCTTTCCTAACATCTGGAACATTCTCTAGATGATGAACTATCGTTGCCTCAAGTAAAAATGGGCTAGGAGAAGCAACAAATACCACTCGGCAATGTTTCAGGGTGATCAATTCCTCACGTCTTGAAAAATCTTTCCACCATAAAAACTTAAAATAATCTCTATCCTTTGGGTTCAGGCTGATTTGTAAGAAGGCCTTTTTAATATCTGATGTTATTCCAATAGCATTTTTACGAAATCGCATTATCAACTTTGGTACTAATTCTAGTAAATTTGGACCATTTTCTGAGCAATTATTCAAGCAATTTCTTGTAGAGTCTTTTGCCGAGACATCGAAAACTGGGCGAATCTTTGTAGTTGTATCTCCAGTCTTTATTACAGGATGATGAGGTAAATAGTGTCATTTATTCTTATCTTCATCTACAATTTCGATAATTCCCTCTCGAATCCACCTATTAAACACGTCATTCACACATTAAACAATTAATATTTATTAAAAAAATTAAAATAAATAATAGAGGGATAAAAAATTAAAAATTCCCATTAAACACACATTAAACATATTCGCTTAAATGTCCTGATCGAATAAGACTTTTTGTAGTTACATCAAACGCTTAGTGACTAATTCTTTGTTACTTTCTAACTCTGGATATCCACTTTTCCACGGCAAACATACTTCATATCTCTTGTATTCATTTCTCTTAATAGTTTTAGGGGAAAATTCAACTGTTTCTTCATCGGCTACCTGCCTTGATTTAATTTCTACAGGATCTCATATACCGATGGCATCTAATCTCCATAATTCGATCAAATCTAAATTGGTAACATAAATAATATTCTCCAAAGATTTTGACTGTTTAATTTGTTCATCTTGAAATGCTCATTCGAGTTTTGTTTTTATGGCTACTAAATTTTTATCAATGTGTTCAATTGATCCCTTCAGCAATGCACCAAGATAATCTGCTCCTATTAATAAATCTATTTCAGCAGTGTTTTGCTCTATATCACCTAATTCTATATTTTTTCTCTTCAAAATGGGGAAAATTTCAGGATTACTTACACGAGGAATAGCACCACATATTTTCTTTTCATCTAAAACGGAAATGTTGTGCCTGCAATTTGAACACGAACTTTGCAGTGTAATATTATACACATTATGGGATTTTTGTTTAGTTTCACTGCTCCCAAAAAGTCAGTGACAACATTTCTTGATCTACTGGTTCCAAACCCAGTTTATCCACAATATCCTTTTTTATGAAAAATCTCTGAGCACTGGTATCGAATAATCCTCGGATAATTAAAGATCTGTCTTTATTGATGATTTTCACCAATACCATTAATACTAATCTATATGAATTCCTCGGTGACAAGAGAATCTTAGCATCTAATTCAGGTGATGGATTTTGTTTTGTTTGATTTATATTTGTACACATAATACTATGATGTTTTTTCTTGCATATAATGCACTCCAATTGGGGCCTACAAATGTTCGAATTATGACCTGGTTTCAAACAAATAAAGCACGCACCTTTCTTTTTTAATGTTTCTCTTTTCTCTTCCACTGACGTATCAGGAGCTTTAAAGCATTCTGTTGCATTATGAAATGACTTATTACAAAATATGCATTGCTTGTCATTTTTATCAGCTCTTTTCTTTTCACTCGATAAAATGCAAGCTGCCGTAGGAATTTTATCTTTTGGTTTAATTCTATGGAACTCTTGATCCTTCGCAAAACTGGATCGAGCAAGTTGTAATCTCTCATCACTTTCGACTTCCGATCGAAGAAATTCTAAAAAGTTTCCCAAAATATTCGATTTGACTTTATTTTCAACTCCGCTACGTGTTCGTTCCCACTCTTTTATAAGATCTTCTGGAAGAGCTGATTCTACTAATGGATACAGCATTTCTTCGTATTTTTCAGATGTCACTCCTAATGTCTCCAGTGCTCTTAACTGGGTTTCTAATTTATCATAAAGAGCACGTAAAGTGAAATTTTCTCCATTCTTTGCTTGCATTAAAACAAGATTCAAAAGTTCACGAACATAAATTTGGATCAACAACTCATCTTTAGCAAAATGCGTTTTCATTTGTTCAATATCTTTATTATAATTCGCGCCCGACGACGGAAAACTTTCTACTAAATCTCTTGCCGATGAACCAATTTCCATCACTTGCAAAAGATATTGAAATTTATCATCCGAATCAATACTATCATCATCGTGAATTTTTTTAAATTGTCCCCAGAATCTGAGTCAGTTCTTTATATCGCCGTCAAAACGTTTTAATTCCAACTTGGGGAGGTGAAAAGTTCATTTTGTTTCGTTTAATACACCGGAAGTAACACTATTTTCTTCTTTCGTAGCCAAAACAAAATCAACTCGTTTTCATAGCAATCCACTGATTGCGATAATTTTCCGTTATGTCAAGGTCATTAGAAAATTCTTCTTATTCAATATTTTCCATTTCGAACCATATTACTCTAATTTTTTCATCTAATTCAAATAACCTTTCAGCTTTATTACTTAAAATATTAAATACCGGTATCAATTCAATTTTATTTACCGGTTCCGTTTTCATAGCATTTTCAAATTCTTTCAACGATTTTGTAAATAATCGCCTGAGTTGTGTTCTCTTCTGTTTTAGATAATCCATAATCCTGTCTCGGACGCCAGTTTGTAACATATCTTCAATAATTACTATAGATGTGATATAAGAGAACACTTTAATTGCGAATATTTACATAAAAAAGTTTTGAAAGCATATTTACATCGAGAAAAAGAAATCTGAATTGACGTGGAGTTGAGTTGCAACTGGTATGACGCATACAAGCATATTCCACACATGCTCAATTGGATTCAAGTCAGGTGAGAATGCTGGCCATTCCATACGGATGACATCCTCAGATTGAAGGTATTCATTTACGATGTTTACACAGTGAGGATGGGCGTTGTCATTCATAAACACAAATTCTGAATCAATGGTAGCATTAAAAAATTTACATATTGTTCCAAGAATGATATCTCACTATATTTGGCTGTCAAGGTTCCAATTTGAACATGCAGATATGTTCTGGAGCCCAGTATAATTCCACCCCAAACGAGCAATCCTGCACCATTGTAACGGTGCCATTCAATGATCTCTTGGTGATAACGGGTACCTAGCGTTCTGTATATGAAAATCCGACTTCAAGCTAACCCTAAATTAGTTGGAACACCTCACACAAGTCCACTGTGACGACATGTTCTCTATTCAAAGCTAACCACTGGCAACAGTGAGTTGCCGTGAAGGAAACACATCTGACAAGATTACGAGCATATAGACCAGTGTGTCTTAAACATCTGTACACGATTTGGCTTGAAATTGTCGTACCAGTTTCTGAAGACAGCTAACGAGATAGATCTGATGGTATGCTCCGTCTGCTTCTTTTGTCAGTTATTGTCAAACATCGGTCGTCATTTGGTGTTGTAACTCGGAGGCGATTTGTACTGTAGCATCTTCTGACATTTTTATCATCTTGAAATCGTTGCCAAAGCTTAGTGATGACACTTTGGGAGATTTCAAGTTCCTCGGAAATTTCCATTTGAGTACGCCCAAATTCCAGATGTCAGATAATTCTACTACTCAAAAAAACATCCAGATGCGACTTTTGTGTCATAACTATTCGTTTGTGGCACTGACCGGCTTATAGAACGCTTCTGAACACTTTTACCTCTTTCCCACCATTATTTATCTCTTTATTTATCTCAGCTCTCTTTATCCATCTCTTACATTCTCGTCATTGTGACGTGCTATCGGCAAAGTCCGGGATAACCTGGTTGGTAGGGCGTTGAATTCGCGTCCTTCGGTTGCGAGTTCGAACCCCGATGGCAGAAGACTCTCCGTGTGTGTATGGTGGCTGACGCACATATAAATCTTACGTGGTCAAAGCCCTCTTTATCGAGAGTAATACCACTGGGGGTATTTGGATCAGGGGTGATCGTTCTTTGATTCATGTCTAAATTACTATGTATGGATGAGTGAATGACATGCATGAATGAAGTCCGCCCCATAAAAAGGGTTGTGACGTATGTGTAGCTAAATCGTAGTCTTGGTCCTAGATGGCGCTACTGAAAAAAACAAGAGACGCACCCTTGGCTTAAAATCACTGTCTGTCAGTGGGCTTGTCTATGACAAATGCCATTAGAAACAACAACAACAATGTCTAGTGACATCCTGCAATTTGCATATTATTCTTAAAGATGGGTGTGATAATTCTACAGTTGAAATTTTTATTTTAGAATTCAATTTCTGTGAGATTTTGAATTTTCCTTAATTTATGGACATGAGTGTATTTGAAATGCATTAGTGAAACAGAACTTCCCTTTTTTTCTTTTCTCCTCTAACTCAACTAATCAAGTGACTGATAATTTGTAGGAGTTTTGCCATTTGTTTTTTGGATGAGAAATTTATTTATATTTGGGTGAGGTTTATACAAACAAGGGGTTAATTTCTTACCTTTTTGTTGCTTTTTTTTAATTGGTTGGCATTCATATTCTGGGGATGTTAAATATATTTTATAATATAGCATAATTTTCTTAATTTTTAAATAGTTAATTTAAACATTATGTTTCTTTATAGCATGAAATATAGTTATTACTTGTATTTGAAATCTAACTGTCATGCAAAGGACTTGATATTTCTGAAGTACTAGCAATATTTGATGTACTTCCTTCTGTCATAGATTTGATTGTATCAAATGAAGGCAGTGATGCAGAAGAGTCCTCTTTTTCAGAAATAATTGAAAGGACATTGAGGAAAATAACATAAAAGATAATGAACCTGAGGATATAAATATACCAGGTCTTTCATTCTATTCCATTTCACTGGAGAAAACACAAAATCTTAAACAAAACATGTATGTCGTTTGTTAAGTGATATTATAAAACTTAATTAACCACATGATCTAAAGAAGATAATCCACTGATTAGTATTGAAAACAGAACTTTTGCTACTGTGGTGTGTGCTATTATGTAGTAGCTTTTAAGCTGATAGCTATTGTTGTGTGCATATTTGTTCTTATATTTAGTGATATTCTAAAACAGAATTAATCACATGATCTGAAAATAGTGATTGATAAGGATGAAGAAAGGTATTAGTGAATATTAAAAAAGTATATACCATCATTAGGTGATGAAAGGTACAATTTTCATGAAATAAATAAAAAGTTAAAAAGACTCAGACAAAAGTAACATTTCTAAATTTTTAAGTTGGTCTGAAAACACTCTATTCACTTCAAGAACTGTCTAATAAATGCAGTAAAAGATATGCTGCAGCATAAAAATCTACTGCATATATCTATATCTATCTATCTATCTATATATATATATATAGAGAGAGAGAGAGAGAGAGAGAAGAGTATAAAGTTGAATGCAAGCCCTGTTTGGTGTAAACTGTAAGAAAGCATACTTAAGCTGAGACCATCTTTAGAAAAGATACAGTTTCATCCTTCCCCCTTAAAAAATTCTTAACGAGAAAAATAAACTAGCTATAAAATGCTGATAAAAATGTAATTCAGTTTTAATTATAAAATCAGTATGATTAAAGAACTTGTATTAATCAGTGGGAAGATATTTTAATTCTATAATTGATGTTAAAGTGTGCCTGAGTAAAAGTGTTAAAATGTTAGTTTTTAATTATACAATGTGCCAATAGATGGCAGCATGAGCAATTCTGTATGCTATATATAGGTGTGCTCACTAAATAAAATTACTTCTCTTCCTGCTGTCTCCAGCTAAACAGGTATGTGATTGATTCATTTGTGTCTTAATTCTTGCTTCGCTGCTCTTATATTTAACTCTGATTTGTTCAGGTTATGGGCCCAGGAGAGCTTTAAGAATAAGATGTTTTGTAAGATAATTATGATAAATATATTATTGAATTAAATGAAGGTCACGTGGAAAGCCACATGGTAGTAGGCCTAAGTGTATTTGATACTATGATTGATGATTTTTTTTTTTTACTGTAATCTTGCATTTTTAATTAAATAATTAAGCAAATTCCTATATGAAAATAAATTAATTTTAATAGAAAATTTATTAAAATTGCTTTCAAAGGAACTTTGTCTTGCTTGATTAGGGTTAAAAATAAAAAAAATAAAAAATCAGGATTCAGCATGCCTGGGGGAGAAGGTTCATTCAATCATAGGCAGTTAATTGGTAGGGCTAATTATATGGATTGGAAATTTGCAATGAAAATGCATCTTATTAAAAAGGACTTGTGGGATTATGTAGCAGGCATTAAAGAAGATACTGCTAAGGATATAAAAGCATTATCTTACATTGTTGAGGGGGTAAGTGAGACAATATTTAATGACTTAAGGGAATTATCTAGTGGGAAGCTGGCTTGGCAAGTGTTAGCAGAAACCTATGAGGATAAAGGTATCACAAGAAAGGTCTCAATAATAAAGGAACTGGTTAACACTCGCTATACAGACTGTAAAGATATGTCTGATTATTTGCATAGGGCTATCTCAGCATATCAGCAGCTGAAATCTACAGGCATTAAGCCTGATGAGGAGTTAATTGCTGGGATAATTCTAGCAAACTTACCTGATAGATTTGAGCCACTCATTATGGCATTAAAGAATTGTGGTGAGGAAATTACTGTGGATAATGTAAGAAATAGATTATTAGCTGAAGATGTGAAGCCCCAAGTAGAAGCTAATAGGGAAAAGGCTTTTGTTAATGAAAAGTATAAGAAATTTTTTAAGGGTAAATGTTTTAAATGTCACCTATATGGGCACAAAAGCTCAGATTGTTCTAAGGCTACATATAATGAAAGGAAATCTGAGAAAAGAAAAGATTTTAAGACAAAACAACCAAAGAGGGAGGAAGCTTACATGGCAGATGTGTATGTTAGCGGCTCTAATCCAAATACTAATGTTTGGTTTATGGATACTTGTGCTTCGTATCACATGACTCCACACAAGGAATTAATTGATGACTATACTAAGCCTAATGTAAAATTAATTAAAACTGGGAGTTCAGTGATAGAAGTTGAGGGCGTTGGTAATGTAACTTTCCTCTTGTCTCGAAATGGAGAGAAAGTGCATGTAACTTTTAGTAATGTCTTGCATGTACCCAAATTAACAGCTAATTTATTGTCTATTAAGTATTTAAATAAAACTTTTGGAATGGTTAGCACGTTTACTGGAGAAAGGTGTTTGGTCTATAAAAACAAGCATTTAGTTGCTAGTGGGACAGGTGTTGGTGACAATTTATATTCACTAGATATAAGTAGTGAGTGGGCCTTGATAACTCACAATATTTCAAATGATTTATTGCATAAAAGAGTAGGTCACTTAAGTAAAGCGGGAATGACAAAGCTGAAGGATATGGTCGAAGGCTTTACTTTTAATGGAGAATTGCCTGATTGTACTTCCTGTATCAAGGGCAAGATGCATAAGCAGCCGTTTTCTAAGGGAAAGGCTAAACGTGCCAAAGAGATATTGGGTATTGTGCATACAGATGTATGTGGGCCAATGAATGTCGCATCAATTGGTGGTTCTCAATATTTTGTTTCTTTCATTGATGACTTGTCACGAATGACTTTTGTCTATTTTTTAAAACATAAATCAGAAGTGTTTGAGAAATTTAGGATATTTCAGTCACATGTTGAGAAACAAACTGGCAGGTCAATTAAAGTATTGCGTTCAGATAATGGAACAGAATACATAAATAATGAGATGATGAAATATCTAGAA
This sequence comes from Argiope bruennichi, assembly GCF_947563725.1. Classification (NCBI taxonomy): domain Eukaryota; kingdom Metazoa; phylum Arthropoda; class Arachnida; order Araneae; family Araneidae; genus Argiope; species Argiope bruennichi. The sequence goes on along the minus strand of NC_079153.1, from coordinate 77,640,046 downwards.
TTGAAAGGGATTCAGCATCAAAAATCTATTCCATATACACCTGAGCAAATGGGGGTAGCTGAGAGGAATAATAGAACTCTTGTAGAACGTGCAAGATCAATGTTAACTGATGCTCATCTTGATAAAAAATATTGGGCAGAAGCTGTTCAAACTGCTAATCATTGTAAAAATGTTTCCCCTACAGTGGCAGTTACAGGTATGACTCCTTATGAAAAATGGAGTGGAGATAAACCAAACTTGGAGTACTTGAGAGTTTTTGGGTGTCGTGCATTTGTTCATATCCCTAAAGAAAAGCGAACAAAATGGGATGCTAAGGCAAGGGAAATGATGTTTATAGGGTATTGCCAAGATAGGAAAGGTTATCGTTTGATAGATCCTGTAACTAATGAAATAATAAATGCGCGAGATGTACATTTTTTAGAAAATCAAATGTATAATCTAATGAATGATGGTAAGCCTAAATTTTATGATGACTCTTTATTCAGTGGGAGTATATCTAATTCTTCAGACAATGAAACTAATGGTTCCAATAATGAAACAGAAAGGTTAAGAAATGATAATGCTGAAACTGATTTGCCAGATAATGTTGTTTCTCATAGTGATGAAGCTATTGATAATAACACAAATATAGGCAATTCAGTTGATAATTCTCCGCCTGTATTGACTCGTCCATACAGAGAGACAAAAATTCCAAATCGTTATCAGGATTTTGATATGGATGGTATGCCAGATTTGCAAATGCCCAATTTAAATCGTATGTGTTATGTAAAAGCTTTGGCAGCAATGACAAACGATTGTTGTCTAGAACCTAAAACAATTGAAGAGGCATTGAAGGGTCCTGATGGGAATCATTGGAGAGACTCTATAACTGAAACTATATTGGGTCATATCAAAAATAAAACGTGGGAAATTGTAGACCAACCTAATAATAAAAACATTGTAAACTGTAAATGGGTGTTTAAAATTAAGAAAAACTCCAAGGGCGAGATTGAAAGGTATAAAAGTCGGTTGGTAGCTAAGGGCTTCTCCCAGATTGAGGGGATAGATTATAATGAAACATTCTCACCAGTTGTTCGTTATGTTACATTAAGAGTTTTGTTAGCATATGCAGCTATTTATGATTGGGAAATTGATCAAATGGATGCAGTTATGGCTTTTGTGCAAGGAACCTTAGATGAGGAAATTTATATGAAAATACCGGAGGGTTTTAATGAATACTATGGAAGAAATCATGAAAAGAAGGTTCTAAAATTAAATAAAGCATTAGATGGCTTAAAACAAAGTGGCAGGCTTTGGTATCAAACTTTGGAAAAGGGTTTGGTTGAAATGGGATTGAGACAAAGTTCTTTTGATAGTTGTGCCTTTATTAAAAGAGATCAAAATGATCTAGTTATAGTAACCATTTATGTTGATGATTTGTTAATTTTTAGCAATTCTGTAAAGCTTAAAAACTGGGTTAAAGATGAACTTAAAAGGAGATTTGAAATGAAGGATTTAAGTAATGCAAATTATTGCTTAGGAATTAAAATTGAACGTGATAGAAAAAATAGGTCCATAAGCCTGAATCAAACTCAGTATATAGAGAGTATGCTTTGCAAGTACTGCATGCATGAATCACATCCTGTCGCAACACCTCTGGACTGTAACAGTTCATTAAATAAATTTACAAATAGTAATGTGGATATGAGGAAAATTCCATTTCAAGCGGCAGTTGGAAGCCTCCTTTATGCTGCTCAGGCAACTCGGCCAGATATAAGTTTTGCAGTGAATTTAATGTGCCAATTTTGCAACAGTCCTAGCAAAACACACTGGACTGCTATAAAGCGTATCATGAGATACCTTAGAGGGACCACAGGAGCCACGCTAAGCTATACTAAAGACCATGGTGATAACGTTATTGGATACTGTGACTCCAATTATGGAGGTGACGTAGCAGATAGAAGATCTACTAGTGGGTATGTTTTCATGATAGGTGGTGGAGCTGTGTCATGGTCTAGTAAAAAACAACCCACAGTTGCAACAAGTACAACAGAAGCTGAATACATGGCTCTGTCTGCTGCTGCCAAGGAAGCTATATGGCTCGGAAAAATTGTGACTGATTTGGGAATTGCACACGCTAATGGAATAACTGTGTATTGTGATAACAATGGTGCCATCAACCTAAGTAAAAATAATATGTACCATACACGGAGCAAACATATTGATATCCAACATCACTTTGTGCGGGAAGTGATAAAGAGTGGTCAGATTACTGTGGAACGAATGCCAACTGCTAAGATGATAGCAGATTTTTTAACAAAAACTGTGCCACGAGCAAAACACGAACTGTGTGCTCAATCAGTGGGTTTGACACTATAACTGATCCAAGCTGATATTTTAGAACTTTGGTGGATATAAGTGTTAGATTATTTTATGTTTATAACCAAGTGTTTTTTTTTTATATGTGTTTTGTAAACATGATTTAGATATCTGTTTGTTAATTTATGTGCATATTAATCAAGTTTCTGGTTTGCTCTGTATATTGTGTGCATAATTTAAAACTAAAGTGGGAGTGTTAAAATGTTAGTTTTTAATTATACAATGTGCCAATAGATGGCAGCATGAGCAATTCTGTATGCTATATATAGGTGTGCTCACTAAATAAAATTACTTCTCTTCCTGCTGTCTCCAGCTAAACAGGTATGTGATTGATTCATTTGTGTCTTAATTCTTGCTTCGCTGCTCTTATATTTAACTCTGATTTGTTCAAAAAGCTGACTTAATAAGAATTTTTTTAAATATCAGTTTTTCTGTAAGCTTCATCCCCTCTGATTCCCAATATAATTAACTTATTACTTTGCATTTTATTCATTAAATCATCCCTAATGCAGTTTTATACTGCTTTATAAAATAAATGTTATTGTGAACCATAAGACTTCAGAAATACTTTTATTTTTAAAAAGATATTTAAATCTTTACTAACTTTACGATAAAATGTTGTTGATTATCTCTTGAGCAGGAGTGCAGTTATAGTAAATAATAATATTATAGCCTTAATTAAAAGCTAATTTAATAGAGTATAAGAGATAGGACATGAAAATTCTCTCTATGCAATTTATTTATTTTTAATTTCTAGACAATGCATCAACAATATCACGCTGTTAATCTACTATTCATAATTTTTAAATGTCTATCCTAAAAATTCATAAATTCCTCCTTTTTATTTAAACTGAATTATATTATTAAATATATTTTATATCTAAAAATTTTGTGTTAATAATAAATATATGATAAATGACATTGTTTGAAATCAATGATAAAAAATTATTATATATTCTTACGTATATTTCTACAGCCTATTATCCCAGTCTTTACACAGAATATTAGAGAATCATTCAGACCAATAAAAACAGGCAAGAGTAAGTTTATTATTCTTTTACATAAAATAGAAACTTAATTGGTAGAATTTATTTTTAACCTTGAAACCTCTTAAATCATTACAATATTTTTTTTTCTGTTGTTTTCTGCATTTTTCTGTTTTAAATGTTCAGTTCAATGTGCATCCAACTTACTTTCATGCTACTCATAAAAGTTTTAATTTAAAATGATATATAAATTTCATTAAGTGCAGGACACAAATTTATGCTAAAAAATTAAATAGTGCTTTTATAGCTTATTTTAGTATATTGTGTGAGCTTTGTAATTAAAAACATTTTTTAAAAAAATCATAATGCTATAAAGCTTCTATTTTTGTAACATTTACAAAAAATTGAGTTTGAATGGTTTATCTGTTTCTCATGCCTTTTTTCATTTCTATTTGTCTTAAGAATTAAATGCAAAGCCAGTGATTTCATTTTTACTTTAGTTTCATCAATTTAAGGAATAGTGCTTAAAATAAAAAGTTTTTACAAATATATGAATATGTTTTTGGAATTGCAAAAAGTAAATATTTCAATGAATCAGTTTTAAGTTTGTTAAATTTATTTTAGTTAATTAAACTAAACATAAAATTATGTTTAGAAAAAGTTGACCATGTTATAAATAATAGGTAGCTATAAATAGTGTCATCTTAAGCTCATAATATGGTAATGACAAACCTATTAAAATGAACAAATGATTTAGAATATGAATTTAGAAATAACTGATATTGAAATAACTTAAAACTAACTGAGAACTGATTTAGAATTAACTTTAAAAAATAATTTAATTTTAACAGCAATTAATATTGTAAAGTGAAACACTTATGAAGTCAATTGCTTGTGATTTGGTCCTTTGTAGTTTTGAACTTAATATTATTATTTAAAAATCTTAAACCTAAAGGAGCAAAAATATAAATACTTTTACAAATTAAGTTTTACTTATATTACTTTCATTAGTAAATGTTGTGCATATTTATATTTTGTGCAAAAATTTTCTTATATTTTATAATATTATTTTCTATTGTTGTTCCTTACTTCATAGTGAAAGTTCCTTGATGTAAATAAAGTATTAAATAAATTTAAATGATAAATTTTATTTGCTATTTTTTTTCCACAAATATATATTAATATTTAAAATACATGATCAGGAATTTAAAATGAGATTGAAATCAATATATTTTATTGTTTCAGACTGGCTTAGAAAAGTATATGAGAAAACAAGATTGCCAGTAGTTCCTATTTATGGATGGTTTCCAGTTAAATTGAGGTGAGTTTATTTGAAATTAATGTTTTTTTTTCATTCTGCATTAAATGAATTTTATTTTTTTACTTGTATGATCTTGTATATAGATTATGCCATCATAATTAGAAATCTATTGTATAAAAAACAAATTTATATTAAAATAAATTGTAACAATTTGCATTATTCATTTTTAAAGCTAAATTTACTTTTTTTTTTTTTTTTTTTTTTGTCTTGTGTAAACCATTAGGTTATTCTGATTAAAATACAAAAGTAATACTTAGCTTTTTTTTTAAATTTATATCTCAAACTATTTTTGTTTTAAAATATTCTTTCTCAAGGATTAATAGTCTTGTTAACTTTTTCTTTTTTCAGAACATATATTGGTACTCCCATTCCATATGATCCAAATATAACCCCAGAAGAACTAGCTAAAAAAGTAAATTTCTTTCTCTATTTTTCATAGAATAAAAATACAAATAATTTTTATTATCTATTGTTTAAAAAAAATACAAATATTGACTGCAATATGCATGCTATGATGTGCATCTATCAGGATATTCCTTAATATATTTAAAAGAAATTAATACGTATGAAAAGAATTTAGTTTTTGATGCAGATATTTGATTTTTTTTGTAACAAAGTTCTGTATTAAAAACGAGTTTTTTCATATTTCCTTTTTTGTAAGAAAATTATTTGGAAATTTAAACTTGTTACATTCTGAGAAACAAGCAATTTGTTTTATTATATTAAAAATTCAGATTCTACTTTGTTTTCCATAGCTTTAACAGTAGTTGGAGATTATTTAAAAGAATATGTAATTCAGTTGTTCTTGTTTTCATTTAACATTTTTTTTCGGTTTTTCTATTTCTCATGCAGATATATGATGTAGAATAATGGATTTAAAAAAAAAAGTAACAAAACTTAAATGTAGAAGGCAGAATGAATTACACAATAAAAAAAATCTACTGTAAGATATTTTTGGAAAATATATATTCATAATTTTGAAAATTTTTCAAAATACGAGGGCAATTCAGAAACTAACCTCCGGTTGATTGAAAAAAATACACCAAGTTAAGTAAAAATATTTTAATATATACATCTTAAAACTACATCTTTGCACTATTTTTCGACATAGTCTCCATAACGATTGAGGCACTTATCGTATCTCTTCACAAGCTTTGAAATTCCTTCTGCATAAAAATCACCCGCTTGTGCCTTGAGCCAGCCTGTGACCGCATCTTTGAGCTCTTCGTCGTCATCAAACCGCTGGGACCCGAGCCATTTCTTCATACGCAAGAAGAGGTGATAATCGCTTGGCGCCAGATCTGGGCTGTAAGGTGGATGGTTGAAAACGTCCCACTTGAAGGACTCAAGAAGGGCTGTTGTTCTGCGAGCAGAGTGAGGACGGGCGTTATCGTGCAAAAAAACGATACCGGAAGTCAGCATACACGGCGTTTGTTCTGTATAGCCCGTCGTAATGTTTTTAGTGTTTCACAGTACACGTCTTGATTAATGGTCGTCCCACGTTCCATGAATTCAACCAACAACACCCCTTTGGCATCCCAAAACACCGTTGCCATCAGTTTTCTGGCAGAAAAATCTTGCCGGGCTTTTTTTGGTTTGGTAGGCGAATCTGAATGTGCCCACATCTTTGATTGTTCTTTTGTCTCAGGGTTCACGTACTTAATCCAGGTTTCGTCACCGGTCACGATTCTGTTTAACAATGGTTCTCCTTCGTCCTCATAACGTGACAGAAAGTCTAATGCAGAGGCCATTCTTTGACTTTTGTGGTGGTCGGTAAGAATTTTGGGCACCCATCGTGCACAGAACTTACGGTAACCCAATCTTGCTGTCACTATCTCGTACAAAAGAGTCTTAGAAATCTGTGGAAAATCAGTAGACAACTCCGCCATTGTGAAACGTCGATTTTCACGAACTTTTGCATCAACTGTCTGAACGAGTTCGTCAGTCACCAAGGATGGTCTACCACTCCTCTCTTCATCATGAACGTTTTCTCGTCCACTTTTAAATAAACGTACCCATTCACGGACAACTCCTTCACTCATAACTTTTGGTCCGTACACGGCACAAAGCTCACGATGAATAGCTGCTGCAGAGTATCCTTTGGCTGTAAAAAACCTTATAACAGCACGCACTTCACATTTGGCGGGATTTTCTATTGCAGCACACATTTCAAACTGCCACAAAAACTAAACTAGCGCAGGTACGATGTTCACTCGACTACGGCTTGATGCCGACTGACCTGCTGAGCGTGTGAATGCACAGATGGCGCGCTACTCCCCCCACTACCCGCACTGTGACCAATCGGAGGTTAGTTTCTGAATTGCCCTCGTACTTATAAATATATTAGCTACTTTTGACAACCAACTTATTCACTGGGAATAGCAACTATGGGCAATGAAAATTAAATCTTGTATGCCTAAGTTGTTATTCAAGATTCCCCTAATAAAATAATTTTAAATTGCAGACTATAATAGGTATTTAAATTTTATTATTTTAGTAGCCTTACATGTTTTTGTTCACTGTATACAGAACATCCTTAATGGTATCTAAACATTAACTTTTACATCCTTAATACATTTAACTGTATGCCTCATTCAACATCTGATTAAATTGATTAATGTAGATTAAATTTTCTTGTTCTTGATGCAAACTATGCAGTTAATTTTAGCAATAAAATGGTACAATATATTTTATATTCAACAGTTTATTAGCTGGATTAATCCTTGCTAAAAAGAAGAATTAAAAAGTAACAAGCATGGTATTTAACTTATCACATATATTTCATAATGTGCTTAATATCTTAAATGACTTTATTCCTAAATTACCACATATATGAAGAAAAAGGTTGAAATAAAAATGATAATGTATTGCATAGTTATTTAAAAAAGGAAAAGGAAAGAAAAAAAGCTGAATCGTACTTTCTTGTATTTCAATAATTGAAGAAAACATCAGTTGAATATTTATAGAAATAACAGAAGCTATTTCAATATCATTATATAAAAAGTATTGTAGCAAATAATGAATAAAACTATTTCGAAAAATTTATTAACATTGCAGGAAAAAATTGACATCAACACAATCTGCATCATCTTTACAAACATAATTTTTGATTGTAAAATTATTTTTGGACAATAATGTTTTGAAAACTATTACACAATTTTTATTAATATTCAACAAATTAAAATTTCAAAAAAAAAAACAAAAAAAAAACAGTGCAATTTTTATTTTTTATATTATTTTTTTGTTAAATTTGGTAATTCTAGATTAAACAGTTTGATTTGTAAAGCAGCAACAGAAAAACACAATTACTTTTATTAGTAATAGGATTATAGCTTTGCTAATTATATTTTGGAGATTTTTTTTTTCTATTACTTTCCAATTTAAGAAAGTGAATATTTGCTTATGTAGTTTCTTCCCTGTTGTTGGCTTTAGTGTTTATTATTAAAATTTTAAAAGTGAAATTTAATTTCAGCATGGGGATGTTTATAAACTGAAAAACTATTTATAATTTGCAATGTGCTTGATTTGTTTGTTCAAAACACTTAATTGGGCAAAGGATCAGACCTGAAACTGTTAGATTTGGTACTTAATTACTACTTGAGTCGTAAATTCATACTAATAAAGTTCATTTAAATTTTATTCCTCATTAATTTTGTAGCATATTATTTTACAAAAATCGTTTTTTATACCACCTTTGAAATTAAAAAAAAAAGTTACCTGTCCAGTGATGTCAATTTTATTTCTGTGCAATGTTTTTACTTATATTAGAATTTTAAGCATATTTGACAAGAAAATTTTTTCATTGCCTTAATTACAACTTTTGATTTTCGTAGTGATATTAAGTACTTTTTTGCAAGCATTTTATCTTTGCTATATCATTAAGAGTACATTTTAACTATAAACTAAAATCAGAAAAATAAAAATTTGGAACTGAGAAATTTAGTGTTTTAGTATATAAATATTAAGATTCTGAAACAGATTATATGATTTTTATTTCTCCTTTCCTCCTCTCCCCATCTCCTATCTCCCTACAGACTGCTGCAGCAATTGAAAATATGATCCTCACTCATCAGAGAGTACCAGGAAGTATTTTCAAAGCACTCATTGACAGAGTATATGAAAAGCCAAAGCTGAAAAGCCTATAATGCCATGATGTTTATAATAAATGAGTGTATATATAAATTTGAAATCTTTCTGCTATATTATTATAACTTCATTCCAATAGTTTATTTGCATTGTGCCTTGAATTTTTGTTACTTGCAAGAAAGAAAAAGTGAATATTATTTATTAAGTAATCATGGTGCTTTCACTTAGAAAAGAAAATGCAAACTTTCATAAGTATTAGATTCATTAATTTGATTTTTTTTAATGCTTTATCACTCTCTATTTATGGATAATTGCAATTTAAAATATGAATTTCTACCCCTTTTTGTACATTTGGAATTATTTTTATACTTCAGTATTTTTTGTTTTAGATTTATATTGGTTTTAATTTTTGTGAATATTATTAGAATATTTTCAAATAGCCCATAAACTGGCCATTTTTTATCAGGATTTCACATGTCATGATAGTCCAAATCAATAAAGAAGTTGATCAACATAATATAAAAGGAATTTTTTAATGTATTTACATTATTTGCTGTTTAATTTTTTAGCAGATGAAAATGTAATGTTGAATTTTAAAAATAATTCTTATCAATAACTAACATTGATCCCTATTGCATAGCATTTTTAATTGTGCAATTTCCTGTGAAATATATAAATTAGAAAGTATGATGAAGTAAAATTTTTGTATTTTTATTAGTACTAACGATTTTTATTTCAATATTCTGAATTAATTATTAAAGTTGTGAATTTTTGACATATTTTTGAGAAAATTGTTTTCAACATAGTGAGCAAGTATGTTTATAAAAATAATTTAACTTAAATTTGGTTGAATTAAAATTAATCAAAAAATTTTTTAAATGTTCTTTATTAAAAATTACAGATTTATCTTTTTTAATATGCATGTGATTTATTTCTTCATTTAATCAGTTTTCCCTGCAAGCTAAATATTATTTGTATGATATTTGCAATAAGAATGTGCATATTTTTTTATTCCTTGTATTTATATAGTTTTTTTTTTCATCTCATGAGTAACATTTAATGCTTCTTATTGTGTTTTTTTAATTAATGTGAACCATTTTCATGTTTATTGTTTGTGAAATTTTATATGAAACCTTCATAAAGAATATTGCCATTTTTAACTGCACCGTATATTTAATTTGTACTTTTACAACTGAAATTTTTAAATTTTCACTACTTTCTTTTACATTGATCATAACAATGACATTTTTGATGCTTTATATATTTAATAATATACATATATGAACATGTCTATATTCTTATAGAATCAGGTTGTGAAACAGATGTGATCAATAAAGTCATATAAATGGGAACAATGTCCGAGCAAATAAAGGTTTTACTATTTTACAATTTATTTAATTGCACTCTTTTTTTTAAAAATACCTTAAGATTACATGTTTGGTAAAAATACTTAAGTCAAAGTGTAATTTTCTATATAAATACATGTTGTAGCAGTTGCATTACTTTATCTTTTCTTTTGGATAATAGATGGCGATGCCTGATTAGGTATGCATTCCATACTGCATTGCGATTGCAATGAAAATGAGATGATATGCTGTTCTTTTAAGCTGCACGTGTGAATGTCTTGTCTTCTGTTTGTGTTTGCTTAGTGTGAAATATACCTGGAAACATACGTCCTATTGCTTCTACTGCACCGATCTTAATGATCTACATTCCACAATATCAGAAATTCTTTTTCGTTGGTCGCCAATGTGGTGGCGGGAAAATTTTCTTGTGATCGTCGGGACGACTTCACTTTCTTTCATCAATTTGATCAGAAATTCTTTTTTGTTGGGCGCCAATGTAGAGGAATGTAGATCAAGATAAAGTTGCAGCAATACAAGACATTCCTTGTCCAAGAAATGTTAAACATTTACAATCATTTTTGCAGACCTGTTCATGATACAGGAAATTCATCCTGAATTTTTAAGATATTACTAGACCCCTAAGCAATTAGACAAAAAAAAAAAGAATATTGTTTGGAAATGGAGTGAACAAGAGCAACAAGCCTTTCAAACTCTAAAGCAATGTTTGGTAACTCCGCCAGTATTGAAACAAGTTGATCCTACAATGCCTTTTATCATCCGGACGGATGCAAGTGGTTACGCCTTAGGTTCAGTTTTTCTACAAGGTGGAAGGCCCGACGATGAAAGACCAATATAATATGCCAGTAGACTCTTGAGTTCTGCTGAAAAGGATTACTCGACAACTGAAAAAGAAGTTTTGGCTGTTGCCTGGGCCTTGAATAAATTTCGAGGATATATTGAGGGTACAGTTATACAGGGTGTTTATAAAGTCCCGGACCCATTTTGATGTTTAATAACTCATAAAATAATAAAGATATAAACACACTTATGACATTTATTGATGGAATAACTCATATATTTTCCTTTTCAGGTTTGAATATTTTTACTTTTGTAAATATCGTCTGCGCGTGTGGTTAATTTCAGATAATTTCATTTTCCAGTCTAAATATCTGTACTTTTCTAAATATTGTCTGCTTATTAATTGCATTTTTTTCTCTTTTGTTTTTGTCAACTATTGCAATGTTATGTTTACTTTTGATGTGTTTGTTCTATGTAGTACTTTTATATGTGATGTTTTATTCGAGCGGATATTAAGGAGAATGCATACACCACAAGAGAAAGCACAGATTTTATGGTAGTTCATAGAAATGAAATCGATAGTGCAAGCACAGAGAAATTTCAGAAGAATTTACCAAAAAGATCCTCCATCCAAAAACAGCACCTTGCGGTGGAAAAAGAATTTTCTAGAAATTGGAAGTATCGAAGATAAGAAATGTTCCAGACGTCCTTGCACAAGTGATTTTGATGTTGAGCGTGTCAGAGAGACATTTTTACACAATCCTAGAATATCTGTGAGATCAGCGGCAACAGAATTGGATATGCCAATTTCGACGGTGTACAAGGTTATTAAGAAAAAATTAAGACTGCATGCATACAAAGTTCAAATTGTTCAAGTTTTGGAACCGAACGATAGACCTAGGAGGATGGCCTTTGCAACAGATATGCTAAGGAGGATAGAAGATGCTGCTGATTTTCTGAAGAGCATAATGTTCTCCGATGAAGCATCCTTTCATGTTTCTGGCATTGTTAATCGCCATAAAGTGCGCAAATGGCTCTGTGGATGCCGACATGCTTGTCGCTACCTGGCGTGAAATTGACTATCGACTTGATATTCTCCGTGCGACGAAGGGGGCACACGTGGAAGTTCATTGACAAGGGTCATGAAACTTTTTGAGTCTATTTAACCATTTATGTTATTAATTTAAATCTATCTTTATTATTTTATGAGTTATTAAACATCAAAATGGGTCCGGGACTTTATAAACACCCTGTATTACAGCAGCCTCTGATCACCAACCTTCAAAAGCTAATGATAATCCTGGGGCAATGTGCATTTTTTCCAAGCAAGTGCTAGGAAAACTGGAAGAAATTTATTAATGTAGAATGTAGTTTTCATGCATATCAAATCAATATAAAAATAGGGCACAAAATGGAATTCTTTCAATATCAAGACTTTTTATAATCAAATAAACTCGTTGGATGACACAAAAGCTTTATTCATATATGGTTTCTTCATAATAAAGTAATAATTTAATTTTTTGTAAATACAATAAGTTTTTTATTACCAATAGCAAATTTAGGTATTTTGCAGGCTTATCTAGTATGCATCTTGAGGCTTCGTTTTTAGTAAAATAATTGATTTACTTTCACATTTTAACAGATTTTTAACTTTATCAACATATTAATGATATACTTCACATTTAATTATTTTTATTTTAGTAACTTTTTGAAAATATATATGCCTTTATTGTTAGCCACATTTGGCAATTAGCTGGTGTGCTAGGAATATTGCTTATTAAATTCTAATGCCTGATTTAACATTCATTAATCTTTTGACAAAATTTTCATGATCATCAAAATTGTAATTAGCACTAAGCATATCGGTATTTCATCAATACATTGGAACTACATTTGAAAAATGGTCACTTGATTGTTGGGGTTAGGTTTAGTGTTTAAAACTTATATTTAATCCTTTGCTCTTGGATGATTGCTGTCAGGCACCATTCAAGATGGTGCATCATTTTGACGTTTTATTTACATATTTTTTTTTTTTTTAATTTCATGGTTAAAAACACCTACAGAATGGTATGAAAATGTAGATTAATTTTACACTGAAATTTAGCTTAAAACAATTACATACAGTTTTTTTTTTTTTTGAGCAATAAATAAATTTTTGTATTAAGCAAATAATTATACATCGAATTACTTTTCCCATTTCAATAAGTTAATAGCCTTTTTTTTTTGTTTTGTTTATCATGTAAGAGATTCCTAATGCTCCTCTGACGTCATAATTCTATTAAAAATGTAATTGCTCGGTTTATTATCTCCCAATTTCCATCTATCTTTCATGGGGCAGAAACTTCACTTTATTTATCAGGTAAACAACACATTTATTAAAACAATTTTTTTCTTTCAACATTAGAAGAAAATTTAATGATTAAATATTTGATAAAGCAGAAGAAACAATAGAATTGCATTGTAAAAATAAAATGCATTTTTGAAAATTCTGCATTTTTTTTAACTGTCAAAATGTGGGAAAAACGTTACACCACAAATAAATTGGTGTCGTTAAAAATTTATTTTTTAAAATTATATGAAAAACATAATAGTTTTCAAATAATAGTTTCAAGATTTATCGCAGAAAACGCCAAAATCTTGCTTAACATTTCATAGCAGCATAATCGATTCCATGGATCTTGCATCAGAAATATCCAAAGAAACAAATCATTAAAATTTCAAAATAATACAGTAGACTCCCGATTATCCGCGGGCTGGTTATCTGCGGAGCGGATTATCCGCGCCTGACGCACTAAGTTTTCTTTTTTTGCTTCCAAGCAAAAGGAAAATGCTTCCAAAACAAGAAACAAACATGACTGATGAACAATGACTGATTTCTTCAAAAAGGTGTAGTTTTACAGTTATGCTTTTGTAATTACATAATACATTACAGTATTAAAACAGTACATATGTATTCATTTTTCTGTGTATCCTTGACGCCTCTCGTAAATGCAAAGCACTTTTCTGTTTTCATTAACAAAATGCATTTTAGGTTAGTTTTGAGTGATATACTAAAATATTAAGCGTTAGTTAAACATTTCCTGCTGTTTATTTTACGTTTTATTGTACATAAAACGATTTTTCAAAGTTGGAATGACTGTTTTCTATTTTGCTATACCCGTTTTTAGCTTTTTTCGGATTATCCGCGGCGGCCGCGCCACCCAATTCCGCGGATAATCGGGAGTGTACTGTACATTCTGTTCTTCTAAAGTATATTTGCTACAAATTTGGTAGCTCTTGTTCAAACGATCTGGTTTGTAGAGTGTCAATTTATGCTCAATCTTTTTTATTAGTAACAGAAATAGAGATAGTTCATTATTGCGCGACAACCATATGTGTATATTGTTACAAAATTTTTCTTCTACAACAAATACCGCTAATCAATTGTAATAGCGCAACACATTTAATTGCTATAGTTCAGCAGCTTGCTTGCTGTCTGATCCTCTCAAATCTGTTTATTCATCGGCGACTCCGCCCACTCGCACACACACAACTTCTGACGATACACACGACTTCTTCTGACGATATACACGACATCTTCGCAGCTTCAGATTTCCCGTCTTTTATAGTTCCGGGAGGCGGGGCTAGAATCATCAGACCAATCAGGACGTACCTGGTTGTATCTCAGGTCTTAGTGGATGGATCGTGAAAGTTCTCGAACTTTCCAGTAGTATCCAGTTAGTCGCCAAACTCTCCAAATTCGTCGCCAAGCTCTCAGGTCATTGACGCACAGGACAGATCTTACAAAGGGTTTTAACGGCTTTTCCAGGATGACACTATTCATGCGGGATAGCAAAATTACAGATTTGTAACAATATGCTATTATTCATATTTAAAGGCTTAATGTTAAAAATTCTATAACGATTTAAGTGAAAGTAACAAAACAAATTTGAACCTTACCGATTATACTTAATAAGATGTTAATATTATTCTTCATGTTTTATAATTCATAAAATTTACATATTTGGCAATTAAATTTAGACAAGTTAAGTAAATTATATATTTGGCAACTTGTGAAATTACATCTTTTTAAATGGCCTTTAAGTGACTCCACTAAGCTTAGCTGTGCCATCGGAAATTTGTAACCGTTTGTTGCAATCTAATGTTTTCAAAATTTACATGCATTTGTATTGTTTTCTTGTGGATCTGGATGTTAGGCTTCGAATTGTGTAAAGACAAGTTGTTCAAACATCTCCACGAGCTCATCGAATTTCAGTCGCTTTCTAGGTAAGTCCAACAGTTCATTTATGTCATTATTGTTAATTTTCAAATCTAAAATTGAAAATTGACATATTCCATAAATCTGTAACTAGAGAAGTTTCTGGTTCGTTTCATCACTTGTGAAAAAGAATAGAAGAACTGTCTTTTAACTTCTGAATTTTATTTTATTCTAAAATGGGTGGTATTCGAAACGGTTGTATGACTTTTGCGTACCAGTCATAAAACTGTCAATCAATAGTCTCGTTTACAATGCGGTTGTGTTACATATAAGTGTCAATTCTGGAAGAGGTTACAACATTTTAAACGTTATCTAAAAGTGTCATATTTGGCTAGAGTTAGCATGATGTTTGACACAATTTCGAATATTTAACGATACGTTCATTTAAACAATTTCATGCGTTTTAATACTATATGAATAATTTTCACTTTGCTTTTTATGAAAGATGAATTGCTTCTCAATGTATTTATTCAAAAATGTATGATAAAAATCATTGAGGAATGATATTTCTTCTGATATAAATAGTGTATTCATTTCGAAATAATAATCATTTCTTCTAGATTTTAAATATAAATGCATTACTTTACATAAATATAGCGTTTTACATTAAACGAAAGAGTTTGCGTTTCATTAGTTTTGGCTTCATTTCTTCTTGATTCGTTTATTTAATTCAATAAGTTCGAACATTAAAATATATGTTATTTAAATAAAGTACTTAAAAAAAGTTGTTTCTTAAATTTAAAGTACAATTAAATGAGGTTAGTGGTATTGGAATGATTTGTAAGGAGGGAAAAGTTGCAAAAGCAATTCTTGAAATGCCGTAAGTAGTAAGAAAAGCTTCCAACTACGGATGTTGTTTCTATGCTATATCAGTTTTTAAAAATTCAGTTTCCAGAGTAGAACGCCATTACAAATTTAAACTTTTCTGTTTATCATCGTAGATTTAATTTAAATGTTGTTACATTTTTTTTAATCTGTACTCTGATAAAGATAAATTATTTGTTCATTATATGACTTTGCATTTTGTATATGAAATATTGTAAGTATACGCTGCATAAAATAAGCAGCTTACTAAATCAGAAGTATATTAATATTTTGCTAACTGATAATTTGTGTCTGCGAAAATGTGTAGGAGATATTAGCTGAATTCAAATTTAATTTTTTTTTTTCTATTTGCACTATTTATTAAACCATAATTCAAATCTACTATTAAAAAATAAAACAGAATTAAGAAAAATGATTTTTACATTAATATATGTAGTATATGTTCTTCAAAAACTTTAATTTTATTAAAGATCGTTCTTATATGTACAATAAGTCTTTAAAAATAGTGTTGAATGAAGTTCTGGTAATACGCTCGTCAACAATATACATCTACACCTTTTTTGAAATGTTTACTGATTAGTTATGTGTTTTTTTTATCATATTTTAAACAATGTAATTATTTCGAATTTCAGAAGAATTCATGGCCGTTTTAAACCTTTCAGGGGCCCTGAGATAATGCAAATCTCGAAGCCTCATTTATCCTCCAAATTTTTTATTGATTTTAATTTAATTTTTATTCAGCAATTTTAAGTAGTAAATTTTGAAAACAGAAGTCGCGAGTCCCTTTCTAAAAGGTCCATTTCAATACTGTACAAATAAAAAAAGTGCACAGTCAAAACGTAAAATTAATTTTATGCAAAATATCGAAAACAAAAGACAACTTTCTATAACACAGTAAACAATATTGTAAAAGGAGGGAATATATATTTTTTTAAATTGTAAAGCTCCAAATTTTTTAGAATTGTAAAATAGCATAACGAATAACTTGAAAATGGTAATTAGGAATATTAGTAGAATAAAGTTCAATAATTAATTTAATCAATACTTGATTATGACTTGAATAAATTTGACTGCAGGGCCCTCTGTCATTAAATGAAAGTATAAAACTATATACCTTTCTACAACTACTAAAATTTATCAAGAGCTGAAGGTATTTTTCTTTGCTGCTTTTTTAAACTAACTTTTTTTTACTTTGTTAAGATTTGTCATTTAATCAAACTCGTCATATTTATATACTTCATTCAACTAGAATATTATGTTAACTTACATCCATATGCATTTTTGCGATTAATATTTATTATAAGTATTCTGTATAAGCTTCTTATGCATTCTACTTTCAAAATTTACATAAACAATGGAAAAATAAGAGAATACAGCGTTTCAAAATTACCTAAATTTGTAACAATGTCACAAAAGACAAAAGAAATCACATTGAGAATATTTTAAAATTAAAAAAAACATTTCAAACTTTTGCGGCCGGATTTGATTGTATTATGAAGTTTTGAACATCATTGTTTTAGGACGATCAACAATTTCATTATTTTAAGCCATTCAGCCTTGGAGAAATCCCGGTCTCTGATTAGCGTATTTTTCTCGAAGCATCAACGAGTGATTTAAAATTGCGCTTTTTTATGAAATATTGATTTTCAGATTTTCATAACAAAAATCAGTTTTCGTCGCAAAGAAGCGGTATTGTTTTATATACCACTTAATGTTTTCGAAGTATTTTATTGAATACAACTCGTAGAACCAAGGACGTGTTTAAAATTTTAAAGTAATACATTTATTGACTCCAATCACATAAAATGTTCTTTATTTCACGTAGACGAATTTTCTTATTAGATGTACATGTCTAATAGTAACTATTTAAAAATTAGCTATTGGGTCCCGATTAGTGTGCATATCCTGTATATGTTAAACCATGTTTGCCTTAAAAACACAGAATTATTAATATATTAAAATTCGTAGAAACTATTTTTTTCATTTATATTTTTAAGAAATCTGTTTCATATTTATTATATTTCCTTCCTACAAGTGTTGAAATTAACGTTTTTTTTTTTTTTTTTTTTTTTTTTTTTTTTTTTTTTTAGGTTTAGTTTATAGTGAAAATTAACTTAATTTCAGATTTTGTCGGTAATGGTAACTCGTTGATAATTTTTTTTTTCTTTCTTTAAATTTCTTTCAAAAAAAAATTTTTTTTAAATATATTGTTGGAAAATATGTTTAAAATATTTTTTTGAAAAATGTATACTTCAAAATAAAAGATATCTTTGAATTTTTTTTTTTTTTTTAATTTCAAGATATATATTTTTTTTGTAATATTTTCAGAAGTTATAGGGAAAAAAATGGAAAAAAAAAAAAAAAACGCAATTTCGCTTAATTTTTAATCAAAATTTAAAAAAAAAAACTGTGAAGTGCGCATATAATATACAGTACATCCCGATTATCCGCGGAATTGGGTGGCGCGGCCGCCGCGGATAACAAAAATCGCGGATAATGCGAAAAAAGCTAAAAACGGGTATAGCAAAAAAGAAAACAGTCATTCCAACTTTGAATGACTGTTTTATGTACAATAAAACGTAAAATAAACAGCAGGAAATGTTTAACTAACGCTTAATGTTTTAGTATATCACTCAAAACTAACCTAAAATGCATTTTGTTAATGAAAATAGAAAAGTGCTTTGTACTTACGAGAGGCGTCAAGGATACACAGAAAAATTAATACATATGTACTGTTTTAATACTGTAATGTATTATGTAATTACAAAAGCATAACTGTAAAACTGCACCTTTTTGAAAAAATCAGTCTAAAAAAAAAAAAAAACTTTGTGCGGCAGGCGCGGATAATCCGCACCGCGGATAACCCGCCCGCGGATAATCGGGAGTCTACTGTATAATCAAATAATATATGTCTCAAATTTGATTGCTTAAAATTACAACACCAACACATTTATCTTTATTATAACTTAGTCATGGTTATAATAAAGGTTCGCCGGTATTAGTACAACCCAAAATTTTCAATTAAAAATTTTATGAAACTTAGTGTCCTAATAGTTTCTTCAACAAAATATTTTTACTCTTCAAATTTTGATATTTCTATAACTCGCACTATCACAGAAGCTTTGCGCGATTCTATTCATTGTACTATGTATCTCTCTAATTTTTCATAAAATTTGAATTTTAAATTGAAACGTAAATGATTAAATTTGAACTAAAGCAAAAACTTTTTTTTTCTGAAACCAAATACAGTTTTTAAAAATATCAATCAAAAAATATAACATAATCATTCAGCATTGAAGTATTGTGTGCACTACAGAATATATAGATATTTCTAAATTATGCAATAGTTGGAAGAATTATTCAAAAAAATTTCTCTGATTCATCAAAAAATTCAGTTTTTAGTTTTATCAAATGATGTGAAAAGAATATCTTTTTATTTTCTTTCAATCAATTAAATATAATCCTGAAAAAAATTATGGAATCTAAATTTTGTAAAATCCTTTGGTCTTATGGTATCATATTCAGTGAAATACTCTTGACACTCCTATTTTTAAATATAAAAAATATTTCTCCTCTCTATAGTAAAATTTCGCCTAGTAATGAAGTTTTGAATATCACTCCTTTAAGACGATAACGATTTCTCTATTTTAGGCTTATCAGCTTTAGGCAAGCTCCGGGAGCTGATTGGCCATCTTCTTTAGACGGACAATGGAGTGACTTATCGCGCGTCTTTGTAAGATAGTAATATTCAAATATTTCATACTCACGTATTTTTAATTCAGTAGAGTGGTTCTTTTATTTTGTTTAAATTGATAGTCTCTCAAGGATATTTCACTAAAATGACTCGCAGGGAAAGAGAGCGTTTAAAAATATATAATTCGTAATTCGTCAGCACATTTATTGACTCAAATTGCATAAAATGGTATTATGTGGGTCATTCAAGCCATTTTCCCTATTAGACGTATGTGCCTAATTCTAACTGTTTAGAAATTAGGTTTTGGGAACCGATTAAAGTGGGCATCTTGTATATAAACCATGTTTTCTTTAAATAAAACAGAATTATTGAATTAATGATATAGATATTTTTAAAGTTTACAGAAATATTTTCCCTTGCATTTATCTTTCTAGACAATGTCATGTTTCATGTTTATTTCATTTTTTACAGACATGTGCCGAAAATTACATATTTCTAGGTTTAGTTTGCAATAAAAGTTTAATCTTTTGATTAGTGGTTTTATCAACATGATGGTAATAAGTTGATAAAAGTTAATTTTTCCCATCGACGTGTAACGTGCTCAGGCAGATTAAATTTTATTTTTATTTTGTGTAGTATAAATTATTGAAAAATATGATAACTTTTTAAAAATTGAAAATTAATTTATATGTTTAAAATCGGTACCATTGAAAAGAAATGTTCTTAAATTTTAAGATGATGTAAAAATCCTTTTTGAGCTGTAATTTTTCTGGCAGTAATTTCAGAAAAAAAAAGGTGACATTTCCCGATTTTTTTAATTAATTGAGTGATTATAAATACTGTGACAATAATAAAAAAAATCCGTTATGAAATAGATAGGAACTTAACAAATCATATTTGACAAAGTGTTAATAACATTTTAATACATCATAATTCATAGAATTTGTAATTTTTATAAGTTTATTTATACTGCAACTAGACAATATATTTTTAATTGGCCTATCCACAGCCCTTTAGGCAGCTTCCTAGTCTTCCCGATTCGAAATCCGTCTCTACGTGCAGTATTGTGAATATATTGTGATGTCATGAAAATATAGCCGAGTGAATAGGCTAAATTTGCCTTTTAAATTTGTTTATTTATAACATCACAGTCAGACAATACACACAACATAAAACACATAACATAAAAACATACCGGGTGTTTCAAAAATGACCTGTATATTTCAAAAATCAATAAAAACTAAACGGGCAGCGATAAAAATACACCGTTTGTTACAATATGCTTGGGAGAACAGTAAATTTTCAGGCAGACAAACTTGCGAAATTAGTTACAATTTTCAACAACAGATGGCGCCGCAGTCTAGAAAAAATCTAAACTACGATATTTTCCAAATATCCACCATGCGCAGCAATAACATGGCCTAGTCTCAGAATGAAATGAGCAGAAACCCGTGTAAACGTCTCAGGCGGGATGGCTTCACATGCAGAACAGACGTATTGCTTCAGTTGTTCAATTGTTTCTGGATTGTGGCGGTTCACCTGATCTTTCAAGTGTCCCCACAGAAAGAAGTCGCAGAGGTCTAGCGATTTCAAAATTTTCCAAACGGATCCTTTATTGTATCGCTTTTTGGCTCTTTGGTTACATTAAACTTTCGTTGAAAACTTCGTCTTGTTGCAACAACACTGTGTTCTACGCGATGGAATTCCGACACCAGAAAAATCCTTTGTTCTAAGGAATAAACCATTTTTTCACAACAAACTTGCAATCTGTAAACAGCACACGCTTAAAGCAGAAAGACGACTTACAGAATGGCGAACTCAGACTGCGTTTTCTTCTATATATTTCAAATCGCCTGCAGCGCCATCTGCTGTTGTAAATTGTAATTAATTTCGAAAGTTTGTCTGCCTGAAAATTTACTGTTGTCCCAAGCATATTGCAACAAACGGTATATTTCTATCGCTGTCCGTTTAGTTTTTATTGATGTTTGAAATATACCGGTCATTTTTGAAACACCCGGTATAAACAACCGGAAATACATACATTACAATATTTGTAAATCCATTCCACGACCATTATCTTAATCCACAAGATAGAACACTATCACAAAGCATCAAGGCCTTTTACTTTCAACACCACCTAACACAACACAGCATCACATAGCACAACACCACGCTGACTCCCGCCGAAAAAAATCTCCGTCTGATCAACGAACTCCGGCGTGATGTCATCACACCCCTGATCTACACCAATACAGTACCGCCATCCACCCCCTGGAAATTCTCGAGTCAGATTTATAATATGCAACGAAGTTGATAGATAAATATTTCTGCAAATCATTTCACACAATTTTTTTATCTATTTAAAAAATAGATTTAAAAGTAACTGTTTTTCCTAAGTTTATGAACATTTCCTAAATTTGTATCTTAATTCAATGATAATGGAATTAATGATTTATGTTATAGCTTTGATCTCTTTTGTAATAAACGTATACGTCCAAGATATTAAAACAAGGGATTATTTGGAATGAAGATCATAGCATTATGAGAGTCATCATAAATTTCAAATTTACATTACATAAATTAATGTAAGATAATCGTATTATAAAAAAAATTGCAATACCTAAAAAATCGCGATGCAAAAGAGTGCGATAATGTCATGTAGATTGAAAAGAAAATCGTAATTATATATTTTTTAAAAAAACAACTCGCTGGGTAATGACTTCAAATCGCAACCACCGCTCAACAGGGGGTTCAGCTAAGATGAACGGGTCTGAAAGGAATGGTTTCAGAACATCCCTGGCGGCGAATTCCATTCCCTCTATTTTATTCTAGTGATAAATACCGATTTCACGTGCAATAAAACTTTTTCCAACCCTTTTTATTACTTTGACCATAAATTTCAAAAGACAAATATCCTTGTCTCACAAACTATAAAAAAAGACTTGGTAAGTGATAGCTGCAATTCCCAATCCGTAAATAACAACCAGTTTCAGGATTTTTTTTTTTTTTTTTTTTTTTTTTTTGTGTGTGTGTGTGTTTTGAGTATGACAATTGAGGCATTACAATTGAGTTTCAAATAAAATAATAATGAATGCTTTATCTAAAAAATTCATTTCATTTTTTTAAAAATTCGGTACAGATTTATATTCGTAATAGATGATGAATAGCTTCTATCTGAATATATAATGATATATCATCAATCAGCAATGACATACAAAGGATTTGCTAGAATAATATATCGTTCTTTTAAGGTGTACGTACACACTTGAAGATTATTTGTAAAGTTTTAACTTTAAAAATCCAGTTTTTTCACAGTAGGTTATTAATTTATGTTTAAACTCATTTCAGCGAGAAAAAAATCATATTACACTAATTATTAATTAATTAAATAATATTTAATGAGCTAATTAGCCTATTTTTTGAAACATGATATCTTACATTCTAATTTGTACAGACACACAATTCTAGCTGGAAATTATGCCTAATATAAGTCTTCATGTTGTCTGCCTCAAACAAGTTATAAAAATGTATAGTTTTTTTTTAAACAATTTTTTCATCAACAATGAATAGAAAAAGCAAGATTTTTTCTGTAATTTTAAATTTTAAACAGCTATTAAACATTTATTTCTATACATATAACTTTGATTGAGGCACAAAACATCCGCTATTTCATACAGATTATTTTGATATATAAATAACTGTCTTTGGTTAATTTCTTGTTTACTTATGATTGTTTGAATGAAGCAACATATTGGAAAAATATCATTCTTCATAAAATGAGTTTTAAAAACACCGTAACTAAAGTTTTTAATGAAAGCACCTCAAGAAAAATAATTATAACTCCAGAAATATTTCGAATATTGACAACATCTTGGTATCGTTTGAAAGTTAAAGGACCAGAGAACATTATTAAGCAATAAAAAATATTCGATATTTTGAGCGATTTTTGAAGTTTCAAGTGTATACATACACCTTAAAAGAACGAAGCCTGCATTTGCGAATTTTATATTTTTAAGTTAAGGATTTATGCTGTTCCTTTCACAAAGCTACAGCTATCACTTTTGAACTATTTTGTTATTCAGAGGGGTGACACGCAGTTAACAAGGAGGATGCTTTGTAAATATCATAATGTAAACGTGTATTTATGATTTTCTAAATATAGAAAAAAAAAATAGATAAAATGTTTCTGTAGTAAAAAGTAGCATCTTCCCCATCTTTCATGACATCCCTATTTTGGTGATATTAAAATCGACAGGCGCATCGGTAAAAGGATTGGGAATTTTCGTTTGTGAAAATGGACCGTATCAGAGAAACGATTCATTTTACAAGATATACGTAAAGTCTTACGGCAAAGAAAAGAGAGGTCAGACCACAATAAGAAAAATAATTTGCCCAGAACTAAGCATCTATATAATTTGTACTTATTATCATTTAAAGTTCTTTAATATTATAGCGTTCTCTAACAACTCTTCATAAGCATTCCTGTTTTCTTTAGTTCAAATAATTATAGGTATATCCTTTCTAATACAGTCTTTCCATCGATAGTGTATTGAAGCCACGGAAGATATTGCATATTTCAAAAATCTATTTCAAAACTTCATGAGAACCTATGCATTTCCTCACATGTGTTTAAATATTCTTACACCGCTTTCATCTTAGAAATACATTGAAACAGAAATACTAAATGAATTTTAAAAAACGCAATTTATATTGATAAGTGTGTGTTTGAAATCCATAATCAATTAATAGCAGAAACGTTTCCAGCTGACGATCTTGCTCATTAGCTGAAAATATTACAATGTAAAAGGAGCGTGGCAATCTATACCCAACAAAATTTTACCGATAAAACTTTGAAAGGATTGCGTCAGGTTTTTTAAACCCAAAGTCAGTCTGGTGTTACAGACAGTTTATTAGAGTATCAAAAATCATGATGCGTTTAAGAGAAATTTTGTTTACCAGAAGTAACATGAAAAACATCTTGAATGTATGGAACAGTCGTGACAAGAAATAGCTTATGCATTTAATTAACGAAAATAATAGAAAATTTTCAAGCGCCATTTTATTTTTTATCGAAATAAATTGAATTACCGTATGGACTTTAAACGGAATTAATGTTTTTGCTCAATATTTTGATTAATGTAATTAAAAAATAAATTATTGTATTATGTTTCAATAAAATCGGATGTTCTTTTTTTTTTAATTAACTTCAGCTTTTCGGAAGCCCTTTCATTTTCGAGAATACTGATGGGTTTCAATTTTTTCAATATCATTTTCAGAATTGCGAGGTAATTTGTCTACCCGTAATATCGGGCTAGAAGCTCATGGTACTCGTTCCCAATTATGTGGTAAGGCAATTAAGAAGAAATTCGAGTTAATCCTAACGAATAATCAGGGATTTTTTTTTTTTTTTTTTTTGTTCTAAAGGGATTGTAACTTTCATCTACTCCAGATACAGACAGTCCCTTTAGATTTCCCGAATATTATCCGGACTAATGAAATTGTAAAGCAATTTTATTAAAATGACGGTGATACCAACAATATTGATTGAAGTAATTTGTATGAGTTTACAATAGCCTTGGAACATGGATTTTCAGGTCTATCTATATCTATACTTATAATAAAGCTCAATGTGTGTGTGTGTGTGTGTGTGTGTGTGTGTGTGTGTGTGTGTGTGTGTGTGTGTGTGTGTGTGTGTGTGTGTGTTGGCGCTCTACAGGCCAGACCGTTTGACATACAGCTACCAAATTTGGTACATGTATACCTTGGAGGTTGGGAATGTGCACCTGGGGTTTCTTTTTTCGAATTTTTAATTAGAATTTTAATTATTAATTAAAAACTAACTTTCCCGCCAAAAAAATCTTCCATTTTCCCCAGCGCCAACTTTTCCGCCAAAAAAGTCTTCCATTATCCCCAGCGCCAAACGAGAAAGGCTTCAATTTTTTTTTCTCCCAACAGTAATGAGGCTAGGGTTAAAATTTTCGGCGGATTATTTCAATGGGTTCTGTTTATTTTCTTAATGTTTGATGCATTTAAAATTAAACATTGTTAATGAATCAAACTTTCAGATTCATTCTGAAGTACTTTTGAATTAAAATAAAACAGAATAAAGGAAATTAAAAATTTCTAATCCGCATAGCGTTACCCTAACTGGCGTAGAAAAAATCACGTATTTGCGTTACGTAACCGGCGAAGAAAATTCACGCATGCGCATTCTGTTCTGATTGTTGCTATGACAACGTTATCAACGGACGATTTAAATTACTTTTAGGTTAGTTGTATGCTTTTGTAAGTAAATTGTATTTATGTTAGTTATATATTTTTTGTATATGCTTATAGTTTTAAGTACATCGTTTTTTAAGTAGTTTTTTTAAACCTGTTTTCGACCGATTATTTTAAACGATTCATTTTATTTTCTTAGTGTTTGATGCATTTAAAATGAAACATTGTTAATTATTCGATCTGTTCATGATGAATTTGAGAAAATTTTGTTGACAAATTCTTGAGATATTACATAAATTAAGAAAGATATTCTTTAGTGCCCATAAAGTTTAAACGCTCAGTGACTCTATTATCTGTAATCATATTATTAAAAAAAATGCTTTGTTTCAGTAAAAAATATTATTATATTAATTGCAGATTAATAATTTCCACTTTAATTTAAAGCATAAATTCTACTAGGGGTAACAGAAAATTAGAGAGATACATATCACGTTATGAGTGAAGGCCTTTATAATATTATGAGTGAATTATATGACTATCAAAATGTGAAGTTTTAAAATATTTTGCTGAAGAATCTATTAAAGTTGGAATTGCGTAAAATATTTAAGGGTACGATCGGAGTTTAACCTTCTGCTTGCGCATTTTTTAAAAATCGCCAACAATGGCCTTGCGAAATGTTCGAAAGCAAAGGAGCAGATGTTCAATTATAGTGCATAATAAAGATTGCCAGCTTTGGCGCGTTATCGCAACTTGGCGAAGAAGGGGGTTAAACTCCTTTTCAACCTATTTAATTATTAAAATTTAATCGAACATTTAGATTGGCGAACCGGCTGGTCGCCAAAGGCGGCTAGTTTCCTAATAAAAATGGCTCCTATTTATCATGTATTATCGTACCTAAATCTTATGCTAACACAAGCTTAAATTTAATACAAGATATTCGTTTAATTTCAATGGGAAAATCTTCAATTCCATTCTTAACACGTTTGCAATAAACCAATTAGATGCAAGCTCTAAAAAATTAACTGTGCTAGGCAATTAACCTTTTGCACTCGGAAAAGTAATTCGATGCATATTTAAGGTACTTGTTCATTGCTCCAATATATATATATATATATATATATATATATATATATATATATATATATATTTAAGAATTATTTCCCACATCTTCTTACCATTTTGTTGTTGTTTCTTATGGCACTTGCCACTGACAAGCCCGCTGTTACGAAGACAGCGATTTAAGCCTGAGGGGGAACGTCTCTTATTTTTTATAGCAGCGCCAACTAGGGCCAAGAGTACGACTTTGCCATTCACGCATCATTCATTCGCTTGCACAACCCCTTTTTACAGGAGGGCACATTCACACATCTCACAGATAGAACAACAGAAGAACAACCATGCCCAAACCGGGACTCGAACCCGGGACGCCCAGATCACGGGGAAGACGCGCTACCCCTATGCCAGGACGCCGGCTTACCATTTTGTATGTATTTTTAACAATTGAAATTAAAAATAAACAAATAAAGCATCTAAATGATATACTGTTTAGTTTAGTTATATTAACGTCCCGTTTGAAGCAACACTAGAACTATTTTGAGACGGACCTCGTAATTTAGAACCGTGGTCAGATAACAAGGACGACACCTGAGCTGGCACCCCCCTCTCCACTCCACACCACACCAGCGGGAGGACATTTGGTCAGAACGGATTTAACGTGCAACAGACCCCCTGCACGACGGTTCTTCGGTGGAATCGGGTCTCGAATCTGCAACTCTCCCGTTCCGAAGCCGAGATCTTACCACCAGGCCACTCAGGCCAAATGATATACTGTGTTGAATGGTGAGTGAGACTCACCATCCGAATGCAAAAGGGTTAATATTAATTCGCTTTATGATTATTTATATACCACATCATTGCTCTAGGGCAATTTATATATAGAATTGATTGATAGAGTCGTAGATATGATAATACCATATGCTCGTGCTATGCCAATTTATATATCTAAAAGGGGAGAAAAAAAGAATACATTTTCAGGTATCTATTAATTTTTTCAACTTATCTAAGTAAGTATGTGCCTGTCAACTTCCAGTAAGCAATGAGCGTGCTTGAGGAACGAGATGCATTATCCATTGGAATGGATGTGATAAGGAATTATATAATTGAATTATCAGCAAAAACAGAATGAAACGATTTATCATCCTTTATTAATGATTATTCAGCTAATGTATCATTTGAAACTGATAGATGCGCTATACTGATTTTGATACATCCAAACAGATTGCAAGACTGCCTTTAACATAAACTGAAGCTAAGTTTCTCATTCCTTGTAATAATTTAAATTGTTTATCACCTAACTGCAAATATCGGAAAAATGCCACACTGGGGAAAAGTTTTAAAATTGTAATATATACCATTTTTAAATGAATCACAAACAATATTTAAAATATAAAGCAGCACAAGAGGCCAACTATTGCGCGCAATAGTAATTACGCCTACTTCAGGAAGATCACGTGATCGCAATGGTACAATGGCAAATAGTTGCACCGATGAAACAACCATTAACCATTATCCCATTGGATTCACGTGATCTTCCAGAGGTAGACATGACCATATAGTACGCGCAATAGTTGTCCTCGTGCGAACGCTGCTTTAAAGTGTTTTTTTTTTTTGTCTAACGTTGCCAGAATTCATTCTGGAAAGTTTTAATAAATAATAAATTTTCAGATAAATAAATCACAGAACAGTTTTAACCCTTTGAAACTGGAAAAGTAATTCGACAATAATTATTCATCTAATATAAAAATTTGTTTATTGCTCTGAAAAATATATATGCATAATTGTTTTGAGTCGAATTTTTTTGAAAAAATAATCTACAATTTTTCACCATTCTGTAGGCGTTTTTAACAATCGAAATTGAAAAATAAATAAATAAAACTTCAAAATGATTCATCGTTTTGAATAGGATGAGGGCAAAGGGTTAAAAGCACTAAATAGGCTTACATCCTATTTAGCTTCAACAGGCATTTGAAAAAATTTTAAGAATGAAATATAGCGACTTTCAGAAAACGTTTAAATGACATTCGAACCTCTTGTCCAATGCATCGTAGATCGATAATGTTCTAGGATCAATTCTTCAGTCATTATAACTATTTTTAAGAATTTATTCTTAATATAACAACGATAACGTGTCCATCGAAATTATGTTTAACCCTTTGCTCTCGGATGGTGCCTCTCATTCACCATTCAAGATGGTCATCATTTTAATGTTTTATTTATTTATTTCTCAATTTTGATTGTTAAAAATGCCTACAGAATGGTAAAAAGAGGTAGATTAATTTTTCATGGCAATTCAACTTACAACAATTCTATATATTTATTTTTCAGAACAATAAACAGGCCCTTGTATTAGGTGAATAATTATGCATCGGATTACTTTTCCGAGTATAAAGGGTTAATATTATCGCAAAGCTCACATCAGTAAAAGCAATAGCTAAAACAATCAAAAGTGTTATTATACTATCAACTAAACAATATATTTTTTAAAAAATATTTAAATTGGAGGGAAAAAAGAAATAAAATAGCTGCCCTGAAAACTTTTTTTTTTTAATTTTAGCAAAAAATTTGGTTTTATACAACAATATGCTCTCGAGTGATTTATGAAGCCAGCAAAAATGTTATTAATTTCTAATTAAAATTTTTAAAACTCTTTCTCATACTTTCTCTTAATGGCTTTTTCATCAAAATGTTTTTCAACTAAAAATTTGATAGTCATATAACTTATACTATTTTAGAAACCTTATGTCATTCTGTTGATTCTATTATATATTCTCCTTACTTTTCTATCATATCCTCTAAAATTTGATTTTTTATTTAAAAGGAACTGATTAAACTTCAATAAATACTAAAATTTTGTATATATTGTTACCTAATATATTCAAACTATCACCCAATAATTAGCTAAGTACCAAATTTAGTAGCTTTAGGCAGAGCGGTCTGATCAAGCATTTTGAGCGATTTTTGCAACATGCATGTAACGTATCGCAGTTTTTCACTCTATAAATACTACCATGTTAAAAATATTTGAGAGAAATTAAATAAAGCAAACTAATAAAAAGTAAGTGGTCAAATGATATAGTCACTTTGAGATACCCTGAAATTTTAAAATGCCTTACTTATTCATTTCAGAAAGAAAAGACTTCCTGCGTGGCCTTGACTTCAATCACATTTTGTTAGCTGAAGCTATCTTCTAAAATGCTTACAAATCTACCACCAAATTATAATTATTGTAACCTTCCCAAAGTGCCTTACTAAAATTCTCAGAGAAAAATGATGTGCAGCAACTGAATTTAGTTTAGAACTCTAAGACTTTAAAATTTTATTTTGGAACACCAACTCTGTTGAGGTTTAAACCAAGCCGATTCTGGATTTTGATTCGAATTGAATAATTAATGAGTGAGACTAACCAACTTTCGATCAAGGTTTCAATCAGATCAATATTTATGAGGTGGAGATGTAATTAGATCTGGATCAGATGTGATCCGAGTTATAAGCAGACTGCAAAAGAAAGGAAGTGATATTCCTGTAACTTATGTAATTTGTGTCTGTTGAAACTACTGTTAATCGACCTTCTTCGTCATAGTTTTCTCAACTGTTTTAATTTTGCTGCTCAAATTTCCAAGATAACTCTTACGTAGCTTTTTAAAATCCTCATTGAAATGTTAAGCTACTGAAAGTCAGCAACCCTGTCAGTGAGAACAAAATATTAAAAGTGGTTCTTTAGTTTTTAAAAAAAAGACGATGTCTGAGAAAGTGTGCTAACCACTGCCGAGATCATGATCTCATTGGTAGATAGTAGATAACTTACATTTTTCTAGTGATCTGGGATACAAATGCATCTTAAAGAACATATGAAGGCTAATAAACGTCTCTGTTACAATTTTAGCTTAGAAATCTAGAATTTTAATAAAATTGTCTTTTCTACTTTTTTTTAGCAAAGCTTCTTTTTCACATTGTTATTAATAATTAATTTAACTTACATACGAGAAATCTCTGAAATAAAAGAAATATTATATAGAATTTTTCGATTCATTTTACCTAAAATCCATTGCATTTATGTAATAAATTATTTTTTCACTAATAAAATAATCATTTTTATGTTTTATATCCATTTAAATTGACGTCTGTTATTACAAAAGTTTTTGTTCAAATATAGGCTGTTGAAGTTTTTTTTTTCCCCCACTAGCCTGTTACTTGTAAATTGTTTACTGGCTCTGTCTTTATTTACCCGAAGCAAATGTTTTGATGCATGTACCTATTTGAACAATATTTTAGAAATGTTATCATCTGACTTTTTTATTATTATTATAATGCTTGTGACAATACAAGGGGTCGCGGTGGCCTGGTGGCAAGATCTCGGCTTCGGAACCGGAGGGCTTCAGGTCCGAGATACGATTCCACCGAAGTATCGCTGTGTAAAAGGGTTTGCTTCACGCTAAATCCGTCGGAACCAAACGTCCTCCCGTTGGTGCGGTGTAGTGTGGAAGCCTGGAGATGGGGAGTGCTAGCTCAGGTGTCGTCCTCGTCATCTGACTGCGGTTCAAAATTACGATTTCCGTCCCAAAATAGCCCTAGTGTTGTTTTAAAATGGAAAGTAAATATAATCAAACTAAACTAAATCGTGGCAATACAATGTAACTTGATTCGGCTTAAACACCACCTTGCATGCCGGTGACACACTACACCGTTATGTCGTAAAATTAACAAATACTGTCCATTTTTAGATTCGAAAACTCTCCGCACTTTTTAGAATGTGACAGTCATTTTTATTTCACCAAAATAGAGAGAAAATGTTTATTTTTTAGCAAGCAATATATAGGGACATTTTTATTTTATTTATTGATTTGATTATGAAAAGTTTGAAAAATATTATGAATCCTTTATTTTTTTTCTTACGTTCGGGTTTTTAAGAAACGCACTTCTTTGATATTATTGACACGTATCAACTTTTTGATTAAAGAAAACAACCAAAAGTTATAAGCTCTGTGGTAGAAACAGTAGCGAAATACACGATGTGACGTGTTTATTTAATCTTCTCATATACGTGATACGAGCAAAAAGACCTCAAGTGACCAATTAAAAAAAAAATTACTGCTTTTTCATTCATTTTGATATCGCATTTAAACAGAAAACAGAACATATTGTGAGATTAGATATAGTTAGTGGTTCGTTAAAGTATTTTTATCGAGAAAATATTAGCGATTATAAAAATGACAAATCTAATCACAACATAAAAGTTCCAAAAATGCAAAATATGGAGAAAAAAAAAAAAAGCTAACAGACCTTAGCAAAAGTATCATTCAGTTGCCATCGTATAATAGTCATCTAATTAGATGGCAGGTGTGAATAGGAAGCGAGAATAAAATGACTTCATCGGTAGCAAATTATCAATGGGGGTATCTTACCTGTAGTTATTATATTGTAATATTTATCAAATTAGAAGTGTGCTCTCGAACTTACACAATGCAGTACGTTTTGTGTTCGCGAAATGGAAATAAGAATGCAGCGTTACATTTTTCTTTTTGATCGATTTTTTGCAGATCTTCAATTTTAACTTCAAGTTCACTTACTAAATTTGATAGGATTGCGGTGGCCTAGTGGTAATGTCTCGGCTTCGCTACCGGAGGGTTTCAGGTTCGGGACCCAATTTCACCTAATAACCGTGATGTAAACGGGGTACCGTTCGTGAGGTCAAACGTCCTCCCGTTGGTGTGGTGGAGAAGTTTAAAGAAGGGTGCCAGCTCAGATGTCATCCTTGTCACCTGACTCCGGTTCAAAATTACGAGGTTCGCCCCAAAATAGCCTTAGTGTTGCTTTGAAACGGGGCGTTAATATAACTAAACTACTAAATTTGATTTATCTTGTTTGTAAAGTTTTGAATTAACATTTTTGCATAAGCGAAAATAGACATCCCATCTTTTGACGGATTTTATACAAAATTAAATAGAATTAGATCGGCTTGATGTTTACTTTATGAATACAGACAGGAGTGATCACCCAAAAACTTTCTCGCGTACTCTCTAATAAAGCTGATATCCAAGAGAACGCCTTGCATAGTATTGGTGTACAATAGTTACGAAATATTAACTTTTGAATTTGAATTTAGCATTTTTACTGAATCTATCTTGCCATCCATGATGAGTTATTTGGTGATTAATCCCTGGCACGAGTCAATAATATCCAAAAACCGAATTTGTGTTTCAGATATGTTTTTCTCAACCGATTGAAAACAAAGTTGGGACAAAACTATACTTGCAGTCACAAAATTACAAATCAAATTTGATGTATTTAGCCACTGCGCTTTTAAATTATCGCGTCTACATGTTTCTGAAATTACAGACCAACAATCAACCCGTTATATAATTTGGCTCAAATGTGACAGGTGTCTAGACTACACATCTTAAATCTGAGTACCGAATCTCATCTATCTAGCTCTTTTCGTTTTGTAATTATCGTGTTCACTTATATTCGAAAAGCCGAACAGATTAATATTCTCTGAACAGATTTTACTTAAAATTTGATAGAAATCTGCAAATTTGGTATAAAGATCGTATACCAAATTTCAACCGTCTAGCTCAAAGCGTTTTTAAGCTATCTTTGTCACAGACAAATAGACGGATACTTTCCCAAAAATGTGTTTTTCCAACTCAGGGAGATTTAAAACCTATAGATTCTTCAAAATCTCGAGTTCGAATTTTTCGACGTTTACTGTACTTTCTCTATACTACGTGTACGAGAAAGTAATAAACTGCACGGAAAACTGTTGCAACTCTGGAAGTTCAAACTATTGTTCAACTTTTAACACTTTCGCTTCCATGTCTCAAATCTGATATTTACATCATCCATCTAATTAGAGTACCCCTTCTTTTAATTACATACTTCCTTGTTTTAGTGACACTGGTAGGTCACGCGACAGTCAACGTGTTAAGAAAGCAACAACATATTGTTCGAGGAATCTAACTTTCAATGCTGAAATTTTCGAGGATCGCCAAATCATTTTGTTAAAATTGGACTTGCGTAATGCTGATCCGTTTTGCTGAACAGAAGAATGAATATACCCGCTGACACTCAAACTGATTGTGGATTTCAGTCATTTGATACACATTAACAATTCATATATTTAAATCCATGCACCGAATTTCAAAGACTTTTTTCAGAATTTAACAGAAATTTATAAATTTGGCGTAAAATCCGAATTTCAAAGTAATGTTTGATAACGGATTCTAAAACACTCCATTCTTTTGCGCATGCGTTAGGGTTTAATTCATCAAAATTGGGATGAGAGGAAAGATGAAAGATGTTTATATTTAACAATAAAGTAAACTCGGATTACTCGCGGATTTATGAAACGTAAACATTGCAGATAATTAGTAATGCTGAAGGAAAAAGCACAGTAAAATATTTCAGAGCAATTTTTATTTAATGTAAGGGGCATAAACATTAAATTATGGACAATAAATAAAAGATTTTTGAATATTATTTTGCTACTTTTTTATATCTTATTGAATTTTTTGCAAAATTTTAAGATTAACAACAATGGATAATCGATAGTTTATTTTATTTAAAACATTTTATTTTCATTTAAGGATTTGCTGTTAATATGGAATGTCTTAAAGATATTATAAATATTATTTTTAAAATATATGCTATCTTATATATTTTGATATTAAAAAAACAACATTATTATTAATGATTTTTCTACTTAAGAATATTATATTTTTAAATATATTACATGAAATAATTAGCTAAATTTTCTGCGTACCACTCCCGAAAGCTTTTTTGACACTTGAACTAGCCATAACAATACGCAGTTTTGAGTTAAAATAAAATGCGGTCACATAACACACCATACACGTGAATATAAACAATACACACATACAAGTGGGGAAAAAAATGAGCGAAAAAGTATCTAATGAGAGGAATTTAAGATTAAATGTGAATTCCAGAAATGCGTTCATCCTTCCGAGTCTCACCCCTTAATGAGATAAAATCGTCGAAAAGTGGTCGTTTCAGGATACTGAAACGAACTGTATATCCATCTAATTTGTTACATTTTTGAATTACAATGTTCACACACATAATTCTTAATATGATTTTTGTGAGAGGTAGATCTATAGCTTGAGCTTCATCATGCCTTCTAGATATTATATATTCTGACGATTACATTTCTCTATTCTTGTGTACATTATTCAAGTATAAACAACAAAATGAGCAAAAACAAATCTAAGTACATATGAAACGAAACAATGATACGCTCAAACTCAGCATTTCTTTCAAACTAAACCTTACGAAAGAGGCAGAAGCAGACAGACGAAAAAATTTGTGAAATCATCTTTCCAAAACAACCCTACTTCTGGCGCCACCATTTTGGATTACTCCATCGCTTTCGTTAACTGTTCAAACAATGCCTCGTTCTGAAACCATCGAAAGGAGGAAAACTCAGGGATCATAATCCTGGGAAATGTTTCGTCATTTCGGCTTTATTCTTTCCCCCCTTGCGCGCCAAAACCTTAAGGTCATTTATCGAGGAGGAAATCTAAAAGTGCAAGCTCATGCAAAAGAAGAAAAAAGTTGTTGTTCAACTCTTTATTCAGTTTCGACTTGCGCGAGTGACCAATAGGACAGTGTAAACTGATCGTCAACAAGTAGCGAGTGATTGAACTTATTTATGCTTCTGTGTGTGACAAGAGTGGTGTTCTAACAGAATTGGTAAACTTATTATTTATATATTTAAAAGGTAAAAATTCTTTATATTCATTATCTTTTAATGTTTTGCTTGCTGTAATGAAAGAATGCTTATTATATATTCATTGTATTTATTTTTAAATACTTTTTATTCTCAAAAATATAAATATTTTGAATTAACATTGTGTTGTTAGTTTGATATTAATAACATTTGAAAAGTAATAAAATAATAAACAATAGGTATTAGCTTAATTTCTAAATTATTATAATTTAATAGTTTATTAATTTTCTTTAAATGATTATTGAAATAAAATTGAGCACCGTGATTTTAATTGCAAAATAGTATTATTTAGAATTACTATTTTGATGCTAATAGTACAATACAAAATAAATATTTGTAGCATAGTAATAAAATTATCTATCGGATCAAATTTCAAAATCAGGTTTTCAATATAGCACCTGCAAGCATAATTTTATTTTTATAAAATAATTTTTGATTTAAAAAAATATTTATTGATGGGTTAATTTATTCAACAAAATTTCTGAAATTTTATTAAATATTTCATACCAATTTTAAAAATAGGATTTTTTTATTAAAAAAATTGCAAAACGGAATGTGTATTCTTTTGTATTTTATATAATAAGCGCAGGTTTATTGCGACCTGATAAAATTTGATATGTAATGATATTTGCGAAAATGGCTTGAAGAATTATGTAAATTAATTATTCATAAATTTTATTTATTTAATGATATTTTTAAGGATTAATTATTTGTAGCAAAGAGAGAGAAAAAAAGCGAAAATGATATAATTTGTGATTAAATTATTTTTCTATCTAACGAATTTTTATGCAAAGATTGTATTCGTAGTTGAGCGATTAAATTTTGACTGAGTTTAACTTTAGTATGTAAAGATTTCTTCAGTATGTAATGAAATTATGGACAATTTTTATTATGGAAATTAAAAGATGGCGAAATGAAGGGGATTTAATTGAAATTCTGAACAAATCAGGGATAATTTTTCAATCTCGAACATAGATTCGAAATTCGTAACTATTCTTGTTAATCAAGATGTCTGTTCATTTCAACCTTTTGACTGCGAATCTGAGTTCCTAATTAAACATTACATTTTATTTTGGAGATTTATTATTATTTCTAATAACAGAAAGGATACTTGAGAAACAAAAGCGTGTCCAAGCGATTTATGTATTTTAAATTAATTGTTTCTTTAGATATAGCACTTCTGTAATTCGATGCTCAAGTCCGACATGTCATTTCAGTGCTAGATCGGTTAGATGTTAATATTATTAATATGATATAATACGCTTTTTATTTGTAATTTCCTAATACATAGTTTTCTTTATTACCATTCGTAATGAAATATCTTACTCCTTTATTTTTTTAATAGAATAGTTTCGCTTTCTAATTATATACATCAAATGCTGTAAACCATAGGTTCCCAAAGTGGTCCAGGTGGACCCCCAGGGGTCCATAGGAGACCACACGGGGGTCCACGTAGACGTGAAAAGAAAACAAGGGTTCACAAGTTGTAAGTGGGGGTCCACAAAAAAATTTCTGGTTTTCATAATAAAGAACAAAAATTTTGGCTTGTATTTACCTATCAACGTAGGTAGGTAGTATCATTCACTAGGTAGGTACTCAGAAATATTCGAGACTCAGTTCAAACACAGAATTAAATAGAACAATAGATAATAGTACAAGTGTACACCACATGTCGAGACTTCCAAAGTGCCGCCCGTGCGACCGCTCGTCCGGGATGCTTGTTTAGACCTGCAAAGGGATGAAATGCGACTTGCGCTGTGCTACTTTTTTGAAACTGAAAATGTGCTACTTTTTTTTTTCTTCTTAACATCCCCAATTTAGGGTGATATTTTTTAGGAGTTTTGAGAATACAGTAGAAATGTAGCAGCAGGGGGTCTACCGAAAATAGTAAAACTTTGAAAGTGGTCCACGAGAAAAAAAAGTTTGGGAACCTCTGCTGTAAACCAATCAGTTTCGGTATCTTTGTATTCCGATAGGAAAGAAAATGACATCACAACAGGTTTAAAACAACTTGCGGTTAGACATCAGATGACTATAGCGTCACCTAAACTGATTCACTTAAAATGAAACCTTTATTTATCTTTCAGTACCACTCCTGTTTAAAAATTAATGATTTGTAGCCTTAGGATTAAATGACTGCTCATAGACTTTTATACGAACAAATTATAATTTCATTCTCTTAGTACTGTGGAAGGATAACTCCAGTTTTTCAACCAAA
Source organism: Argiope bruennichi (assembly GCF_947563725.1). NCBI lineage: Eukaryota > Metazoa > Arthropoda > Arachnida > Araneae > Araneidae > Argiope > Argiope bruennichi. The sequence continues at coordinate 77,602,135 of NC_079153.1, read as the reverse complement.
AAAAATTTGACTGGAATCTGTATGAACCTTAAAATATTATTGAAAGAAATTCTTATTGAGTGGCTGTTGCTAACTAAATACGATACATTTATTATCCGCCCTATGCAATCCTGTAATTAATGTTTCCTGCAGATACATCAGGTTCAGGAAAATGTAGGATAATTATTTCAGCGGACATTTTTTATCGTTAGAATAACAGCAATGCAATGATTTTAATTAGCGAGAATAAACATGGCAATTATGTTATATAAATTATTTTTATATACGATAGAAAAACAAGAAATTCGTTGCATTTTTATCATATTCACAATACACGGATGATGGGCAAATACTTTGAACAGTTTGGCCCCAAATTTAACACGGAATTTAGTGTACAAATCATATGCTGAAATTCATTCCATTAACTTAATATAAAACTTTCATGTAAGCATAAAATAGCTGACCGATAGACAGTCAGGATGTGAGCATATTTGATCTAAAATTCTAATAAACATTTACAATTTTAGCAATGAAACAAGGTATTCAATTGTACTCATCTTATTGATTGCGTTTTTGAAATTCCATAATCAAATGAAGTTAATGGATAAGAATACTTCTCTTTGACTATTTTCATCCAAAATTTCACAAAAACCTACAATATCGTTAATAAAGATAATTAAATTTCTTCTTTATAATTCCTTGCGGTTTTTTTTGTTGCCACATTCTCAGACTGGCTTCCATAAGCTCAAATATGTTATTTTCGGATTCAAATCAATTAGTTATATTAACGTCCCGTTTTAAGCAACACTAGGGCTATTTTGGGATGGACCTCGTAATTCTGAACCGCGGTCAGATGACGAGGACGACGCCTAAGCTGGCATCCCCCTCTCCACACCACACCAGCGGGAGGACGTTTGGCCTTGACGGATTTAACGTGCAACAGACCCCTTTACACGACGGTTCTTCGGTGGAATCGAGTCTCGAACCTGAAACCCTACGGCACCAGAGCCGAGACCTTACCATCAGGCCACCGCGGCCCCTTTCGGATTCAAAGAAATCTAAAATGAGGAGATTCATCAGTCTTGAGGTCGAATTTGACAATTGCAGTACTTTCTATAATTTAGAGAACAGAAAGTGAAAATTACAAGATTTTCATTTAATGAATTCATTATGTAATAAGAGTCGACATTGGGCATGATATATATCATCAGTCATGATCTGGGTCAAGATTAGTGGCTGGAAGGGCCTTCGGCACTATAGTAACCATACTCAAGGGCATACTAAATAATTTTTCATGTGCATGGTTCTGAATAATAAGATGAGATGCCTTGGAGAATATTAACTACACTGAGAATAAAATATGTAACAAATTAAATTAATGCTGAGGGCAAAATTAAATTACTTAATGATTAAGTAGATTAATTTTGAAGATTAAAATGTTTAAAACTTTTCATTAATCAGTCAACTTTCTTTTAAATTATATATTAAGTCAATCACTGACTGATAAATTTATATCTAAACTGAGATTAATTAGTTACATTTGACACCCTTTAAGTAATTAATTATCGTCCAATTTAATTACTGTCAATTTTATGAGGTCGCCTTGTTGTTTCACAAACGTGATCAGTTAACCAGAAATTGCCCCAGCTTTCATGTTCATGATTCATTTTAAATAAAACTTACCGCCTTCGGCGAACAGCTGTCAGCTCATGTTATTTAATAGCATTAATTTAATCATGCATGTTAACTTTGATGAACTACATCATATAATACTAAACGAAAGTACTGTTTTATTAAAATTCGCACAATATCATTCTAAATGGGTAAACTATGCATGAAAAGTAGTGAAATAGGTCAATTTGTTAAAGTTTGCGGATATTTCAAGGTTTTTTTTTTTTTTTTTTTATGAATCTAGAAAAGATGCAGAGGACTATAGATGGTATATCTTAACATCACGAGTTTTCATATAAAATAAAAATCAGTGAAATTGGTGCAGTGATTGGAAATGGGGGCTCTTGGTTATTTTCTTTTCCCTTAGATAATACAGTGAAGGAATACTTTTGAGATTTCTTTCGGAAATGGATATAGGAGGAGAGAAGGGCAAATGACGAATGATGGCATATCTAAATATCATGGATTTCCATATGAAATAAAAATAATTATTTCAATAAAAAATTAATATACCACGTTTTTGAAACGGATTAAAAAGCATAAAATAATTTCTGCTAACCACCATACAAACTGTCCTAAAAATTTTTGATTGTGAATTTTTATTGAATTATAAATTTTATGAGACTACGAGAAATTATTTTATATTTTTTAAACAGTTTTTAAAAAAATTTATGATAATTTTTTATTTCAATAATTTTCTACTCTTTAATTTTATGTGTGTTAAATTACAATCGATTTTAAATTAGCTCTCCAATGAGCCGCGATTTGGTACGACGCCATCTATTGATAATGGGGAAAAAAATGGATTGAAAATTTTTTAACGAGTAGACAAAGAAAAGAAAGAAAAGAAGTTAATGTTTCAATGTCATCTATTTCTGAGCTGTATTTAAAGTTTCAAATCTCTAGCTCATCAGGAAGTCAGTTTACAACTGATTGCAAAATTTGCTCCGAATAGGTTCAGTAGAAAGCGAATTCATAAAAATGAGTGAAATTGAACCAATGGTTATGGTTAGAGGATTGGTTCTTTTATTCCCCTAATTAAATACATTAGTCATCCTATAAAGATGTTATATATTATCCTATATGTTATTTCTTTAGTACTAAATGTTCCACAAATACGCCGTTTGCATTTTTCAAAAACAATGAAACGATTCTAATCTATTTGCTTTACTTTTTGAATAAACAATACTAAATGATTAACAAAAATATTTTGGAACTATCCAAAACAAATTTTGTGTTTGCATGTAATTTGCATGTAATCATATATATAATTATTCGTTTTAATCTTTAATATTACTGTTGTAATGTAAACAGAATTAGCTTTTCGAAAATACCAATTAGAATTAAATGCTGTATTCATAACAGGAAAAAATGGAGATAGTCACATTCAAAGTGATTTTTTCTCTCAATTAATTCTAAAATGAATAACAAGCTTTTATCTAAAGAAGGAAAAGAAGACTTTTTTTGACACTATGTGGAAACAAATCATTCTTTTATCTGATCAATTTAGTTGATTAATAAATTATATATCAATAAGATAGCTACAAAAGACTAGCGCGTCCATTGAATATTAACTTCATTATAGGATAATTATGTTTATTAATCTGTGAAGATAGAATTCAAAAAGGCTTAGCTGCTTATTCAAGCGAAAAGGAACTCGGAAATTTTTCAGATAAAGATGCTTATTAAAATGAGAACTTTTCAAAATAATTTGAACAGCAACAGCTACAAAAAACAGTTTAAAAAGAATGGTAAACAAACGGAAAGAAAAAAAATCCTGACTATTTTGTGTAACAACTGATGATAACAAATCGAGAAGTGAAGTACCATTTTGGTATTATATATTAAATTATTAACAAATTTTCTACCTGAGGACTCTTCAATAATATTTTTTTAGGTAGATTCTTATAAGAAGACTACCTATGCAATGGCTCTCATGATAAGATTTCGGGAACAATTTTTCAATTTTTCATCGATTTTGATCCCTAGAACCCAAAACAACTCTTCGTTCAAAAGTTTATATACAGGGTGCGACAAAAAAACTCGAACAAAGTTATTGCATCATAGAATAGAAGTTAACTTATTTCTTTTTAAATTGTGCCTATTTCTTTTTGTCTACTACTTCAATAAAAGATATTTTATAATGTATCTTTTAGTTTATATATTGTTTTTTGGCTTTTTACAATGTCAAGCAAAAGGTCTGCTATTTTAGAGCTGTTTAGCAAAGAAAATGATAGAATGAAATTGTTCGTTTGCTTAATATGTATCTGCAAATGTTGTCTGAGGCAATCTGTCGTTTCAAAGAACTTGCCAATGATGGTCGGCTTCCAGGAAGTGAATGAAAATGTACAGTGGACACTTTCAATAGCTGTAAGGCCATCAAAAAGTGAGTTCCATCAAATTCGAGGGTTTCTCCAGGAAAGATCACTTGTAAAATGGAAATAAGTGACCGATCAGTGTGGCGATTTGCAAAAACAGAGCATGGACTAAAGCCTTGCAAGTTCCAAAAAGTTCAGCTTCTTACTGAAGAAAACAAACTCATGCGGCTCCAAAGATGAGGAAAACTTTTGAGACTGGTCGCATGTCAGAGCTGGGAGAAATTCCTTTTAACTAATGAGAAGCTCTTTACCATCCAATGAGCTCATAAATCCCAGAACGATAGGATCTCGTCTGCAGACACTCCAAGTACCTTGGCAATTTTTGAACATCCCCAACATTCTAAGTCGGTTTTTATTGGGGAGGAATTTGAGCAAGCAGCAAAACACCTCAGGTTTTTTGTGGATGAAGGCCTTCAAATAAATCAAAAAGTGCACCAGCAGGACATTCTAGAAGCTGCTGTACTTCTTTGAGCCATAATGCACTTTTGCAATGTAAAGTGGACGTTTTAACAAAACTCCGCACCAGGTAAAGTGGACGTTTCAACAAAACTCCGCACCAGCTCACAAGGACAAAAAGACACAAGAGTGATGAAAGGCGCATTTTCCGGACGCGATATCATCTGGAGAGTGGGCACAAAACTCGCCGAATCTCAATCCCATGGATTACAGTTTAGATCAATTTTGGAGGCTAGGGCTTGCACTCAATCATACAAAAATTTGGAATCGCTAAAGCAGTGGGTCGGTAATGGGATAGATTAAAGGTAGACTTGCGTCCATTGCTTTGAATTTCAATAAGCGTTTGCATCGCTACAAAGGGTGGCCACTTTGAAACCAATTGAATTTATTTATTAGTAAAAGTCTACTCTTATTGTTATATTTTGTTAATTAATTTATTTTAAATAAAGTTATGCTAAAAATTGTTTGTCCGGGTTTATCTGCCGCACCTGTAATATGAGTATAACGTTTTGCCCATGTTATCTTGTGAACGGAACAACTAGAGTAATTTTATTTGGATTTTAACTGGCTTAGAATAGGGGCTTGATAGAAATCTAAAATTCTCAGACGAAAATTCAGGGTCCATAAATGGCCCATCTAGATAAAAGGGGGTGGAAATCGGGGGGGGGGTGAATTACTCATTCCGCTATAGCTTTTTTAATATTGAAGGAAAAAAATCCAATTAGCCAAATTAGCGCCCCAGTAAGACGAACAACTTTTGTATTTAAAGTTTATCGATAACTGCAATATCTTAGAAGTTAGGGGCTAGAAAGTGATTTTCAAGCCCTAATTTTGACTTTCTATCATCAACAATTTATGTTGCCAGATGGTAACTTAGATGTAAATCGAATCTATCTCTCTATCTATCTTTGCTTTCCAGCTTCCCAAGAGAAATTTTATTTTCATCTTCATCTGTTGATGATTGTTCGACTAGAAAGAGAACAGACTGTGTATTATTTAAAACTCAAATTGTTTCTGCGTAATGAGAAAATATTTGTGACTAGAGTAATGGCAGGGTAATGAGATTATTTAGTAAGCGGTTGTGCTTAGAAAATAAAGAGTTTACTTAGGAGATTAACTTATTATTAATGAATCGAAAAAAAAATGGATAGATTTTATATGAATGTTTGTTGGCAAATCGGTGTGGTAAAGCAATGATGATGACAAAGACATGGAGATGAAGTCACTTAGCGTTTTTTTGGTAGTGCAAGGTCGTAGTTTTCTTTAATCGCGATATTATCCTTTTGAGATTTTTTTTTCAAAGAATCTTGTTGATTATTTCTTGTGAAAATCCTGTAAGATCGCGTGACTAAGATCCTTTTGGATGTCTTTATTTCTAATAAACCACCGCATGTTACCGATTTGACTAAACACCACATTTTGTAGTCTGTCTAAAGAAGTAACATTGAGTGGACTCATTTCAGAATTGGATTGTTTAAAAAGAGGTCGCAAATTCATTTTATTTCGAATTTATTAATATAAATTAATTTTTGTTGTTAATAAATAGTAATATTTAATGCAAGGCTTGTGTTTTTAAAGCGCAATGATCTTTAAAATTCGTTTAAAGAAATCATAAAATTTGTTTAAATGCAGAATTTTAAATATGATATTCATTTTTAAATTATTCCTTTACATTTTATATGAATATTTCCTTTACGCAACTGAGGGCGCTTTTTTTAGTATAAATATAATTTGGTTTGTGTTTTGTTTTGTTATGAGAAATATTCCCCGAACCTGCGTAACTCCTCTTTGAGAAGTACCAGAAATGCTCGTCTTCAAAGGTCATACGCATTCAAAGCATTCAATATGCTAATTATCAAAATTTTTAAATGTAAAATATTCTAATCTAATTGCGATATGATACAATAATGATTAAAATTTAAAAAATATTTTTAATATTTTATTAAAAACTATAATAATTTAATGAAATAAATAATTTTGAATAATTTTTTTTTTAATTTGTAATATATAGGAATTCGTGGTCATATAATTTATATCAAGCATATTGTACCACCAAATACATTGCAAATATTTTAGAAATTGTTATCAGTTAAGCAAGAGGGAAAAGGTGTAACTTTACAACTTATCATAATAACATTTACAACTGAATGCCAAATGACAGTGTTTGATAAGATTTCGACATTATAATAATTTTAAACTTGCTGAGAAATGGTACGGTACACGAAATTCTTTATATCAATGCTTTTTATTAAATCGGATCTGACAGTATTAATAGTTTTGAATATTTAAAAAAATTAACATTAGGATACTATAAAAGCGTTCAGCATCGTTTATTGCATAACAATTTCGTAGAAATAGGATAGAAATATATTTTTTTTAAATAATCAATTTTTTATTTTAAAACTTTGCTGCTTTAACTAAAAAACTTATTTCGAGAACATCCATATTACAAGAATTTTTATAATTAAAAATATTCTTGTCGAAGTTTTATAAATGTCTATGATACTTACTATACTTATATATTTGATACTTATCATACATTACTTAAAAAGATTTCAAAATGAAAGCATCGTTTTTTATTTTTTATTTTATTCATTCCAATTATAATGAATAGTTTTAAAAATTTTCTCTGCAATCAGAATAATAAATATTAGTTGATACTTCAATTATACTTCACTTCCATCTTCTCTGTGATTACACAGAAGATAAATATAAACTTTTCAAAAGGATAAATATCGTCTGCCAATAAATGAATATAGTAGCTGAGGAGAATTATTTTTTAACGGCTAAATTTTTTAAGAATTTCGGATTGGTGAAGTTTGGTGTTTCTTATTTGAGTAAAAGTTTGATCAAAGGTCTATGATCCTCGTTTTTTTTTAATTGTAACTAGTTTCTCTGGAATTTAACGGCCGTTCATTAATATCGCTTCAACATCAATAACAAAAAACAGCAGTAGACTACCCCCTTCAGTGAGTATGTTAATAGAAATTAGGTAATGAAAAGAATTTCAATCAATGCTGCTTTTATATAGAAAACTCGTTTTTCGAGGAAAGTGAATGCCAGAAAAAATCAGTAGTGAAAGCTGCTATCAAAGGTTACTTTGATTTGCTATATTTGCTGTACCTTATCTATTCTAAAATATAAAAAAAATCTTTACTTTAATAAGAACTTATTTATATTCTTAAAGTTTATAGTAAATGTTTAAAATAGCTTTATTGCAAACATTTAATTTTAGAGTATTAGAATTTTTAATATATATATAATATATATATTGATATTTTTCATTTAAGCTGCTCTCTGCAACCCTTACGTCCGATAAATTACTGTTAATTTTAAAAAAAGACTAAATATAGGTTGCAAATTTGTTGTTGTTGCTGCAAAAGGTTTTCGGAGTGAATTATTTATAAAATATCTCTTCTTGCTGTTGAAATATGATATTGTGTAGCTGGGTATGTGTATTTAATCCAAGGAAAGATGCTTTCTTGTCTTTTTCTTATTTATTTTCACACACACACACATAACAACACACATGGACGATGCTCACACACATATAAGGAAACACATAATATATATATTTAAAAGTAGAAATTGCCGCTAACAAAAGAGCGAGCGGTGCCTGCTTGCACCAGTTTCACATCAACTCTCTGGTTGAAGTGTTTACAATAAAGGGTGCGCTTCCCTCATATTCCAAACTTACAAATGATTTAGAACATATTACGCCATCTATGTTCAGTATTAAAATTTACTGTATGAATAAGTATACAAAGAATAAAAAATACAAATTAAATAATTAAATAAAAACAAAAATTACAAGTAATAAAATCACATAAACATATTGGAACCTTCGAAAATCAAAGTTAGTTGTTGGAAACATTCGTATTCGTTAACCAGCAATTGGCATGACTTAACTATCAAAATGATGATTTAAAACATTACGACATTTTATTGCAGCGACTCTTCAAAATATCTAAGTCAAATTTTTTGAATATTCAATATTTTGTCTTTGCTCGCTTCACAGTTTTTTAAATTAAATTTATTATGGGAAATTTTGAAAAAAACACCTGGGCAATACATGTATTTAACCTAATTTATTTAGTCTCATTCGAAAGATTTTGAATATGCAACATTAATTTACTTTGGACTTTTTCAAGAAGAAATGGTGACTTTTCAGAACAGTGATGCTAAGACAATAACGTGACTTTGGTTTTTTTTTTCCCACTAAGAATAAGCGAAGCAATCTGCATTATTAATATTTTGCATTACGCCCTTAACATGCATCAAAATAAAAGCTTTTTGAAGCAAAATATTTATACAAAAACAGTACTCAGATACTATTAAAACATTATAATATATTAGATAGAACATTATACGATGGAATTTTAAATCGAATACACAATTTGTTACTGAGTTTTTTATGTTACTTAAATTTCAACCCATCCATCAAAATATTCACTCACGTGCTTTTGGCATTATTAAAATTAAGAAAAAAAAAGTGCTTTCTCTTATATATTAGTCCCATAATAGGATTTTCGCTTCGTTTATTTCGTGGTATATACACTTTTTAATTTGCACCTACAGTAATTTGTAGCAGATTGATTCGATTCAATTCAGGTTTTTTACTCGAATTAAATAGCAAACTGAATTTTAAAAAACAAAATGTATCCCTTATTAACCGCTAACAATCTAAAAAAGTCAATAATCTGGTGTGAACAAGCTGAGGCGGTTAGTTATTTTTATAAATTCTAAACACTGTAAAACAAACACATTCTTTTGGCTGGAAAATTATTTAGTTGGTTAGTTAGAATAGTTATTATTAGTTAGAATATTTTCAGTGATCATGAACTCATTGATTCTATTGTAAACATTTCGTTTCTAATTGTTAATTTTTCTGTTTTCACTTCCTTGTATTCTTTTCAATTTTACATTTTCCTGCTTTTCAGCTGCTTGACTGATTCACTCGAGTTGTATTAATTTTTTTTCTCACAATAAGAAATGTATTTTATTCTTAGAACTTTTTTAAAACTCGCCTGTCAACTTCAAAAAGAATATTTAAGGAAGTAATGGTTTATTAATAGAAAAAAATCCTCACTTCCATCTGTTTGAATCTATATCGTAAATTCAGATGTAATGTATTCACTGGGAATAATCGATGATAGAAAAAAAAAATGCAACAATAAATGGAGAAACGTGTTTGTTTTTTATTACATTTCTTGTTTACACTTTCTTGACATAGATAACGCTTGAAAAAACAAATAACCTATCATTTTCCTGATGGATCGGTACACTCAAACGGTAATGACAGTTGAAATGGACCAGAAATTTAATTGATGACTACGGATTCTATACGGATTAATGTCAGTAATTATTAGTCCATGAAATGGATTAGAAGACTGCAATTTATTTTATCCTAAAACTATGCTATAATTTTCTAAAAATGCAGATTATTGATTTCTTTAATTTCTATTATAGTGTAGAATGGATCCATTATATTTAATATAAATTTTACAACTAAAATAGTGTTGTTTTTAGATGATAGAATTGATTTTTTAAGAAACATTAACGGAACTACAATAATTGCAGATCATTAAAAAGATTTTTTATATATAAAAAGTGGATTCTAAGATCTCCCATGCAGTTATTCAACCGTAGCTATGACCACCAAATCGACAAAATTAGTTCCGCTTGAAATGAATGCATGCTACCAGCTACTGTAATTGCCGGAAGTGAAAGTTATTTTTAAAAACTCTTTTGGCTTATTCAGTATTTTCCTTTTACAGATATTTAAAATAAACTGACTCACGCATTCCTCTTCGCTAATGACAATAAAAAGGAAAGAAAATCTGTGTTTGTATGCGCTTGTTGTTCTTAAATCTATCTGTACCTAGAAGTGCCAACTTTTGGTGCTGATATATTTCGGAAAGTAATAGTAAGAGCTTCGGTGTAGTTTCTTCTTATTTTGTTTCGAAATTTTAATCGTGTTTTCCTTTTTTAACTATATAGTGTCTATAGTGTTTTTTGATTAAGAAGACAATATATTATGTTCAAGAAATTATGAAATAAAATTATCTTTTTTAGATTTAATAATCACGCAATTCTGAGGTTTAGCTCTGTTCTTGGAGGTGTTGGTTCATTTCCTATTTTTCTTGACTTATTTTTTTTATTCATTTTTGATTGTTTTATTGGTTGTTTTGCAAATTTATATATACTTTTTTTTTGTATAAGCCAACGACCAAAATTGTGTGTGTGTGTGTGTCGTATTGGTTATTTGGCTTATTATTTTGAGAAATGTCATCAAATTGCATATTGATTCAAAAACAATTTTATCATTAATGTAAAGCAGCAACATATAAAAAAGAAAAAATATACAGAAAGAGAATTTTAAAAAATTGATCACCACACCGGTGATAAAATTTTATGGGAAATTATGGCATTTCAGTATCTCCCCATTTCAACTTTTGTTGGCCATTGTCCTCTTATGGAAAAATTCGATAATTAATGAGTTTAACAATCAATCACAATAATCCCTTTTTATATGGCTTAGTTCTGTGGTAACGAAGTAACTAGCTGTAAAAAAAAATTTAAAATGTTTCTTTGTGATTTTGAAGCTGATATAATGCCAAAATCAAACCATACCTTCTTTTTATTGTATTTAATTGCTAGTCTATTTTATAATTAAGAATTTTTTAGATAGATTTTGGTAGATTGGCTTAAGCTTCTCCGTAGTTATTCATTTAAAATATTCAAATAACTAGGTAATTTTTTATTGTTATTTTTATCTTTAGATGAAGTTGTAATTTATAAATATTACTGAAACTAAATCAAAACTACATAACATGTTAGTCACACTGGCTGATTAAAACGACAGTTTAACATATTTATCGGAATATTGATAAAAAATTCTCTTAAATAGTGAATAATATTGTCTGGTTAAGAGATTTTTTCTTTATTCAGTAGAGATATGCAAAATTTTCCAAATTGGCAATTTTTTCTTCGTTTGAGTATTTTGACGCTATTGAAATGTGTTCCATACAAAACAGATGATTAAGTGATTGCGAGAATTAATGGAAGCTTGGCGTCCAAAAGAAGAAATATTCTAGTAAAAAGCAATATGCACTCGGTGTTAGTCTATTTATTGTAAATAAGAATTTTAATTTTGTTTCCAATACACTGATAAATTATACAGCATTACTAAATTATATTGAAATTGTAACTAAAATCATCCAGTGGATGTGCTGTGAAAGAAATCCGACATGCTGAATAATATAAAGCGATGCTTTATTCTACAAGAAGACGTGATCATCCGAAGTATCTCATAAGGAAAAAAAGATCCATACAGAAAGCACTTATAAAATTAAAGGCACACACTTAGCTAGAGTTCGCTAATTATCAGCCCCCTACACGATAGCGCTAGGCTTCAATTAGTAGGCAGCTCACTGTGCGATCAACACTGGAAAGGTTAAAAGGACTTCAACCTCTCAAATTTATATTTTTTCGATAAAACATCGATTTTTCCAGAAGAATAATCAGATCTCGGTTTCTAAATGAAACGCAGCCATAATTAATAGACGCTAAGCGAAATTTCGTTATCATTAGTCAGGAGTTTATCTATTTTGCATAGATTTATACAAAAGAAATAACTTTTTTAAGAATTAGTTAAATAAATATCAAATTCTTCTTGGAGATTCTCGAGAATTTCCGAGTTTTAGATTTCTTCGAGATCGAAAATGGTTTTCCGAATTAAATATGTCTATCAATTTATGAATATTATAACTACAGTACTCAACAAAATAAGTTGAAATTTAATATACACTCTTTACGCCAATGTTAAAACCAAGTTTCACCAGTTTCTTATCGAATTTTGAACAATGTCCTTTTGTAAAAAGCATTTGTTTTCATCCAAGTACGTGTGAACACAACAACTCAAAAATGAGATGAACTGCATAGATGGCATTCTGGGTATGATCTTTACAATTATGTGTTTGCATTTGGGGCAAATTTTTCATCGGCTTGACTGCTTGTCTTTGATTCATTTCGTTTAGGTACGTGTCTAATTTTGGACTAAATACGTTAATAAATAGCTTGATTGCTTGGATTTTTTTCATTTGTTTGTTTATACATGCACAAATGAACTTAGTACATGAAAAATTTTTGACATCAAATCTGTACTTTGTCGAATTTTGAACCCGAAACCCAACTCAGTTTTTCATTACATTGCGAAGCCAAATCGTTGAAAAACTATTCTGGAAAGTCGACGAAGGAACAGTTCTGCTGGCCTTTACTTTGGAATCTTATTCTACATTAAAAAAAAAAATTCATTCCTATTTTCACTTTATAGCTTTAAATATTTTTGATAACCAATCCCTTAGACATTTGATTTGAACTTGAGATCAGAAACCAAATATGCTACGAACACAAGTTGTAAAAGAACTAAATAGGCGTTATTTCCTAAAAGTTTATAAAGATCAAAATTCAAAATGAGTTTTAAATATATATTTCAATTTTGTTGTATTATTCGCAGAATTTACAAATACAAATCTACGCGGTAATAGACTCAGAGATTAAATTTTTATACATGAAAAATGAGCTATCACAAAGTATAATAAAAAGCATTTATAGCCTAAGTTTTAATACATATTGGTGTAATTACCAAAAACAAAACTAGAAACGTCAGATTTCGCAATTTTAGAGTCTGTTTAAGCTATTAAAATAGAATAAATCTTTCCTTAATGCTTGCTAATTCTTTAATCATGTCGTTAAAAATTTGGAGTTTTCCTTTGATAAAAGTAATGAGATTGCTACCAACTCAACTTGAACACCTTTAGGTATTGGGGAGGAGTTACCCACTAATCTGAGAAACTTAGTTACTTTACTGTTGGTTCTAATGCTAGCACTAAAATACAGACGGAAATTAAAACAATAAAATAGAATTACTGAAGCAGAATTGTTATGTTCTTTTCATAAAATATAGCACAGTCAAATGCAAGTAAAAAGGAAATAAGTATTAAAAATTAAATCAGATTTATACTTCTTTTGATTCTCAAATTTAGTTAAAAATAAAAAGTGTAGAAAGTTTGAATATTTGATTGAAATTCAATACAACAGAGGCGGCGATAGCAGGGGGCCAAAGGGGGCAATTGTCCCCCCTGTCGGTACATGTTTGCCCACCCTTCAGCGGGAGATCGGCAAAAGTCTTCACTACTTCAGGATGGTTGTAGAGAGCTGAGTATTATCGAACATGATTATTTAAAAACATCTTAAAGTTAATATATTGTAAACTGTTGAAATATTCAAGTAACAATTAAAATGGTTTGACTATATTTGGCAAAAATAATCGATAGGGTGCAAGATCAATAAGATGATGTATTTTGCAAGCAATTTTTTGATAGACCCACTAAGAACTAAATACAACAAATGTCGAAGACAAGTTTGCAGATTTTTCAGACATCTGATTCAAATGCCGTTCACTCAGCTTATAATTAGCACTACTTTTAGCAATATAACCGACAAGGTAACAAGTGAATAAGATATCGACAAGATGATAGACGCATTTTGCGTACAATTTTTGGTCGGTCGACTGTGAACTGAATGCGGTGAGTATCGAAGATGAAGTCTGCAGATTTTCAAACATTTTATTGACATGTCGCTCAACAAGCTTATAATTTTCAATACATTTGGCAATAAATCCGGCAAAATGAATAAGATGTATTCTGCCGACAATTATTGGGCGGCTTACTATGAACTGAATGCGATGAATTTCGAACACTATATCCAGAGATTCTCAGACATCTGATTAAAACGTCGTTCATCAAGCTTTTAATTTACTTTTGGTAAGCTTTTAGCTACTTTTGGCAATATAACCGACAAGGCGACATGTGAATAAGATATTACATTTTGCCAAAACTTTTTGGTCAGCTAAGAATTTAATACGATGGATGTCGACGAAGTTAAATCCACAGATTTTCAGTCATCTGATTTAAATTTTGTTCATTCAGCCTATAATTTGCGTTACATTTAGCAGTGTGTTTTTTTGTGTTACATTTAGCAGAATTATCGATAAACAGGAAAGCGAATGAGACGTTGCATTTTTACAGACTAATTTTTGTCTTTCAGCTAAGATGTTATCATAGGTTATGATGAAAAAAGATTCGTTTATTTCTTGCCAGTGGAATTATTAGGAAATTAAAGCTTTTATATTATATAGGAATAAGGCGATTGAGTTGTTTTCTCCAACTTATCATTCTAATTGAAGTTCTAAAATTAATCATCATCTTATTCATCTAATTAATACTTCCTCGATAACGAATAGGTAAATTTATTTCACTGTGGGAATTGTCTGACTAAACTCTAGTTAATGGTTAAATTAAATTTAAGAAAACACTCTTTTCTTTCGACACTCTTGTGCATATGCTGCATTCTTGTTATTTAGCTGTAGCCAAATTATGCAAATTCATTATAAATCCCTGGTGTAAATAAATTGTATAATTGTAAATTAAGTTAATGTAATGGTGAAATATCTTTTTTTATCTAATTTATCAGGTTGCAATTATTACTCTGAAGAAATATTACCGACTGCAAATGATGACACAAAATAAATATATGTGGTATGACATGAAAAGAGCTTATTCATGAATGCATTAAATTTGTTAAATAAATTACTACTTAAATTCTTCATATTCTGCATTCAGTATTATAACTATGTTATCGGGGAACGTATTGTTTTATTTTCTTTTCAAATTTTTCTTTCAATTACTCTTCGCAGCAAAAGCTATATAATTACAGGTGCTTCTAAATTTTTAATAGACTTTGGATAAAGATGTCTTGATAAAAGAATGATTAAAGTAGTTATTCATAGAATATTCATATATAACATATTAACCCCACGACATATGAATTAACTTCCTAATTTGATGGCTGCTCTTATTTGGGAGGATGATTATTATTTTAATCCCCATGCAAGGGTATTTGAGGTAATGATGCATTTTTAAGTGATTTTTGCATTTTAAATTACTTAATAATTTCACTTAATTACAGATTTAAAAGTAAAAATTTAGTAATTCGATGCGCGAGTCGAACTCGTCATTGTTTATGAAGGGGTTAAGAAAAACCAATGCATACAATTGATAAAACTTATTTTTTGGGAGGAACATTAGCTTGCAATAATTTCTAGAGAAAAGAATACTTAACCATAAGAACACGTACCTAAAAAGAAAGATAGGGGAGTTTATATTCAAGATCTAGTTATTTTTTTAATAAAATACATTGTTTTTTTAAGTTTAAATATACACTGAAAAACAAATATATGGAGAATCTAATTTTTAAATAGTCCATTTTTTACAAATACATTTTTTTATATCTTACATAAGATATTAAGTTTGTACATATATTTATAAAATATTTTCCCCAATCTTCTTAAGAAACAACACCATTGTATCTTTTCCGCATTTTATATTGTTCGTGTCCGAGTTAAATTTTTTTTGAGAATGCGCACTTATACAAAATACGTCGTACAGATTCGAAATACATTCGAATTCCTGCTCAATCCTTATTTAAAAATTATTTTAGGTAGGGAATTAAGCTAAAAAACCGATTTTTGGCAAAAACACGGAATATTTTTTTAATTTATTATTCTATATTTCTAAAAAATTTCTTTTATAAAACTTTTTGAATTTAGTTTCAACATTCATTTTATATAGCTTCTGATATAAAATGATAAAAGCATATATCTGTTAATTTAGCATGACATGTCATTCTGGTGCAATCGGTATTTCTATCTGTGTACTACAATCTAGAATGAAATAAAACCATTTTTTTTTCAAATTAGATCGAAGGAAAATCAAATCTCAAGAATCTCGTTAAAAAATAGACTCAAATATTGACAATCTTTTGATGGTCAATAAAAGAAACTGATAACATTTTTTTACAAATATCTTTGTAAATTTTTAGCAATGGAAGAAAGAAGCTAAATAATACTTAATTTCCTTTAATTAAATGCAAAATTAATTATGTATTATTTTGAAGCCAAATCAGAGAAATTGAGCTTGCCCGCCACCGTCTCTGTAGTACAGTACAAATCTGGAATATCTACACAATAAAGTGTTTACGGAATTATCCCAGCTAATCCGTGAATTTTTTTGTCAAAAATAAGCTTTCATATCATTTGATTAGGATAGTTTTTGGCAAACAATATTAAATTCAATAAATACGTCATTATTAGTATTACATTAGCATCTATAATTATTAAAATGATAATTTTTCACTCAGTCACAAAGCTGAAGAGTTATTTCTAGATATCATAACTGTAGATTTTGTTAGAACAAAGAAGAAAATCAAATTATATTTTATGAACAAACGAAAAGACATCAGATCGCATCTGTTAAAAGAATTTGTTTTTATCGCAAATGAATATATCTTTTTTTGCACGCAGTTTCATTTAACTGAACTTGGTTCTTTCTTGTAAAGATGAAAATTTATACTGATTTTTCAATAAATTCATTAAAACACTTTACACTTTCGTATTTTCTTTTACAATATACTATTTTATTAACTGCAGAACTTAATGATCAGTCAACTGAAGAATTTAATTCAGTTTTGATTCCATTCAAGTGGCGATATCTGACAGTAAATTTTAAGATTTCATTATATAATAAAGAATTATTGATAAGACACTATAAAGTATGAAATCATAATTTTTCTAAATTAAATTAAAGCCCTTTTAAAACAGAATTAAAAAGAAATTCTATTCTAAAAATGAAAATGTGTTTTTAAAAATTTTAAGATGATTAGATTATATATAATCATGCTTAATTTTTCAATTAATGTTTGCGATCACTCGGTCTTGACCATTTTTGGTTAATTGTAAAAGACTATAAACATCTCTTAATGATTTTTGACAATGAAAAAAATAACACAGCTATACACCATTTTTAAAGTCAGTAAATCCCAAAAACCAATCAATATAGGGTTAAATAAACATTGCAGTGGACAATTTAGAAATTGTAGAAGACGACGAATTCATAGAATTGTATCTTAACTCAGCCATGTCAGTTTGTCTGTACCAGCTAATTTAGTACCTGTGCACTTGAAACACTACCAGCGGACGTTCAAGTACATTCTTTTGTCCTTTTATTTCGTCTTTTTACCTTGTTCTCGACAGAAAGCTTCGAAATCTCAATCCGTGCCGGCAAGATTACTAAGGAAATGGACTTTATGGTTCACCTATTAGCCTAATTGGTTGAACTTTTCTACTCTATTGTTTCACGTGCTTCATTGTATTGTGAACCCAGAATAAATATTAAGGATATTATTTTTAAAGCACCTAGCGGGAGGGAAAGCAATGCTCTCCCATTTCAGTGCCAAGGTTTTGGGATGAAATTTTTAAATGTAGCTTATTTTAACTTTGCTTATAGTCAAGGGAGAAGGTATGTATAGTAGAATAAATTTGAATTTTTGTCATTAAACTTGAAATCATTTTTGTAGTAATCGAAAGTGATTTATAATTCTGTGCTTTTAAAGTAGTTTCTTTGTTGAATTCGATCCCTAATAAACTTGTCAGGCCAGAAAACGCCCTGTATGGCATTGGCTATAATATTAGCTATAAAAAATTAACTTTTGGGGCGAATTTATCATTTTTACTGAAATCTATCGTGTCATCCTTAGCGAGTTACTTGGCGATTAATTCCTGACACGATTTGATAGTGTCCAAAAATCAATTTTGTGTTTTTAGATACGTTTCCCTCAAATGATTGAAACAAACGTTTGATACGAAACTGAATTTATAGTCAAAAATTGTTTTACCAAATTTGATACATTTAAATCATTTAGTTTTTGAATTATCGCGTTTACATGTTTCTGCAAGTATAAACTTACAGACAGTCAATCCGTAAATAGATTTGGTGAAAATTTGACAGGTATATAGAATACATATGCAAGTTCTGCATACTGAATTTTATCTATCTCGATCTCATCGTTTTGTAATTATTGTATTAAATTATATTGGAAGAGCTGGACAGTCAGATTTTCTCTGAATGGAGTTTGCTTAAAGTTTGATAGAAATCTGCAATTGTAGTGTAAAAACAATATACCAAATTTCAACCGTCTAGCCCAAAGTGTCTGAGTTATCTTTGTTACGGACAGACAGATGGGCATTTTTCAAAAAAAACCTTTTCAAATTCGTGGAGGGATGAAACATGGAGATTCGTCAAAATCTCGAGTTCGAATTTTTTGACGATTACTATACTTTCTCTATACAGCATATATGGGAAGTAATAAAAATTGTCTAGACTATTATTTTCTACTATCAGAATGCATCACGTTTTTGTGTTTGACTTCGTTCTGAAATAATAAGAATTGTGTATGGTGTCATTAAGTTCTCTTGGAATTCACTAATTAGTCCAAAATATGATACAGATCTACAATGTTGGCGTCAAGACATCGTAGAAAATTTCTTATAACCTATTCTGTTCACTTGCATAAAAACATAGTTTATTCGTTGATGTAGGCAAAATTAGTTATAAATTGACTATTTTGCTGCAAAAGGCATATACTGAAATTCTCTCATCAAGTTTATTCCACAAGGAAAAAAAAACTTTACTATTCATTTACAGCCATAAAGTAATTGTTTGAAGTTTCATCTTTAACGTAAAAAGTCTTAGGCACAAAGTGAATTACAAAATCAGTAAATCTTGTATTTTATTTAAAGCAGCAAGAATCTGGGATGTAATGAAATATAAAAAAAATTGCCAGAATTTTATAAAAATATTTAGAAGAAAAGAAAGCAATTCATGTGTAAAATTGCACAACACAAGTTTTCCCGAACGACAAAGAACCTGAGTACATGTCTTTTAAAAATTGCACAATCTTGGTGTGGGCTTTAAATGATATTTGATAATACTATTTGTTTTAATAAACGATTCCTTTAAACCCATAGAACCAATTTCAGAAAGGCTGTGTGCTGTTCGTTTCCAAGAAAAAAAGAAATTCATTACAATGAGGAGCAAGCGAGCTACTATATGTTCTATTTTAAAAAATCGTTGGTAATGTTAAAAAATTCAGGAGATTCTGGCATAACATGCAAATATTGAGGGATATACGTAGCTATATTGTGCGTTAAAATTTTTCCATTTTCTGAATGTGCTGCTTGAATCGATTCCAGAGATGTTTCACCATGATTCAGCTTTTTAAATGCTCCAAAAATCAGCTTAATTCCATAGAAAATGTGAGAATCGGACTATAAAATATATTTTCTGCTCGATAAATGCTTCTATTTTCGTTGAGCAAATGTTTAAGTGATGACTATGTGAGTATCAGTTAATACCCTATTAAACGATACCAATGCGTTGTTCATGAATATGGAAATGAATTGTTCGGTATTTTTCCTACTTGAAACCTTTAAAAGCAAAAAGTAATAACTGCAAATATATATATATATATATATATATATATATATATATATATATATATATATATATATAATATTGTGAATATGTTTGATGTCAAACATAAGTAAACATCAAAATTTAAGAAATATTAAATCCTTCTATGTTCTTTCGATATTTGTCATAGATAAACTTGTTATATATTTATTAGTGAGTCAATTTCTTCTAGATTGGGAAAACATGAAAAATTTAAATTTTGGATTATTTGACTTTTATTTTTATTTTTTTGCTTGCTCAGAAAATTAAAAAGAAAACTCTAGTTATTATAAGAAAGAATGCCAATTTTACTTGATGTGCATTTCAGAATACTAGAAAACGATGCATAAAGTGAACGATGAAGAATTAATTTGTAATCGTTATGCTAAACAAGTTCAGTCATAATCATGAATTACAAACGATATGGATGTGCAACAGGTACTGACAATTGTAAAAACAACCTAACAAGGTGTTTATAACAATTTGTAGTCAGTCAATATCTATGCACGACACCACAGAGTGACATAAGCATTGTGAAGCTTTTTTGTAATCATCAAAATCAATAATCCATTAAGTTTTGAATGTAATATTTAAATACATTTAAAATCAAACTCTTTTCTTTATCGAGCTCTGAATCTTTTGATAAATAGGTATCATCAATTCGTAAAGGAAGAAAGCTTCGAAAGTACTGTTATACAACTCAGTATTGATTTTCTGCTGCTACGCATGCGCAGTAATAAAACAGGTTCTTTTCTGATACATGGTTTTTACAAAAAGATGCAATTAAAAGTATATTTTCAGAGATATTAGAAGAAAATTTTCAAAACAAATAAGAAAATGAATAATAATTAAAGATAAATAAAAATTAATTAAAAATATCGAGCGATAAAATTTTCTTTAAGTGCGAATTTAATATCGTAACATATATATTTATTATATACGTATGCACACTTTCATGACTTTTTTTAAATCATGAAATGGCAATTTGTAAACTTTTATAAACGGAAGTAAGAATCACAGTACATTCAATTAAGAAAATTTATTTTGGAACTCAATTTTTTTTTTATTAAAACTATTTAAAAATTATTAATTCCTTTGTTAGAATTTCCCTATATCCAGTCAACAATCTAATTACTATAAACATAATTTACGACTAATAAACGTTTATTATTACTGCTAATTAAATTATTCAAAGGTCAAAATTTTATTGTATAGAAACGCACAACTTTGTAATGAAGTATAAGTTACAGCACCAGACGCAGTTGCACTTAAATATCAGTTGAAATACAATCATTGAGAGATCAAATGTTTACAGTTGATCATGTCTCCAAAAAAAAAAATCAATACATGTTCCTTTGTAGCTTAAGATAAAAAAAGAACATCAAAACGGAGCAGTTTATTTTTAAATACCTCTTTTTATTTATTTCTTAATGAAAAAGAAATGTCTATCTTTCAGATTTGATATTATCATGACCTCTACTTTTTTTTTCTTTTTTGTATACGAAATACTATTATATTTTATTTTACACCTTATTATTTTGACAATTACAAAGTATTGTATTTCTCTATAAATTTGAATTCGAGATTTCGACGAATCTTCACGCTTTGAACTTTCTTGAGTTCACGGTAGAAATGAAAGCTACTGCTAAGAAATTAAGCAAAAAAATATTTAATTAAAAAAAAATACCCCAATTTTGGTCAATTTTTCCACAACAACTAAATTTTTGTATTAAAAAATAGATTTTTTTTTTGATATAGTTAAAAGTACTATTAGAATTGTATTATAAATTCTGCACGATAATGTTTATCTCTGGTATTGCGGAAAAACACCAAAATCATTTAATTAAGAATTTTATAATTTTTTTAAAAAAAATTCTTACTGGAGCACATTTTTAACCTCCAAAATATATCAAAATAAAATTTCGGTTAGAACAGTCTGTTCTATCAAACGCCTACTCACACAATCACAATTCTCCATTATCATTAGTACAGATAAAGATGAATCCACTACTACCTATCTATAACGACTAGCTGTTCGTACACTGTTTGTATATTTAAAATAATCAGCAAGACCAAAATAAACCAGCTGCTCAGCAACAACTACAGTACTGATTTCGCCAAATTTTATTACATATCAAATTTGATGACACATAAATGCGTTTTTATATTATCTTGCTCTGCATCACAGTCCACTTTTGAGAAAAAAAATTTAAAATTACTGCTTCATTGTACATTCTCAGAGGGAGAAAACTGCGAAAGATTTTCCCGGTTCCGTCCACTAAATAAAATATCCCTTCTTCCGATTTCGCTAATTTTTATTTCAGATGAAAATCTTGGTCCCTATCATGAAGGAACATCTGCCTATTCTGCTTCCCTTTTCGAACGCACTATTTTAACAACAGGACCGGCTTCGCCTATTTTTTCCCTTCATTTTGCAAGCATAACTAACCAGTCAGAATGCTGTTTTAGAATTATATGCAATCCTTATTACTGCAGTTATAATTTTAAATAGAACTTTCTTTTATTTGGATAAAATATGTTTCATTAAAATTAGTCTATATAACTATATTAATACTATTTATATGAACATTAGTATTAATATCATCAATGCCTAGTAATATAGACCTTACTAAGTGATTAACTACGCTTCAAACTGATGAAATACATTGGCTAAATCGATCGAATTCTTAAGGCTGAAGAGTTTTCAAAAGATTTTTTGCAAAAAGTATGCAGTATTTTGTAATCAAGTTTTATTTTGCGAGTAGTGTCCCGAAATTGGAGGGAAAGAGGTAAGACTACTGACGATGTGTCTAGGGATCATATGCGTAATGATTTCTCAATGCTCCTTGCTATCCGAATTTTAAAATTAAGCGTAAAAAGCTTTTTACTTAAATTTTTGTTGTTTTACGATGATTTTTCTCATTAATTTTCCATAGTATCGTTTGAAAGATTGTTCTCTTAGAGCTGAACTGATTTTTTTTCAGATAATTGCCATTCTAAAGAAATTTGTTTTGCATCTTTGACGTAATTTACTGAATTTTGAGAATTTTTTTAAAATTATTTTTCCTGAAAAATTTTTTGATCAAATTCTTGCATCTAACGTTATAATACCATTATCTTTATCAAATTTTTGAAATCATTATTCGATTATTTATCTCTAATTTAGAATAAGAAAGGTTGAAATGTCTTTTTTTCCATTGATTCGTTAGTTTGAAATTATTTTCAAAATGGTCCAAATATTTTCGTCGCGGATCTAAGAAGGGCGAAGGGACTTTTCTTCGTTGATTTGGCAAGGAGCCAAACGAAAATTAAGTTCAAAGTACCATAAAAGTTATTTTTGTACAATTTTAAAATTTTTATAGCATTATTTGTAACAAAATTTTTGATTTCTTTCTCTTTTTTTTAAAATTTCTAATATGGAAAGTATTGTAATTAGGGATTGCAATACCGGACCAAAATTTCAATACCGGTATTCGGTATTTTTTAAATCTTAATACTGGGATACCGGTTTTAATACAGGTATTAGAAATTTTAGAAAAAGAAAACACAGGTACTTGTTTTATTTGCCAGTTTTGTTAGAGAGTGTAAATATCACAAAAAAATAATTTATAACTTATAAATTATAACAGTATCTAATCACAAAAAAGTAAAGGAACATCTTATTTATTTAAATCACAAAAAAAGTGTAAATATCACTATTCAGTCTGTGGTACTATTACAAATTTTTGAAATGTGATCCTAAAAAAAACATAATACATCAATTGTACTGTCCTTAAGCCTGAAAAGTAATTTTGTGTAAAAATTACCAGCTGTCGAAAACGCTCTTTCGGCATCTACGCCAGTTGGTGGTACAGGTACTGTTAGCAAATCGCGATATACTTTTTCCAATTATATACCTCTAAACCCCTCATCTTCACATAAATCGATTTCTCGCCGGATGGTTTTGGATATACTGATTTCTGTATTGTATTTTGATTTGTTGAATTTTTTTTTATTTATCTCTCATTCTAATTTTTGTTCGAGAGACAATTCCTTTTTATTATCGATATTAATGTCATCATAATCTTCGGTAACTGTACCGAATTCTTCTGAATGTGAATAGGTTTGTGGGTAAAATTTTTAAAGAAATTTTACTATAAACTTAATCAGATTTGAATTGGTTAGTCTCTTTTTTCTTTTTCATTTTCATTTTTAAAATCATTATAATTATGTAAATACCGTAAGACATTTTTTATTTCAATATGCCTTTCTTCTGTGCGAATTTTCAATGTAATATATAATTCTTCAGATAGTGATGTGTGATTTTCTTTCAGTGACTGCAACATGAAATTTATTGTTGCATTAGTTGTTAATAAATTTGAATTTCTCCGACATAATGCCTCAACAGCCAGTTTCATTGGAATTAAAGCTGATACAGTTCTGGATATTAAGCAAAATTCACTATTTGAAAAATTAATTTGCAAGTTTAAATCGATTATTGCTTTTTGGATTGGATTTTTCAGTTTCAAAAATCGTTCCATCATTAGGAGTAAACTGTTCCAACGTGTTTTAGAATCTAATATTAACATATATTCTGTTTTATTTTCAGTTAGTATATATTTTGGTAATATATCCTTTATATATATATATATATATATATATATATATATAATATATATCCTTTTTTATAGAGGAACGTTTAAATATCTTAACAATTTTTTGAACTTTATAAATTATAGGAAGCAATTCTGGTTAGATTAATATTTCATCGTCATTAGCAATATCTTCTTCAACAATTACATTGTCATTATCTTCATTGTCAATATCACTCTCACTCTCTTCAAAGTTGGAATCCGAAGTTTCTATATCCACAGTATTTGGATTATTCTGTTCTTTATTTTTTTGGTATAATACATCTATTACTCCTAATTGAATTCCATGTGCATAGCACAACTGCTGATTTGCACCAATCAACTTTCCAACTTTTTTCACAATTGTTGCTCCATCAGTCGTTATGGATACAATATTTTTTTTCAGGGATAATCCATGTTCCGCTAATTTAGATTTAAGCAATTAATTAATCCATTAATTAGCTAATTAATTTCGCCCGTTAGGGAGACATAAAAACAAAAATGTATACTATTTTGCTACGTTCGCGATCCCTGAACATATAGTGGAGACCATTTTAAAAATTTCTAGTAAATACCGAAAAACCGGTATTTAAACTTGTGAATACCGGTATTACAAAATTGCACAAATGGCTCAAAATACCGGTATTCTGTATCCCGGTATACCGGTATTGCAATCCCTAATTGTAATCATCAAAAAAATCGATTACGAGATTTTGATGGATTCCCACATTTCAGATTTCCCTGAATCAGAAAAACACATTCTAAGATTTGTGACTGATGTCTGTCTATAAATATGATAGCTCAATGACGCTTTCAACTATACAGACAAAGTTTGAAATGAGAGTGTAATTAATTTAAAAAAAAATAAGCATGTTTCAGTATTTTAAATTCAACATTTATTGCAGAAAATTTCAAAATAATCAGCACTATTCCCATGTACATATTAAATATTTTTTATATTACAAACTTTTTCGCATTTTTATTGAATATATTGTAAATAATATTTTAGTCAATGGAGGATTTTTTATAAGTTATTCCCTTACTATTTCTAAGAACACAAGATATAATTCATATAAGGGGAAAAAATCATAATATATATTATTATACATTTATTACTATTTTTTGGCTTCGAATGAGCTGAAATAGGTACAAAATATAGTCAATGTTTTAAAATTATGTTAAAGAAAATTCAAAGAATAAAACAAAAGATTCAAATTAAAGATGTTCGAATCTCACAAGCTCCATTATCCATGCATTTGACAAATTTTTATGTATAAATAAGTCAGGGGAAAAAAACATTTTTTTTTTGTGTGATAGCCACTACAATGGTCCTTGAATTTAGTATCCTAACAAATATTGCATAATTTTCTATTTCGATAGAAACCTTTTAACTGTCTCATTGTGAATCATTTGTCAGTCATCCCTCAAATGACCTTGATGCTCATACGTAATCAGTGTCGGATGATGATTCCGTGCTTTCATCAAGGTCATCAAACTCCCATTGATATTTGGGAAAATGGAAAGGAATTTAAGGAAAGGAATTACAGTAAAAATTCAAAGCATGCATTTTATTTATTTTTTTCTGAATTCAAATTTATCGTCATAATGTGTGGATCTCTATTTATATAGAAATTTTTTAACACCGATTTAAATTAAGAACAAAAATCGTAATAATTTTTTTTTAATTCGCAAAATTTTCTTTATGTAGCTATGATTGCTTGATTTGAAACATTTGTTTGAACTTTTTAATACTCTATTTCTTATCACAAAAAATTAAATTAAAAATGAAACAGGCTGATTTGAAAATTGAGGTTCGAATTAAACATAGAATATTTCGTGCGTTGTATTTCAAGTCCAATCTTGTCTATTTTGTGCGGTGTTTAAGATTTCTGTTAAATTTTGAATGAAATCTATCCGCAAGAAGTGTCTGAGCACAAGTGAACATGATGATACAATAACTAAAAATTGTAAAGGATTAGATAAATATAATTTGGTAATTTTAACATTCAAAGTGTAAATCTATATGAAATTTTGAATGAAATCCTTCAACGGGTTGACTGTCAATCGGTATGTACATTTGCATGTATGCAAATGCGATGACTCTAAAACGTTGTGATTTAAAATAAATAAAATATGTTAAATGAACTTATTACTAAAACTAATTCTGTGTCAAATTATGGCTTTAATAAGTAAAAAAAAGGAACTCCAAGGCATACTCGGCTTTCTTCGCTATACCACAGAACAGAAAATGCTCATATGCGGCACTCTGAAAATAAAAATCTGATCACTCGTAATGCTCACAGCCTAACTTAAACATGTCTTCATTTTTAGTTCATTGTTTCGCTTTTAATCACCTGCAGTTCAGCACGAAGGGAAAAAACAATCTTTGTTTTGGTTTCATGTATAATTGTATTTTAATTTGTTATTACTGGCTTTTAATTTCGCTTATAATCATCTCATCATGTACAGTGCAAAACGTAAACTGCTTATAAAAATAAAATCTATAAGATAACAATCTTATCTTTCTCAATCTTATCTATCTCCGGTAGGTTTATTAGTAACAAAGATTGTTGGTATGATAATTCTTGAAGGCTTCAATGAATAGAGGAGATAGATTTCAAAATAATTCGTTTATCATTATTATTATTTGTTTTCAAAAGATGAATACACTTTTGGTAATTTATCATCTACTTCACTCGTTGCGTTTTTGAGTCATCGAGCTCACATTGAGGGACAGACAATAGATTTCAAATTATTTGTTTCTGCCAAAGGAAAAGAAAACTAATTTCTCTTATAAATTAGCTTTAAAAAAATCACTGCAGTTTCATGTAGTTTTTGAATAATACATAACCTATGCTAGCAGATATTTTTCTACATGTCAGCTGGGGTAGGTACTTTACAACTATAAGCCATCGAAATTTTACTTGTATGTCAGTTTTAACCGTATACCAATCTCTTGTAATAATAACAATGAATGTGCACGTGTGTTGGTGCTGTACGGGCCCGACCTTTTTACCTACAGCTACCAAATTTGGCATATGTATATTTGGTAACGATTTACTTGAAATTTTAATTAGAATTTTAATTGATTAAAAATTAAGCTGAACTCTGGCGTTTTGCCGTGATAACTTTTAAAAATATTATTGCACGAAAATACATGTTTTTAAAATTATTTATTTATTTTGAAATATTTCCAAAAATGATAGAATTGTTGCTCTGAAATTGAAACCTTTTTCATTGTTTCTTTAAATATTTAATTGCTTGATTTTCTTCCATTGTTGAAAACTAAAGAAAAAGGACTCTGTTTAAAATGTCGTTTAGAAGATGAACAACAAAGTAAAGTTACAATATTGCGATAGTTTGAAGATAGATGAACCGGATATTTAAGTTTTTAAGAGGGCTATAATGTCGTGGAATAAGTCTCCATTATAAAGACCCATGAATTCAATGAGCAGAACATATAAAAAGCAGTTAGAACAGCCCAGATTTAATGTCTGAATAATAGAAAATAATAGCTAAATAACTTAAATGAAATTAAATATAAACAATATTCCGGGCGAACCAGCTGGCTTGCCATAAGAGCCCCCCCCCCCCCCCCCGTATATTACTGTAATACTTTAACATAGTTTGAGAAGAATGACAAAAATATCTGAACCGAGGACGGAAAAAAATACAAATATTTATCTTCCCATGATTTGGATAGGAGGCGGTAACCTTTTTGTTTATTCCTAGTATCACGGTTTTAAAATGATACTTTGAGATTTTATCTTCCCATATCTAAAGATTAAAGTATATAATTTCAACGTTTGAATAAGTATTTTGAGACATTTTTCACTTCAAAAGCATTATCTAAAATTCTTAGTATATTGTTTCAACACTATCTAATAACAATAACAAAACTATGCTTAAGTTACGCAAAGAAAATTAAGGATTCCACGAAGAAAACTATTTATCCGATTTACCTATTAATAGCAAACGATGATTGAATCATCATATTACCTGTTTTACAACTCAGATTGAATTGAAGATTGTTAAAATGCAAATTGATTTCATGTTTTGCTTATTTTACGGTACATAATAAAAGATAATTTTAAATAGGAACCTCCTTATCTCTTTTTAAAGAAAATTTAAAATAAATTCGATGCCTCGAATTTAAAAAAAAAGCATTTATTATCCCTTTTTAGAAATTTTCCTCCTTGTATTTTGTACCTCTTGTATTTTTTTAATGCCATTCAATTATTATTTTTCAACATTTCTTTTAGCATCTATATAAAATGAGGACTCATGTTATTATTTCATCACATCTTTTAAAAGTATTTTCCCTATAACAACACTTAATAATTGTAGAATTCGAAAGAAGGGAAAATAATGTCAAGGTGATTTTTCCATCCAATTTAAAATCAATGTCTTACAGACGTAATTTTACTCTTGTTTACAATTAAAATTTGATGAATGAATTAATGTCCTTGTTGATTCATTCTTCCTTTTACCAATTAGTTGACGTTCAGACACTTAGTCTTGATGTTGTCTCCATATTTTAAGTTATTTTTGGATAAATATTATTAATTTTATTATATATCTCTTTTTATTGCACGTTTCTTCTTGACTTCAAATGCAACTGCAAAAAAAAAAAAAAAAAATTATGAATCAATATAAAATTAAATACACGTTTTTTCGAACTTATACGATGGATTCAAACGAATTTTGATATACATGTGTACCAAAAGAATTAGCTGCGCTATTAAAAAAAATTGCTGTTTCCTTTAAGTGGATGTGAAATTGGAGTAAGAAGATTTCACGTCTTTCTGCAATATTTTTGGAATATATTATAGCATAAAACTTCTTTTTATATCATGTTAAATGTCAAAACATAAATTTTCCAGTAATATCAATTTCATTTCCAAACGACTATTTCTATACTTTTAATATTTTTTTTAACTAAACACAATCTGTAGCAGATCTTTTTGTTTTGTTGAAAGATAACGCTTATTTTACTGCTTAATCCAATCCATCGCCCTCATTTTTGCCATTGTTAAAATTGCTTTCTTCAGACATTTTCATTTATGTAATGTAAGTATCTTTTAATTTGTAAATGCAGTAATCTGCCTTTAAATACTATTTTTAAAAATTGTTAAAATTATTTTTGCTGGTCGATTTAGTTTTCCTCAAATTTCAACAACTTTAAATTTTTAAAGCACCTGATTGGATACCATAAATCTTTTTAATGTCTGCTTTATGAATAATGTCTGCTCAATGAATAAGATATTGTTTCATTCAACAAATTTGCCACTTTTTAAAATAATATATATTTATATAGGCTTCAAAATAATGTTTTTTTAAAATCATATTTACAGTACTTTTTTCTAGCCTTGACAAACAACAGGTTTCTTTTAAATTTCGCAATATCTAGAACTCAATGATATTTTATTAACTATTACGAAATCATCGAAAATGTGGATTTAATAATTTGATTAAATATTAGGAAAAAAATAGTATTGGTGTAAATGCAGATTTCAAAACCCGTATAAAATCAAAACTATTTCTTAAAAAAATGTAAAAATAATTAAAAATAAACGCAATCAAAAAAGTTTTTTTAAAAACATGGCTTTTTTTATGTGCGTTGATATTCATTGACAGCAATACTGTGCTCCAATAAAAATGTTCTTAAGCTCTATCTGAATTTCGTAATTTTTTAGTTATTGTTAGCAAAACTCTGTGATACTATCTATATACTAGTTTGATTGATAAACTTTCCAGGAAGTTCAAGTCTCACGCCATAAACTATTTGTGCAATCGAAGGATTGTTGTCTCTGTAATGTTTATTTGCTTGAGCAATGCATAAGCCTAAAGTTGGTAGTGTGTCAATTCAAAAAAGATTATTGTGAGTTTTTAAGGCTATTTGTATCGGTGAAGGTATTTGCTGTTATATGATTTATGATAGAATGTCGTATGTTCCAAGTTAGTACCACATATTTTGGACACTTTATTTTTAACTGCGTTGGAAATATTTTAGAAAAATTCATCATTAGAATTTTGTATTTCAATGTTTTCCGATGTTTTTTTCCCCAGTTCAGTTTGTTTTTCATTGAATCGCTTTATCCATTTTCCCTTTCTTTTTGTATATCCCGTATACAGTACACTCCCGATTATCCGCGGAATTGGGTGGCGCGGCCGCCGCGGATAACAAAAATCGCGGATAATCCGAAAAAAGCTAAAAACGGGTATAGCAAAAGAGAAAACAGTCATTCCAACTTTGAAAAATCGTTTTATGTACAATAAAACGTAAAATAAACAGCAGGAAATGTTTAACTAACGCTTAATATTTTAGTATATCACTCAAAACTAACCTAAAATGCATTTTGTTAAAAAAAAACAGAAAAGTGCTTTGTACTTACGAGAGGCGTCAAGGATACACAGAAAAATGAATACATATGTACTGTTTTAATACTATAATGTATTATGTAATTACAAAAGCATAACTGTAAAACTACACCTTTTTGGAGAAATCAGTCATTTGTGTTTGCTTCTTGCTTTGGAAGCATTTTCTCTTTACTTGGAAGCAAAAAAAAACTTAGTGCGGCAGGCGCGGTTAACCCGCCCGCGGATAATCGGTAGTCTACTACTATGTACAAAAATAAATAAATAAATAAATTGTAATCGTAAAAAAAAAAAAAAAAAAAAAAAAAAAAAAATCCGAACTTGAGATTTTGGATTATTCTCTATTTTTCAGAGCTCTCTCAGTCTTAAAAACACATTTTTAAAATGAACATCTGACCATCTGATCGTTGCTCTGCTTATACACAAGGTCAAAATCACTTTTGGCTAGACGGATGAAATTTAGAATATGGTTTTTTTCAGAAAATTTATAGATTTTTACCAAATTTTGAACGAAATCCATTCAAAGGAACCTATCTGAATAACTGTCCGAATGGAAGTAAATACGACAACTACAAAACGTAAAGACTAGATGGATAAAATCTGGTACACAAATTTAGCATCTAAATTGTAGATCCCTATCAAATACTGAATAAGATATCGGCCGTCTGTCCATTCGTACTTTCGCATGCATGTAAAGACAATTATGATTTAACGACACAATGACTTAAATCAATGAATTTACCATATGATCTTTTACTAATATTCAATTTCTACCTTAATTCTTCGTTTCAGCGGGTAGAAAAAAAATGGGGTAATAAAAAATATAATCCAAAATATATAATTAGTATTCTTTATTATCCTATGAGGTACAAAATGCTCATGTGCCTTGCTCAAATACCTTGAATTTGGCGCAAAATACTGCCTATTGTGTAATAAAAATCTAGACAATCTCATGTGCAGTATTCTGAAAATAAAAATCTGAGTAATCGTAAAGTTTTTTTCCTAATACAAAGTCCACAATTTTTATATGTTGTGGAGGGATGGAGTGTGCAAGAAAGTTCCATCTAGAACACTTCCATAGATTTTCGTTTGTTTAATACGCTATATTGTTTCACCAAGAAATAACTATGCGTAAAATCATATAAAAAAGATAATTCCTTTTTTATTGAATTATGAAGATTTCGAAAGTAATATTAAAACAATCTATTTATGTAAGTGAAAATAAATGTTCTATGGAATGACCCATATTGATTTAAGGAGACAGTTAATTTTGAAATTAGTAAAAATGGACAGAAAGATAAAATTTTATTTTCATTATTTCCTATACAAAATATATGTTTATATTCAACTAAAATAGTGTTATAAGATGCATTGTTTAATAAAATGAATATTTGAAGAGCCTAGAGAGAAAAAAAAAAGTAAATTTTAATGACTTTCCTCAAAATGATATTGTAATTAGTTTTAAATATCTTTGAAATGTTCCAAGTGTCTTAATTTTTGAAGAAATTTAATAGAATCGATAATACAGATTTTAGTTGAACATTAAAGGAAATAAGGTGTGCGTTTTATATTTCGAATTTTTTAAAATAATTTTAAGTCAATTTTAGTTCTCCAAAACATAAAATTCTTATGAAAATTCAGTGAGTGTGCATAAAAATATTTCTAAAAAAAATGTTATTTAATTGGAATTATAAAATTATAGGCAGTTTTGTTTCAAATAAATTTATATTGGGTAACTAGGAAAAAAATAGAAAAAATTAATATTTAAATCATATGGAATATTTAGATTTTTTTAAAAATTATAAATCTTTTAATTTTTAAAGAAATATTACTTTTTAAAAAGTTTTTTAAAGAAATTCGACATATGTATATTTTAATATATATGCCTAAACAATTTCATAACTCTACGTGAATAATTCGCAAAAATGCCTAATAAAATCCACAATCCCCTTAATGTTATGAATAAATGTTGCACCAAATTTATTTCAATACGATTTTAATTGGCAGACGATAACATTTTTGTAATTAGATAAGGCAAGCTCATGACGGACGTATCTGCATTTCTACATAACAGATTTTAGTTCTTGTTTTAAGTTATAATATAGATACGCATTATGGTTAGGAAAAAAAAAGCAATTTATTAATGTAATGATTTGTATAAAAAAATAATCTAAAATGATAAATTAGAGAAATCTTAAATTTTCATTTGGTTGATATTCCCTTACTTTATAAAACAATAGGAAATTATTCAGACATCTGAAAGAGCATAATACATTTTCTATGTTCACTTATCGTACCGAGGTATTGTCTTTTAGGTTCGAGAACTATCAAATAAAACAATAACAAAAATTCTATTTCGCATGCGCAGTTTCACTCATTTCTATTTAATTCGATAAGTTTAGAAATGTGCATAAATGGGAGAAAATAAAAATAAGGCATACTTTTTTTTCAGCATTTAGTGAAATTGGAAAAGGTTTGCTTGCATGGAAAAATATTTATTGCTCATTAATAGTTGTTAAAAACATTTCAATTTTAATGCGTTGTTTTGCGCGTTAAAAATTCGAACATCCTATAAAAAAAAAAAAAATAGAAAACTGTCAGACAGCCGATAACTGCAACTGGGCAATATAGGAAGCAAAAGTTTACAAACAATATTCTGTCATTCGTCCTTGCTGAGCGGTGAGCATTGCGTAATATGAAACCACAATGCAATAGATGATTCTTACTAATACATACTTTCATGTACGCAGACATTTCATTTTTTAAGAGCGCTCTTTTAACAGTTTGTTTTTGAAATTTTCTGCATGTTTATTCAAGCACTTGTGAACGAAAATATACAAAATTTTGTAAAACGATCAATTTGTTAATGATTTTTCCCGGTTGATTTCAAAATTTTTAAACAGGTATATCTTTTGTTTTTCTATCAGATAGTGTTTTTGTGGCTTTTTCTGTTTCTTATTTTCACTTATTTCTGGTAGGGAATATGCAGAGTGAAAGATGGCTTTTTATTCAAAATAAATTCTAATGTCACTGCTCAGCCTCACATCATGACTTATCCAGTATCTAAGTATTACTTATAGTAAGTATGCTAATTAAAAAATTTAAATATTTACCAAATTCCTTCTAAAAATATAATGTTTCTGACTAGATTACTTATTGATTACGTTAATAATAGCTTTTACTTAATAATTTTATAATGCCACTTTTTATTCTTTAATTACTTAATGATTCTAATTAAATCTTAATAACTATAGTATTCAGTATAAAATGAAAGCCTTAAACAGTTGTGGTTTGTCATTTCAAAAACAAGTAGTGTAACAAAAGATATTTTTTAAAAAATTGTCCTTAAAATTGCAATTTAAAATTTTGTGTATTTTAAAAGTATAAAATAGCAATTTATATTGCTTATTTAATATGCTGTCCTTTGCCAATTAATGCTAGAGGGAATTTTTATTAATATACTTCAAAATATATTTATCTGCCAAAGGGTACTTTTCTTTATGACTAATTGATTTATACTGAAATTCAAAGAAGATAAAAAAGATATATAGTATTCAGTAATTATGAAAATTAAAGTGAAATGATTAAATAATTTAAAACTGAAAAAACATTTAAGTGCATGAAAAAAAATAGAAAGGAAAATATTGAAAGAATTTTTCTTTGATTAGTTATAAATTGTTTACCTTTTCAGCACTAATAATTTTGTTACTTTCTATATTTCATTTGAATTTTCTTCATTTTGACATGTGCATTTTTTTTTTTTTTTGTGTGTGTGTGTGTGTGCGTGTGTGTGTATTCATTTAAAAATATGCACAAAAGGATTTTTTTTTCATGCAGTTCTGCACCAAGCCAAAAAAACTCTGAATAAATTTGAAATTTCATGGGCTACAATAGAATTTAGTAATTATTTCCTAAAAATGTTATATACTTAAAGCTATGCAAAGTATATTTATATTTCTGAGTTAAAACAGATACTTAACGAATTTATAAAGCTGCATGATATGAAAAAGGATTTTGTATTTTTAAATTAAAGAATCTGTAAGTTAACATTTATTTATCTCTTCATAATGTAGATATTACTTTTTTTTTTTTAAATTCATTTAAACATATGCTCTAAATGATTTTTTTTTTCATGCAGTTCTGAACTACAGCCAAAAAACTCTTTTTATAAATTTGAAATTTCATGAGCAACAATAGAATTTGGCAATAAAACTGCCTTAGCATTATGAAAATGAATAAATTTTGCATAATTATTATAAAAGTTATAACTTTTTTTCATACCAATGGACAAACTATGACTACTGCCAAATAATATAAAATATGCATGTTAGTATTCTTGATAATGCTCATCCAATAATTTGACATTTATATAAATTTTTAAACAAATATATTTTTGAATTCTTTAATGAATTTCTATCTTCCTCAGGTGTAGATGTTTTATATAAATTTCTTCTGTGGAGTATTTGAATCTGTGATTTCTTGTCCATATGATAAAGGATCGTCCTGCCATGGTTAATTATTTATATGATTTAGTTGAAAGAATTGGGAACTGTACATATGCTACCTTACATTTGGAATACTTGGAGAAATATGTAGACATTCATTTTGTACAGTGGCTAGTATGGCTTTTTACACCCATAGTTGTGAGTAATGTTTATTTTAAATAATAACATCTTGCTTAAACTGTGACAAACTCTTACTTTTTTATTCCTTGCTATGTAGTAAATCTGCTGAAAACTAAAAAAAAATGTTTATTATTATAAAACTTACAATAAAATAGAATTATTGAATAAAATTTTATTTCTAGTTTTACTGCAAGCATAACACTTTTAAGAAGTGATCAACTTAATATTAATCATATTTTACTAATTAATCACAGCTCTCTCTATATATAGTTTTTAATTCAAGGCCTTTTTATAATTTTATTATTCTTTCTTTTTCAAAAGAAAAATAATATTCTCAATTTTCTGTTTTTCCACTATTCTCATACATTAGCAGGGAATTCGAAGTAAGGTTAGTTTACTTGTTCTATAATACACTGCTTTTAATTTATTAATTTTGCACTTAGATCTTAATAATTACTTCTAACCACAATATCTGCTGAGTGTTAAAGAAGTTTCTTCCCTCATTTAGCATATGCTTTTCTTGAAAATAAATTTATTCACTGTAAATGTTATATATATATAAAACTATGCAAAGTATATTTATATTTCTTATTTAAAGCAGGTATTTAATCAATTTACAAAAGTGCGTGATAAGAAAATGTATTTTGTGTTTTAAAATTAAAGAATAAATTTAAGTTAACATTTATTTATCTCTTCATAATGTAGATATTACTTTTTTTCATCCATTGCCTGTTCATCACATTTATCAAGTTACTATCCAAAATATGAAATTTTGAATAATTAAAATGCAAATTTTTAATCATGAGAAATAAACTACCAGTTTTCTTTCTTTTTTTATATATTTGTCTAATGATGTTAAATCAGTTTTCGATTTTATTTAAATAAAAGCTTTTCTGCATTTAATCTGAAACTCCTTTATTCAAATGCTAAATAAATTGAGAGTTTTTGTCTTGCAAAACTGAATGAAGAAAAGAGAATACTTATAATTCATCTTCCTACCACTACATTTTGTTATAACATATGTAACCTTTTTTTACTCCCATCACTATTAAATAATACGTTTATAGTCATCTGAAACCATGCAAACCCTTATTACAAGATCAATGATTAAATATTATGCTGAGTGGAATTTTCAGTTATTCAGAATTTGGTTGAATTGTCATTCAAAGATAAATTACTTAGTTGAACCAACTTTGTTTCACTGCAATTTCTTCATATTAGAAATTACAATTTTATATGTACTGTAATTGTATTCTGTGATCGTAAGACATATAATCTGATAGTAGATTTTTAGAACTATATAGTTTAGTCTTTCGACACTTAGTAGAAAAATACTTTTTTGATTAATGTATTCTTAAAGGCACATAGTCCTTCTAGTATTTCATATTTTGTTTTTTATTTTCCTTCTATATTGGCTGATTCAATTAATTATCTATTATATAATTATGTAATAAAAAATTTAAATTGATAGAGAAAACATTTAATAACTAATTTTCTTAAGAGGAAACTGATTTTTGCAATCTATGTATGTTTTGCCATTGTTTTCTTTATATGCAAAACTATACACTAAAAACTGTATAACTTTAATCACATTCATAAATTCTCTAGCCTAGCATTTTATAATAGAATAATTGGATTTCAGATTACTTGATCTTGCTTGAATATTGTAGAATTAAATTATTTTTAATTACTATATTTACATACTTTAAGTGTAAAGAATTAACTCTAGTTTTTTGCACTCATGGCTTAAGTTTTGTTTTGTTAAGTTTTACTTCTACTTGATATATTTCTTTGAATGACTGTGTATTTTTTATGCTTTATTGGATAAAAATTAAATTCCAGTTTTTATGCTTTATTAGATTTTTAATAAACTCTCATTCACTTGCATCTAATTTATATATTTTATACAGTAAATTCTTTTTTTTATAATTGAATAGAGCAGAAGTACTTCAAAATATATAATTTTATTCCAAATAGTTCCCAAGTTTTTTCAAACACTCTGTTGGATTTGATGTGATATTTTGGTATTTTGTTGTCTCAAATAAATATTTTCAATGACTTATTGTTGTATTTAAAGGCTGAGAATCGCATTGAAATATATTGTTTTATCATATGCATGCCATAATATGCATAGAAGTTTGCAGAAAATAATATGATGAAAGAAATCTACTTTTAAACAACAACTGAACATGTTTTTGCATTTTAATTTTGATTATTAGGGCAAGCTTCAAAGAATTCTTGGCATTATTATTTATATAAATTATTTCAGTAAATACATTGTATATTCAGTATACATACCAAAACTGTCAGTTTGTTTTGAAATCTATTTGAATTGAATTAAAATTTATATATATTAAGTACTGATTGGTTATCTTCTACTAAAAGAAATTATCAGATTTACTGATTGCCAACTAAGAAAAAAAATTCTTCAGCTATATTATTTATAGTTAACATTTTCAAATTAGAAATTTTTTATATTAATTTTTTAATTGTTATAATAAGATTTTTTATATTCTCAAATTTTGTATATTTGAAAATATATTGTGTATAATTTTTACAAATGTTTAGTCTGTCTTTGCTTTCAGATTGTTTTTGTGTTTCCTTTTGTGTTATTTATCCTGTTCTTTTTGTCCGCTCTCTTTGTCCGAGCCTACCGCTACCGTTACCGCCTACGTGAGGCATACAACAGAGATGTTTGGGATGGGGCCAGAAATACCTTGGCCACAGCATGGGATGCTTTGGGTTGGCTATGGCATGGTAATCATTTTTAAATTGAAATTATTTAGGGTTTTAATAGTAAGAAGTGATATGCAGTTGTAAATTTTAACTTCAAAATTTATTTAAATATATAAATCATTTCATTCTTTATTCTGAAATCTTTTAATTTCGAAATTTTACAAGTTTCAGATTTGCATGTTTTCCATTTTTTTCTTGGACTGCAAAAATATTATATAGGCCGATCTTTGAAAAAATGTTTTTTATTACTTCTAAGTGTAAATGTATGATGTTGCTGAGATAAAATATAAAGCATTATTTATTGATGAATTGTAAGAAATGTTACAAGAATATATTTACTAGCAACATTATAGTGAAATGTTAACATTAAAGGCCATTTTCAATATTCTCTTTTCTTATTGATATTATTAAATCTAACAATCACAGAATTTGCAATGACTTCCATATTTATGTATGCAACTCTTCTTTTATGGTAAAGACTATGCTTTAAAACATTATCCTGGTCTTTTTCAGCTGTTTTTTTCTAATAGATTATTTTTTAATCAGTACATTAGATTTTGCAAGTTTATTCAGATTTTTTTTAAGTTAGCTTTTTGCAACTAAAATAATGACATTGAAATAGGTAATAATTTCTTGATAAGAGTTATAATTAAATTTATAAAAAATAAAAATAATAGCATGTTGTGAATTTTTTGTTATTTATATTGATTAAAATAAACAAAATTGTTTTATTTTTTGTAATTTCTGAAAGTATATCTTTGTTATTTGTGTCAAAATTATGCACGTTACGTGATAAAGTTTGTAACTCTATTTTCCTTTTACAGGTTTGATTTGTTCTAAGACATTTATTCTTAAAAATTCTTAAAACATTAAACATTTTTAGAACAATTTAATGTTCTTCCTATTGTCTTCAGCTCTAAATATTGCTATTCAAATTGCCGCCTTAATTTTCATCATGACCTTATTTGAATTTTTGTGTGAACATTTCTCATAGAAACCAACATCATTCACTTGCACAATATAAAAATGCTCATCTCAATATGTTTAAATTAAACTATTTTAAACATCTTCATTTTCTGTTATTTATAAGGCTTAATAACCGTATTATTCTTTCAAATATTAAACTTAAAATTTTTCATCGCTATCATTGCATTATATAACCTTTTTTTTTTTTTTTTCAAAAAAATTGATTTCATGCATATTTGTAACAAAAGTAATTGTTGCCTATAATTACATGAAGAAAAACATAAAAAATATTATCTTTAAAGCTCTCCATATTGATCTAACTTTGTAAAATTATTTTAGCATATTCTTATTCTTCGATTTATTCATTTGCTTTAAAATGGCCATGAAATGTGACATATTTGTAATTATGATTTTAAAAGCCCAATTTTTTTAATTCAGATTTTTTTTTAAGGTAACTATTTTTGAACCATTGTATATGTAGAAAAATTCATAAATGAAAAAAAGCATTTATCTTGTTTTATTTTCGCTTATTAATAATGTAGTTGTCCCATTCTACTTTTTTTTTGTATACATTGCTACATCAAGTGCTGCAAATGTGCTTAACAATGGAATTTTATGTTTTGATTCAATTTTTTAAACTAATTGCTTTAGTGAAATCTGTATGCATAGCAAGCCTAAAATGATTTTTTGATATACTTGATTTTTAATAAATTACTCTTAAAATTTTTTTGAATAAAAGTTTGCTAGTTCTTTTTTTTATTTTATTTTAATGATTTATAATTTGTTGTAATGTTAGAATTATTTCATAATAAAAATATTTGTTTTATAATTTTTCTTATTCAAGGAAACAATTTCAAATATTGTGCTATAATTGTAATTTTATATATATATATAATCTTTATCATTAAAAATAACTTACTCATAATGAAAATTGAATAAAATTCTCATTTTTTCCCCCTTTCTTTTTTTATGATTCATTTGTTTTAGATCTAGGTTTTATAGTGCATTTATTCCATCTATAACTTTCAGGTTATGAAATAGTTGGCTTAGAAAACATTCCCGAGTCTAAAGAAGGAGGTGCATTAATAGTTTTCTATCATGGAGCTATTCCAATCGATTATTATTATATTTTAGCCAAGACCATTCTCATAAAGAAAAGATGTATTAGATCTGTGGGAGATCATTTCCTTTTTAAAATCCCAGGTAGGTTTGTTCTTACATTTCTAATTTAAAAACATCATCTTTAAATTTCTTAAACTTTGAAATATTACTAACTTACATGGAGTTTTGAGCATATAAATATAATACTTCTAATTAAAATCAAAATTTTTAATATTAATTTTTAGTTATTTTCAACTTAAGTAGTTTTTCTGAAAAATAATTGATATGTAGGTGATATATTCTGATTTATCTTCAAAGGGAATTTATCTACATTCATTCTCCAATTTAATTGATTTCTTCACCATATCTAAGACTTCAGTATATCAATTTCTGAAGCAAGCTTTGCAGTCAATTCTGAGAAAATTGGGCTTGAAAAATTCTAGCATGTTCTTATATTGTTTTAGTATC
The DNA here is from genome assembly GCF_947563725.1 of Argiope bruennichi. NCBI lineage: Eukaryota > Metazoa > Arthropoda > Arachnida > Araneae > Araneidae > Argiope > Argiope bruennichi. Next base: position 77,561,357 of record NC_079153.1, on the reverse strand, counting down.
ATCTTATCCATGCATCCGATTATCAGTTGAATAGCGCTTTGTTGCATAAGTGCTAGTTTCTAAATTGAATCTCTCTACTGACAACTTTGTTTTTCACTCTCTATGTATTTCTAAATATAGATATATATATAATTATACCAATTTTTAATATTGAAAAACAAGTTTTGATTAAAAAATAATTCATTATTTTCACAATCTTAAATTCATTAGTTTCTTGATCAATCAATCTAAAAGAAAACAAAGCAGTGCTCTCTTTCAGTGAAATTCTCATACTAAAGGTTGTTAAATCTCTGTTGCTACGTCATGCTCTTTTATAAATCTCACTTTAAGATTCCAAATACTTCTAAACTAAGTTTTTAATTAATAATTCTTTTTTTTTAAATCGTCACTAATTTTAATTTTGAATGTTACAATATTTTATATTATAATTTTTGATTTTTTTTTTTAATATACTTTAAAAGTATGTTATAAAATTTTATTTTATTTGGAATAAATGAAATTATTATGCAAATTTAAGAATTGACAACATGTATAAAAGGCAGCTATTAAGATAATAAGTAAATAAAAAATTATTTTTCAATTATTATTAGATGTAAATCCTAATGTCAAATTAAAAAAAAGTTTGCCACTTAATTCTGACATGTCATTATTATTAGGTTGGAATCTGTTGATGGATGTGTGCCATGTATTTTCGGGATCTTTTCAACTTTGCGTCCAGTATTTAAAAGAAGGTCATCTTGTTGCCCTTGCTCCAGGGGGAGTTCTTGAAGCCCAGTTTGGTGATGAAGACTATCGCCTTGTCTGGGGAAAAAGAATTGGTTTTGCAAAAGTTGCAATTGAAGCTCAAGTAGTATGTAATTTATTTTTATAAACCCATTATCAGTCACCTTTATATAGATGTGAACTACTGTTTAGTTTTTATACATTAGGGAATTTTTTGAATCTATGTTTAACTAACTCTTTTTTTTTTATAATAACTGCAAAAATATTTTATCCTTTAATATAATTGCTTATTGGCTAAAGAAATGTCATAAACATTTTTTCTTGGGGGACCTATGATAAATCATATTGCATTTTCACTTTATGAAGCCTTAATTTGGTAAAGTATTAGATTTCTTTAGTTCAATAGTTCCCAAAGAATGGGCTGCATCACCTTGAAGTAATTCTGTGTTCGCAATAAAGTACTGCAAGATAGTATAGAATGTTGATAATTTTATTTACTTCACTAATATGAAAATAAACTATTTTGCAAAAATTGTTTAATGAAATGTGCTAAGATTACTTTGAAAGAATCTTATTCCATCAAAGGCACTTTGGAGCAAGAAAGTTTGGAAGCTGCTACTTTAGTTAGTAATCAGAATATCATATACTATTATAATGATTGTTAAAATTAGAAATCTTAGACAGCATTTGTGGAATATTGATGGTTCATAACTCCTAATGTTTTCAAACAAATATTGTAGATTAAAATAATTTGGCAAGAATAAAATCCAATAAAAATATTCTATATTCTATTAAATTTAAATATTCCATAATTGATATGAATTAACTTTCCTTCATTTGAATGGAACCAACAAGCATGAGTATTTAGAAAATCAATATTTAATCTCATTTTGATTTGATTAAACTGATAATAACTTATATTACAATTCAAAGGAAAACATTTGTCATTTTATTATATAATTGCTTGTTACCTGATATATATAATTTTATGTGTTTTTTGTTTGTTTAATGTTATAAAATTAATAATATTATTTTAAGAAAGATGACCTCTAAAGTTATATCATCATTGGTAAAGAAAGATATTGTTTTCATGAAGTAAAAAGAAAAATTTAGAAACGGAGGTGGCATTTTAAATTTTAATATTGATCTGGATATATTCAGTTCACTACATGTACAGGTTTAATATAGAAAAATATATGCAGTCATTAAAAATCTTCTAAATATCTGCAAGAAGAAATGAATGAATGCATCGTGAAGTTGAATGTTACCACTCTTCGGTATAAATTATGGATTTGATTGGGATTGTTGATAAAAATTGCTCATTTGAGTTTCATAATGTCATGAAATACTTATTTTAATCTTTCAAACAATGGTAGGGACCAATAAAACTTGTATTAATATTGCAGTGAAACAATAGACAAAGTTATTTTAAGTAATATCCCTATAATCTCCATTAATCTTGTATAAATAATATACATAATCAAAGAGACATATAGTCTTCACGATTGAAACATTCCAAAGTGTAATGATGTAGGATTATACAAATCAAATATCATGGACAAAATTTACTTGCTTGATGAAATTAAACATGCCAAAAAATATTCAAACTCTGCATATTGGTTCACACTGAAACCTTGCACATATAATTATATCCAAAAGATTCAAAGATAAACTCAAGCCATGTTGAAGTTGAATGCATGCAGCATTTAATGTAAATTTCTGGAAAGCGTATTTAAAAATTGATTTCTAGTTAATATTTTGAGTTGGAACTTCCAGGGGTGTTTGTGCTCCGGGGAAACCCCGGAATTCCGGGGATTTTGAACTTCGATCCCCGCGTCGTTCAAAAGGAAGTAGGAATAATAATGAATTATTTATTTTGATCTGGGTAATTTTGTTTGCTTTTAAAGCAGAAAATGCAAGGTCAGTGTGTGTGGTGAAAACTTTTCCTTTCTTTCTCCAAAGACAGTGATAATGCGTGAAAAAGGGGGAAAAAACTTCTTTTTTGTTCTTTCCTTATTGCGAGTTATGACTCATTCCCCCGGTTCTCGGACATTCTCTTCTGGATTCTTTTCGGCAAGTAGGCGCGGCAGAAAAAAAAGGGGGAGACTTCGTTCGACCAGATGTGCGATCACGTGACTCTGGGTTCAAAGGTCTTATCTCTCCTGGCGTGGCGCCAATAAGTAGAGAAGGGGGATTTTTCGCCTTATTAGCTATTTGTCATTGATCGCTTCGCAACTTTTTTTTCTCCGCTGTGTAAAATTTTCGTTTCATTTATTGATGCACGTGTAAATTTTTCGTTTCGCTTATTGAAATATTTTTTTATTTATGTACGCAAGAGAATTTCATTTAGAAATTTCAGCATATGAAACAGAAATTACCCCTTAAAAATTCATATCTAATTAGTTTTACAGCATTAGATCCAGAGCTAAGAGGTAAAACCAGTACAATATTAGCTTTTGAAAAATTATCATCTTTTATGTCCCATATTTTTAGTGATAATGAAAAGTCAAAAGTAGAAGCTGAAATAAGGTTATACCAGAGTGATATTGATATCACCAAAGAAATGCTCTACACATCTGATGAAAGTGGAAATCAAGTCAAGTGTACAATTGATAAATATTGGTCTAAAGTTTTTAATTTAAAAGATGATTTCACAAATGATTATAAGTATCCTACATTGGCTAAATTGGTCAAAGCCTGCCTTAGCTGCTTCCATGGCCCATTAGTGAAAAGTGCATTCAACGTAATGGATACACTTGTCACTGACTATAGAACCTCTCTTAAGATTGATTCCCTAGATGCAGTGCAGACTATTAAATATGATTTAATGGCTTCTAAAGAAACCTCATGTGAAAAATATGGCTCAAAAAATCCAATGACTGATCCAATTCACAAAGATCTCTTACTGAATATGAACAGAAGTTGGAAAACATTTCAAGAGGACTTAAAAACATGTATTTCAGATGAGTCACCTATAAAAGTCTCTGAAAAACCTTCTACATTAGCAGAAAAGCAAACTGCTTCTACCTCTGCATGTGCAGTTCTCGAGGAAATTTCTTCAACTGTAAATGAGGAAAATAAAAGTCAACCTTCCTGCAGTTATGAAGTTCACCACAAAAGAAAGACAAGCCCACAAACATCAGAAAATAAAAAAAAAAGCAGCAGAAATTAGATAATTTTTTTTTAAAGAATTAATTCAGGTAATTTAAAATATTTGCATAAAATGTAGTAGTTTATATGTTTGAAAATTTATGGTTATTAATTTTGCAAAAAAAGTAATTCATTGAACTTTTATAATTAGGTCATTCAATACTTCATAATTGTAATTTTTCATTTCTCCCCCCCCCCTTCTCGAAACTCCAAAATGCCGGTAGTAAGTCCGTAAAAGTTTCAGGGGATTTTTTGGGGTCCCACAAACACCCCTGAACTTCCTAGAACTTTCTATGAGATAAAAACAGCAGCTTCGTCTAAGGAAATTTTGGAATAAGAAATAAACTCGCACTAAAATACAATAAAAAATGTAATTATTTTAATTATGTAAACTGCATTATTAAAACAAAACTTATCACTTTTTAGAAAGACATTGTAATGCTATATTTGATATCAAAATTTACCTACCTGAGTAAAAACTGACAGACTAAGAAATTTTGAGAATCCCACTTTTTCTGCAAGTTTCATTTATCGTTTGCTTTCTAGTACAGCTTAGTACACTTATTTAGTACACTTTATTGTTTTGGATTCTTTTACGTAATCTTTTCTGTGATATATAATGTAAAGCTATTGCTTAAGAAAAATGGTGTTATAATCCATAAAACCTTGGGAATATTTTTCAAGAGACTGATAATTTTGAACCCTCTCTATATAATATTTATATTTTATAACTGGAATCTATTCTATAAAAATTCAGTGGAAATCTGTTGAAAAAGCAATGTGACATCTTGTCCTTAATTAGATAGATGATTTGAAATAAGATATAAAAAAAAATCTGTCTCTGCAATTTTTTAAAGCTCTAAACAATATGTCAGCATTATCATATGGTTATAAAACTTTCTGTAATCGTAGAAATTTATATATTCCTCCTTTTTGTCTGGACTTTATCATGTAATTGATATATTTTATAGATAAAATTTTTGTGTTTGTTTTGAAATCTTAATGCATAATATTGTTTGAAATGAATGACAAAAAGAATTTATTTTGTTCCTTTTTTTAATTTTATTTATTTATTTATTTTTGCAGCCTATTATTCCAGTCTTTACTCAAAATCTTAGAGAAGCATTCAGATCAGTAAAAACAGGCAGGCGTAAGTTTATTTTCTTTATGTACAATAGAAATTCTGTTACTAGAATTTATTTTTAACCTGGGAAGCATTTTAACTTTTAATTTTTTTTTGCTTGTTTCTTTCTGCTTTCTACTATTAGCTAACTTTTCTGTTAACAGTTAGCTTCCTTTGATGTTATTCATGATAATTACATATACATTTCATTGTGTGCAAGGCACAAAAATTTGTATAGAAAAGTTTAGTGGTGTGTTTTATAGGTCATTATGTTCAAATATATTTTTAATATATGTCTGAACCTTGCAAATTAAAAACATTTAAAACAGAAACCAGAATGCTGTTGAGCTGTTCTTTGATAATATTTATAAAAGTTTGAGTTTGAATGATTCATTTATCTCCATGTTCTTTCTTTCTTTCTTCCTTTTTTTATTGTTGTGCATATCTTAAGAATCAAATGCAAAACCAGTAATTTTTTTAAAAGTTTGATTGAAGCAGTTAAAGAAATCAGTGTCTGAAATTAAAATATATATATATATTTTTTTTTTGAAAATGTATGGGTTTTTTTTTTCGAATTCCAAAAAGTAAATTATGTAATTATATTTCATTGAATTTTCCTTAAATAATCAAACTTAAGCATTAGATAACTATAAATTTTGGTATTTTAGATTGACTGTATAGCAATATATTATTAAATAAAATTTTTTAAAAAGCCCTGAATATGATTGAATTTAGAAATAACTGATATATTTAAAAATAATTTAATTTTAAACATCAAGAATAGATATTTGTTGTTGTAGAACCTTATATTTAAAATGAAAGTTTTTAAATTTTTTTATTATTTCTATAGTGTATAGAAACATTTACTAAGTTAATTGTCTGTGATTAACTCTATTGAAGCTTCCAGTTTGTGTTGTCACTGATTATAATCAATGTTAATTAATTAAGTCATAAGCCTGAAGGAGCAAATATATGAATATTTTTATAAATTAAATTTTAAACACTTGTTTTATTTATATTATTTTCTGTAACAAATTCTGTGCATAATTATGTTTTAAGTGAAAAATTTTGCTTACTTATATTATTTTCTATTACTATTTTGTTAACTAATATTGTCTTCTATTGTTTTTCATTACTTTGCGATGAAAGTTCTTAAGAAATAAATAAAGAAATAAGAATTAGTAAAATGATTAATAACCTTAAATGATAAATTTTATTTTTTGCCCCCCCCCCTCCTCCTTCTTCAAAAGAAAAAAAAAATGATTATTTAAACATTTGATTGGGAATTTGAAATGGGACATAAAATAATTTATTTCATTATTTCAGGCTGGCTTAGAAAAATATATGAGAAAACAAGATTGCCAGTTGTTCCTATTTATGGAGGATTTCCAGTTAAGATGAGGTAAATTTATTTGAAATTAATTTTTTTTTCATTTAATTTTATTGTAAAGCAATGAATTTTACCTACAGATGTGCTGTTGTGATTAGAAATCCTTTATTTTAAAATGATTTTTTTTTTCTTATTCAAACTGCAATAGTTTTTGCTTTTATCCATTTTTAAAGCTAAATTTACTCATTTGTCTCATGTGTAAAACGTAGATTATTCTGATTAAAATAAAAATAATAAAATTTACCTTTTTTCCCCCTATGACTATTGCAAATTGATTTTTGTTTTTAAATGTTTTTTTTTCCTTGATGATTATCAATCTAGTTTAATTTTTTTACTTTTTCAGAACATATGTTGGTACCCCCATTCCATATGATCCAAATATAACTCCAGAAGAACTAGCCAAAAAAGTAAATTTGCTTCTCTATTTTTAATAATATTCCTTTTTTTCTGTTATCTATAATCTAGAAATAATCTGAATAGACAATAATATGCTTGCTATTATCTGTATTATTGAGCTATGTTCTAATTATTAAAAAGAAACTGATATTTTAGATAAGATTCCTTTTAAATACATTAGGATCACAATGCTTATGTAATATGTTGGATGCAATACATATAATCAATGTAGATATTGGAATTTATTTTGTTGTTGCAAATATGTATATGATATATGAAGGTTCCCTTTTCTTTGTTTTGGAAGAAAAAGATTTGGAAATATAATCTTGGTGCACTCTGAGAATAAGCAGTTTGTGTGATTATTGAAGAAATTAAAAACTATGCTACTTTCCATTCTTTATTTCAACTATAGTTGCAATTTATTCAAAGGAATATGTAGTTCATTTGCTCTTATTTTCATTATTTTTAATTCTGCGTTTCTCATTGTTTATAATGCTTGATATGCAGTAATTAGGGATTGCAATACCGGGATACCGAATACTGGTATTTTGAGCCATTTGTGCAATTTTGCAATACCGGTATTCACAAGTTTAAATACCGGTTTTTCGGTATTTACAAGAAATTTTTAAAATTGTCTCAACTATATGTTCAGGGATTGCCAACATAGCAAAACAGTATACGCTTTTGTTTTTATGTCTCCCTAACGGGCGAAATTAAGTAGCTAATTAATGGCTTAATTAATTGCTTAAATTTAAATTAGCGAAACATGGATTTTCCCTGAAAGAAGATATTGTATCCATAACGACTGATGGAGCAACAATTATAAAAAAAGTTGGAAAGTTGATTGGTGCAAATCAGCAATTGTGCTATGCTCATGAAATTTAATTAGGAGTAATAGATATATTATACCAAAAAAATGAAGAACAGAAGAATCCAAATACTGTGAATATAAAAACTTCGGATTCCTATTTTGAAGAGAGTAAGAGTGAGAGTGATATTGACAATAAAGATAATGGCAATGTAATTGTTGAAGAAGAGATCGCTAATGAGGATGAAATATTAACTCATCAAGAATTGCTTCCTATAATTTATAAAGTTCGAAAAATTGTTAAGATATTTAAATGTTCACCTATAAAAAATGACATATTACTAAAATATATACTAACTGAAAATGAAACAGAATATATGTTTATATTAGATTCTAAAACACGTTGGAACAGTTTCTCTTAATGATGTAACGCTTTTTGAAATTTAGAAATCCAATCTAAAAAGCAATAATCGACTTAAACCTGTAAATTAATTTTTCAGATAGTGAATTCGACTTAATATCAAGAACTGTATCAGCTGTACTTCCAATAAAACTGACTATTGAGGTATTATGTCGGAGAAATGATAATTTATTAACAGCTAATGCAACAATAAATTTCGTGTTGCAGTCACTGAAAGAACAGCACATGCCACTATCTGAAGAATTATATATTACATTGAAAAATCGCACAGAAGAAAGGCATACCAAAATAGAAAATGTCTTATGGTATTTACATAATTATAATGATTTTAAAAATGAAAATGAAAAAGAAGAAAAGAATCAATTCAAATCTGATTAAGTTTATAGTAAATCTTCTTAAATTTTTTTTACCCACAAACCTATCCACATTCAGAAGAATTCGGTTCAGTTATCGAAGATTATGATGACACTAATGTCGATAGTGAAAGGAATTGTCTCTTGAACAAAAATTAGAATTCACCATAAATAAAAAAAATTTAACGAACCAAAATACAATACAGAAATCAGCTATATCCAAAACCATACGACGAGGAATCGATTTATTTGAAGATGAGGGATTTAGAGGTAAATACTTGGAAAAAGTATCACGCATTGCTAACAGTAGAACCAACTGGCGTAGATGCCGAAAAAGCGTTTTTGACAACTGGTAATTTTTGCACAAAATTACTTTTCTGGCTTAATGACAGTACAATTGATGCATTATGTTTTTTAAGATCCCATTTCAAAAATTTGTAATAATACCACAGACTGAATAGTGATATTTACACTTTTTGGTGATTTAAATAAATAAGATGTTCTTTTACTTTTTTTGTGATTCTTTATATACTGTTATAATTTATAGGTTACAAATGATTTTATGTGATATTTACAATCTCTAATAAAACTGACAAATAAAAATAAACCCATTAAAAGAAACACCTGTGTTTTCTTTCTTTTTCTAAAATTTCTAATACCGGTATTAAAACCGGTATCCCAGTATTATCTAAAAAATACCGAATACCGGTATTGAAATTTTGGTCCGGTATTGCAATTCCAGCAGTAATGTATATGCAAATGTTTTTGTAAACTGCCCAAATCAAATAGATGTATAAAGAAATGTAAATTGGACTGTAATAAAATTTCTACTGTTGCTGTTACTTTTGGAAAATGCACATTTATATTTTCGCAAAATTTACTAAACACTTATAGTAGTATTAGCCACTAACAGCATGGAGCTTGCTCATCTGGAATAGTGATGGGGTTCAATTTTGATTGAATCTTCTATGCCTAATTTGAAATTCAGGTTTGCCTTAAGAAATAATTGTAAACTTCAGTGTATGGTAAATATTTAAGCTGTATTATTTTATAGCCATTCATTTATTTTATTCACTGATTACAGAATATCGTTAATGATATTCAATTCATGCGATGTAACTCTCCAGATCATTTAACTAATTACTCCAACAAAATTTAGATTGATATTTTGTCCAAATTTCTTATCCCTAATGCATATATAAATTGTATTATTTTAGTGCAGTTGATTTTAGCACTAAAATGCAGTTGATTTTAGCACTAAAATATTGGCGACCATTCAACAGCATGTTAACTGGATTAAAACATGCTGAAATGTACCAACATTGCTATTCTACTTCTTATTTATATTTCATAATATACTTAATATTTGAGAATCCTTTATTCATAGATCCCACTAAAAAAATAAGGAGAATGAAATAAGGGGGGGGGATCTAGAATTGAAAAAAAAAAGTATTATTACTCAAGAAATAAAAGAATCATATTTTCTTGAACTTTTATGGGGGACAGAAAACATCAGTTAAATATTTGTATTAACAATGGAAACCATTTGAATATGATTGTAATAATGAAAAGTATTGCAGCAAGTGTATAAAAATATTTTTTAATATTTGTTATAAATTGATAACAAAATCTGTATAACTGAAAATAATTCTTTTTTTTGTTTTGAAGGTGATATAAAAATTGATTTTTGTCTAGTAGTATTTTCAAATTCTATTGCATGAATTTTTAATTTAATTCAAATTTTTAAAAAATTGATTTGGTCCTCACATTTTTAAAATTCATATTATATTCGAGTCAAATTTGCAACTCTAGGTTAAACCATTTGCCTTGCAAAATGGCAGCGGGCATATATTTCCTTTTGTCAGTAACAGAGATCAGAGCTTTATTAATTATATATATATATATATTTCCAATGCTTCCCATCCTAAGAAAAGCGATATTTGGTTATGTTTGCACTTCCCTGCTTTGGACAGTGATACTAACAAGGGTTCTCATTACTAAAATTCTTCAAAGAAATTTATAATGCTTATAAACATTAAGTATCATGTTGTTTATAAGCTGTAAAATTATGAACAATTTGTAGCATGCATAAGATGAAAAAGTTGTTCAAAATGCTTGACAAGACAAACCCTTAAACCTGGAGTTACCAGATATGGTACATACTTATTACTTGGGCAATAAGTGCTCATTAAAATACAGTTTTCCAAAATTTTGAAATTTGTTACGAAAAAAATAATCAGAATTTCAATGTTACTCTTCATCAATTTTGGAAATATCAAAAAAAAAAAAAAAAAAAGTCTTTTCAGTGATGCAGTTTTATTTTTATGCCTTTTTTTCTTACTTTTTTAATAAATTGTATATTATCATATCAGCATATTTGCAACAATGTTTTTTTTTTTTTTCATTTTTTTAATTACTGTATCTATAGACTTGTGCAATATGATATTAATTATTTTTTTGTACACATTATCTCTGTGATATGATTAAGAGTAAATTTAACAAATAGCATAAAAATAATCAAATCATTCTTTCTTTTCTGAAATCATGAATCTAGTGTTTTTGTGAATAATGATTTAGTTTTTTTAAATGGATTGGATAATTTTTACTCCTTTTTTTCTCCCCTTCAGACTGCTGAAGCCATTGAAAACATGATCCTGACTTATCAGAGACTACCAGGAAGTATTTTCAAAGCACTTGTTGACAGAGTATATGAAAAGCCAAAGCTGAAAAACATATAATGCTGTGATGTTTATTATGAACGAATGTATATACAAATCCAAAGTCTTGCTGCTATATTTAATTACTTCATTCCAATAGTTTCCTTGCATTGTTACTTGAATTTGTGTTACTTGCAACAAGAAATAAGATAATATTATTTATTAGATTATTGTGGTGCTTTCATTTAGAAAAGAAATTGCTGATCAAAATATGCTAGAAACTTTTACTAGTAAAAGTATTAGATTCATTTATTTGATTTTACTAATTTGAATCTCTTTCTATTTATGAATTATTGCAATCTAATATATGAATTTCTACCTCTTTTTTTTGTACATTTGAATTTATTTTTATATTACATTTATATTTAAATATTTTTTGTTTTTACTTTTAATTTATCAATTTTAATTTTTCTGAATATTATTGAAAAATTTTCAAATGATACCGAAAATTGACCAATATGTTTCAGGATTTGATATTTCATGCTAGTCCAAATCAGTACGGAATTTTATAAGTTTATTATAAAATGAATTATTTTTGTCAAAAATATTTTTTAATTATGTGATTATTCTTATTTGCTGTTTATTTTTTTAAACAACATATAATGCAACATTGAATTTTAAAAACAATTTTAATCAATAACTAACAGCAATTCACTATGAAATATAGGAAAATAAAAATGATAAGTGTGGAATAATAACATTTTTGTGAATATAACAAATTTTAATAATTAAGTTAAAATCATATAATAAATTTGCAAATTTTTTGTTCATATTTTTGAGGAAACAGTTTTCTATATAGTGGACGAAAATTTAAATTGAATCTTTTTTTTAAAGTGTTCTTCGTTAAAAATTATTGATTTCTTTTTTTTTTTTAATGCAGTGTGAATTATTTGTTCATTTAATCAGTTTATGCCTCATATTAAATATTAATTGCATGATATTTCTAATAAGAATATGCATACATTTGATTCCATGCATTTTTATATTACAATTTTTTATTGTATTATGATAAAAGTTTATGCTTCTTATTGCATTTTTTAAAAAATTAGTGTAAACCTGTTTCTTGTTTTTTTTTTTTGTTCATGGAATTTTATATGAAACCTTCATAAAGAATATTGCCATTTTTAACTGCACTATATACCTTGTATTTATTTTGTACATTTACAATCGTAACTTTTGAATTTTTCACCAATTTTTTTTGCATTGATCCTAATAATGACATATTTTTGAAGCTTTATATATTATTTAATAATATACATATATGAACATGTCTATATTCTTATAGAATCATAGTAACCAGTTTGTGAAGCAGATGTGATCAATAAAGTCATATAAATGGAAAGAGTGTTTGAGTAAATATTTATTTATTATTATTCAATTTATTTGAATATCCTTTGTCTTTTATTAGAGTAATATCGCAAAATAGCTCGGGATAGACGAAACTGTAGCACAATTGTAAATTGGTGCATAATTTTCCACATACATGCAGGCTTATTTTTCGAGACAGGGAAAAAAATATTTTAGAAGGAATATATTAATAAAGAATATAGTTTTCATACATATCAAATAATACATATCAGTACAGAATTATGGCACAAAATGTAATTGCTTTGATATCAGGACTTCTTAAAATCTAAGAATTTCTTCTGACTGTTCTATGACTTTTTTTTTCCTGTGCAAAATTCTTCATAGTAAGCTAATAATTTAATTTCTTGCATTGCAAGTGCATCACATTCTTCATTGCTAGTGGCGAGTTTAGGCAATATATACCAAGAGGTTTCATTTTTTTTTTTTTTTTTTTTTGTTAACTGATTAATTTAGTTATATTTCAACAAATTTTTAACTTAATCTGTATATTAATGATTAGGTTATTGTTTTTTTTATTACAGTAGCTTTGTGAAAATATGTCTTTATTTATGTTACTAACTGCCTTTGGTGATCAACTGCTTTGCTGAGTATATTGCTCATGCCTTATTTCATTTAAATATTTTATGCATAATTTGTTCATTTTTCCCTGAATGAGATATTCAAAGCATCAAATTGAAATAGAGATTAAAGTCTTATGTTTAATAGTTTACATTTGTTTGTTTATTGTGTACAACCTTCCTAATATTTCTCGTAACATTGTAATGCTATTAATGAAATATAACCATTCAGTTTATCCATCTTCTAATTTTCGTCTGTCTTTCAGTGTTTTGTATCTGTACTTTATTTCTCATGTAATTTACACACACATTAAACTGAAATTTTCTTTCTTTGTTTTTATAAGTAGAAGAAAATCACATGATTAAATATTAGTTGAAACAAAGAAAATATTAATTTCAGTACAAGGATAGAGAATTATGAAATTTTTAAAAAATGCTAAAATTCAGGGAAGAAGTTATACCTAAATCAATATCATTAAAAAGATAATTTTTTTAAATTGTCTAGAATTATCTTTGTAATAATATTTTTGGAATTATCGCAAAAAAAAAAAAAAGCCTTTTAAAATGTCATTTTTTTTTTCAAAATAATCGCTCCGAATTCCTCGTTCTCACATTCAAAAGTATATTTGTTCCAAATTTGGTATCTCTAGGTCAACTGACGGCTTTATAGAGCATTAATATATGCACATTCCCTTTTTATTAGAGAAGAAATAGATGTTTCATTAATGTATGGCAACCATGTATGTATCTGCTAATTATTTAAACCGAATTCTGTTTGTTTATAAGTATTGCAATAATTAAGTGATTGCAATGAAATAATAGGGATCTAACAAATTATAATTGATATGATATTAATATTGTTCTAAATGTTTTATAATTCTATACCCTGCAACATTGCTTACCCAGTCATCAGTAGCACTTCTTCCCGATATGTTACATATAACGTAGCATCAACAAATTATTGAAAAATAGATATTTCTAAAGAATTTTAATTCATTTTAAAGTTCGTTAATTCTAAAACAAATATTTTCAAAATTATTTAATAGACATTTATTATTAGCTAAATATATAAGTGAACAATTTTTTTTTTAAATCGCACAACGCGATTGTGTTGATCAAACAAATTAACATTATTTGTTAGACATTTACAACTTTATTTCATTAATTAGCAATCTCTTTTATTTATTATTTTTTTTTTTTTTTGTCATCATTGCTCGATTTAGCATTATAACCAAATCTTCATTCATTTTTATTATGAGGAGTGACTCCAGTGTTTTTGTATTCATGTCTGGACCAGGATTCTTTTTTTTTCTCCTTTTTTTTCTATAAATGCTAAAAATACTTTCACTATCGCATTGCTATAATAGAAGACTAGGGTTAAAGTTCTTTTCGGCGTTTTTCGTAGTTTCCCATAATTTTTCATAATATATCCGTAATTCCGTAGTTTTCACTTAATTTCCTTAATAACTGCAGAAATTCCGTAACTGATGGAGAGTATGTAATTCACAGAATTTGGAAATCAGACTTACATTAATTTACCTTCTTGCAAGATATTATATTTGGAAGCTAGGTTAATATCTTTTTAATTGACCTGCTTGCAGCTATCCTAGTTAGGAGCCCTACGCAGTTGACTAACCGGAAATTCGCCACTGTTCAATATAGTCTATTGTCTACAAATTTGGATGCTTTCATATGTTTTTTTTTTGGTAAATCTGTGTCTGAGGTTTCGGCCTGTGTAAAATTAAATTTTCCAACCATGTCTGTAAGCTCATCCACTTTCAACCATTTACTAGGTAAGTCCAACATTTTATTTATTTCATTAATATGAATTTTCAAATCTAACTACCTCAAAGGATTTTCATTTGTTAGTAATTGTGCAACTAGACAGTTCCTGGGGTTGTTACACAACTTGTGAAAAAAAGAATGGATGAATTATCTTTTGATTTCTGAACTTTATCGTATTCTAAAAGGGAAATATTTAAAACGAGTGGGACCGTGTGACTTTGAATTCGGAGTATTTAAGCTTTTCGTAAATTGGTGTATTTTGGATTGGTGGATTTTTTTAAAAAATCAATTAACAAATATAATGCATAAATAAAACTGTTCAGTAGCACATCATCGATTTACCATGGTCACTAATTAACTTGCTCTGGTGACTCAAACAGTTCATAAAATTATAAATAAATATAGTAAGATTAAATATGTAATTACTCTAATATATGTGCCTTACTTTATTTCTATCTTGAGAGCCTAATTCTTGACATTTTTTTTAGATATCATGTTATTATGGCTCTTTTTAAGAATGATATTTGATCGCTAAAGTTATTATTGCAAACCTAAAAAGGCATTTGTTATGGACATCCAGAATTGTGACAGATTAGTTTAATGATTGGCATGATTTTATCAGACCAGGCGAGAAACCGGACAATGTTCTTAAATCTTACCTAAATAATATATAATTAAAAAAAAAATTTCATTGACAAATACACAAAAATGTTCTCTTTCAATTTTCTTTCTCGTTTGTTTGCCTGGAAAGTTCGCTACTGCTCCTCATGGTCTTTTGTTGCCCCCCCCCCCATGGTCTTTGTTTATCCCTATGGCAGTACCAGCAGATTATAGTTTAGTCTTGCATGTAAATTTTGTATGCAAGACTTGTGTTTATTGTGCGAAATGCTCATTATCAGAGCATCAAATTCTTTTGTAAGTATGCTAGCTGTTATCCGAACGATTTGCAACATTAATTAGCCATATTGAGATGTTTGAGATATATCAGTTTGAATTCTTCATCAAATATTAAAATCTTTTTTTTTAAATAAAAAAAATTATCAATTTTCATGTCTTTAAGAATTGAAAATAAGTTTAGTTTAGTTTAGTTATATTAACGTGTAAAGCAACACTGTATTTTGGGACGGACCTCGTAATTTTGAACCGCGGTCAGATGACGAGGACGACACTTGAGCTGGCACCCCCCTCTCCACACCACACCAGCGGGAGGACGTTTGGCATGACGTATTTAACATGCAACAGACCCCCTTACACGATGGTTCTTCGGTGGAATCGGGTCTCGAAGCTGAAACCCTCCGGTTTCGAGGCCGAGACCTTACCACCAGGCCACCGCGGCCGAATTGAAAATAAGAAGTCGATCTTGTTTCCTGTTTATTCACTGAGACATTTTGTTTCACATTACTGTTAGAAACACTTAAAATAACCTTGAATATCTAATCTTTCTTTTTAATTAAATAGCTGACTTTTGCATTTGAATTTAAAAATATTGTTTGTCTTTTACTTTCTTGGTTAGGAGGTATAGAAAGGAAAGCTTATTGAAATCGTTCCAATTATTCGACATATAAATTTTGATGTCTTTTGACCAATGTATCTACGACTTTTTGATATAGTTCACATCTCTGACTTTGTAGCAGTTGCAATATCATAAAATAGCATTTTTCTTTTTCTTAAAAATAACTTTTCAAAAAAAAAATACTTTCCTTTTTAAACATTATTATTCTAAGAACATTTGTATTATAATGTTGCTATTCATAGTCTACATAAAGTTGTCGAAACAAAGGTTATGTGATTTGTAGAGGTTACAATTCAACCATAGAGAAAAGTATCAAAGTACATTTGTTCAATAGCCATTCCCATTCCTAATACTTTCTAATATGACTCGAGTTTATCATAGATGTCATAATTTTTTTATATTACTGAACCGATATTACAAATTCTCTCTACTGAAAGTTCATTTCATTCAAATCCCGTTTTTAAACTAACCATGGCTTTGTCATAGTAGACGGGAAGCTTTTTACAAGTTTACGGGTTCTAGATTCACTTAAAATTACTTGAACAAGATACTGAAATCTGCTCAAAATGGTAGTCAATTTTCAGACCTTGAACTCATTCTTGCCATTATACAGTCTAAATTCCAATATCAGTAGATTATAAACTTTTTCGTAGCAACAGTAACAAGAGAAATTTGAGACTCATCTGCTATTGGTCACTTGAATTCTTGCCAATTCTAGTTGTGTTGTCTTAGCCTTTTCCATTCTTTATATTTCTATTTGTCTCAACCATACTCGTTCTTCATATTGTCTTTCCTCTTCCTTTTGTTTTCGATTGATAATAGTCGTTAACTACTATCTGTAACAAACCATGGATTTTAAAAATATTCTTTGCTTTTTAAAATAATTGCCTTCAGTTTCGAAATTGTGACATTTTAAAACAATGTTTCACCAATTTCTTCGCGACGGGTAGTAAATCCTTTTTCTTAATATATATATATAATATTATTCTTGTTGTCAAAACATGTAAAAATTATTGTTGCTTGAAACATGTTTCGAACCAGAATTAATGTCTTGTCAATAGACTCCAAAAAATGTAAATTACAGCAACAAAGAACAAAGTCACGGTTGCCTTTTAAAATAGAAATTTATTCAAATGATCAAAAGTATCTATAAATGAAATTTTTATTAAAAAAATAACTATTTTATTTATTGCAAAAAAAAGAAGAAAAAAAAAAACAGCTTTTGCATCTCAAAACTTAACTTTCACAAAAAAAAAAAAAAAAAAAAAAAAAAATCTTAAATGAGCTGCAACTAAAATTCTTCCAGGATAAATGTATTTTCTTTTTTAGAGATGAGATGTAAAAATAAAAAATAATTAGATTAAAGCGACAAAAAATAAATAAATAAATATTTTTTACAGTACGAAACTACTCTCATTGAAACAGTTGTACATCTCAACTATGACTTGGTTGACTTTTAGAAGATGTTAATGAATTTTATAACAAAATATTTAAGAGTTTTATAAAATTTTCTTAATTTTTTAAAAATAAATTTTACATCTTATTTTAAATTGTATTTCCATCTTGAAATATAAGGTTTTTACTATTTATTTTGGGACTCTGAAACTGATATTAAAAATGAACCAACATAAGTACAAGCACGCTATAAAACATTACATAAATTTAGATATTTTACTAGATATCAAATTCATCAATAATAAACGCAATGGATCCTCACTTTAAATGACACAACAAATTTTGCTAAATTTTTAAGTCCATCTCGACGTTTTATGCTTCTATTCAAAATCTTAAGTATGTCATTAGACAATACAATTAGAAAATATTTACTATAAAATAAATTAATTGTAAATGATTCAATACTTATGCTTTCATAGTTATTAATTTATTTCACCTCACTCTATAAAAATAAAAGTAT
Source organism: Argiope bruennichi (assembly GCF_947563725.1). NCBI lineage: Eukaryota > Metazoa > Arthropoda > Arachnida > Araneae > Araneidae > Argiope > Argiope bruennichi. The sequence goes on along the minus strand of NC_079153.1, from coordinate 77,543,138 downwards.
GAGTTCATCTGCTAATGGAAATAATAATTTTGATGACCCTCTTTCGGCTCTGGATGCCGCTTCGGGAAAGATCAGAGACCTGGAAATGAGAGTATGTGACGTTTTGACCAAACAGCAAGAAATGCAAAATGAGCTATATGCTCTGAAAATGGAGCTCACTGAAGGAGTTCCAGAGCAAGCTGCAGAAGAAACTTCCGACATCCAATTTCCTGAAGACTATCACTTCACAGAAGAGCTCAAGAAGATTATGGAAGATATGCAGAATTCTCAAAAAGCGTGGATAGAAAATGTGAAAAATATGTCAAAGGCCGAAACGGGAATCACTAGAAGTAAGAGTTTGCACAACAGATATTTTTATTGCTGTAGGTTTGGTTTGATTTAAGTGCATGGTACGGAGAAAATGAATAACCGCCAACTGCTTTTAAAATAACGAACCTGACGAGCTCTCAATTTTTTTTTTTTGCAATAGTTAAACTGGAATTTTTAGCTATAAATGCTGTCATCCCCTAATGCCCGAGAGTCACAGTTAATAAAATCCAAAAAAACTGCGATGATCGAAGAAAAATTTGTATTTAGTACTTGCTACTACTTAAATTTGTAGCATAAAAAACCATTTTGGGATCAAACCCTTAAGAGACAACATTTCTTGGTGATTGAAAGTAAGTTTGCTCCAAAGGTGGGCGCTATGAAGCAGATCTCCGATGTCGGTTTGGATATCAAAATTGGCGAAGTAAAAAGCGCCATCCCCCTCCCTAAAAATAAACCCTCGCCAAATAAATGCCAATAAATATTATAACTGCTAGATGTTCATTTCAATTTTTTCCAAGTGATAGCTTACCAAATTTGATATGAAAATTAAGATTATGATGGTGGCCTTCATAATGATTGGTAAAAGTATAGATAATTTGACGCTGATGCAGACAGATAATTCCCAACATATAATGAACAAAAATCTTAAAAAAGGAATGTCTGTTTAATACCTACGCCATTTTGTCATCCATTTTCTCTCCCAAATTAATAAATTTGTATTTAAACGCTGAAAAAACCAATGTTCCAAATCTTATGCGGCAAAGCACTCGGATTGAAACTTAAGAGAACGGTTCTGGATAGCAGTTTAGCAAATTAAGCCAATAAAATCGCTGGTATATATTTATTCCTTTAAAATAACGATTCGACTGGACTGTAAAAAAATTCAGAAAAATAATGCTACTTTAAAACCCCAAACAGCATACAAGCACAATTATTCTTCCTTCGCCTTCGTCGCATGTATGTTACTTTTTATGGCCCATCTCAGACTGGGAGAACATCAAGCAGATGTGCCACGAATGCGCTATCTTCCAGAAAATAACTCCTTTTTCTGTATGTACCCTTCTCATTACAGGATTTGCAGGCAATTAATTTATTCAAAAATCAAATTTCAGGACTAAAAATTTACATTCATGAAATTCAAGGTGTGAGAAATTCTGAAATATTTCGTATTATTGTTCAGTCTAGTTACTTTATTATTCATTTATATAAAGTATTAATTTTTAACATTACATTCTCAATGTTGTTTTGAATGAATTACTCTTTTCAACTGCCAGAAGATGCCACTCTCAGATATTAATTTGTAACATGAACATGTAAAACGCGCATCTATAGACCTTGAAGTTGAGTTTCTTTTTGGAATAGTGAATTAAAGTTCACGGCATTTTCGATTTTGATTATAGAAAAAGAACCATTATTATTATTATACTTTTTTTCTATAGAAAGAGAAATCGAAATCGTTAGAAAATTCGATATTTCGACGAATTTCTCCGATTCGGGAAAAAAAAAAAAAAATTTGGAGTTATCATATTCACAAACAAACAGATGTAACTCAAAACGCAACAATTTGGATAAATAAAATTTGGTATATAATTTCGTTACTAAAAATATAGATCTGTGTTTAGTTCTAGTTTCATTCGGTCGGCAAAAAGGGCATTATTTTTCCTTCTCCTGTGCAGGATGCTGAAAACTAAATTCTGGGCACTCGTGTTATTAAAAGGTCTATAATTTTATGCAGGGGGATTATACCTTTATTGAAGAGTGTGAAAGAAAGTTTCATTGAAATCGCCCCCGCTGTTTTTATACATCTTTATGTTGCTTATTTACTCGCTTCCTAATACGTTCCGAGTTTTGAAATTTCTGTATACTTGTGTTTTTTTTAAGAAAACATTATTTTTAGATCAAGGAATTAATTGAAAGTTACGTTTTTCAAATATAATTAAATTTAGATTTCATTCTAGTAACAATTTAAAAATGGTTATGATTTCAAAATTCCTTAATAATTATAATAATGAATTGATTAAAGAATAAAACGCATTAAACAATTATATTATTCTAATTTTTAATACACTAATAAAAAAATCATTAATATCTACATTTGTTAAATTAATAGTTCATAAAAACTGTATTTTTTATCAGTTATATATATAAAATTAGTTTGAGTAATCTAATATCATTATATTTGCAGTGCATATTTTCGTGTTTTCTATTCAACGTATAATTCTTTTCATTTACCTTAATTTTTAAAACATAATCATATTTTTCATGTTTTAAGTAAATCATTCTTCGCAGCTGCTTCGGACGTATTCAGGGACATGGAAAAGCATCTCAAGCAGAGACTGGAATACCTACAGGCTGCAAAGACATTAATCGAAGGGCCTCTTGTAGAAGAGCCTCCACCTCCTCCACCCCCACCGCCGGAGCCTGAAGAGCCTCCGGAACCAGAAGAAAAGAAAAAGGGAAAGAAAGATAAGAAAAAGAAGTAGCGAGTCATTTTCCAAAAGAAGCATTTTTTTTTTTCTAATAAAGTCTGGTAAAGAAGAAGAATAAGAAATCTTCGTTCATTTAACAAAAAAAAAAAAAAAAAAAAGCATATATATTGGGGTAACTAACAAAATTAAATGCAGTACAGGAAGAATACCTTATTCAAAGTTTAACAGACATTATGTAGTTCGTGGGCATCTAATCTGATTTCCTTGGGTATTATGATTTGCATCTAAATTAAAATTAAACTCAGTTTCATTGCTTTTCTAGATCCTGAGACACCGCAACTGGTTTCTTAGTATTTTAACACAGCTATCGAAAAGTATCGTTTTGCAAGCGAAATGAATATTGTGCTAAAAACAATCAACCACCCTGTAAATGTTTGATTTTTTAACAAATGCTTTATATCGTAAAATTCTAGATTTAAAAAAAAAAAAAAAAAAAGAATTGCCATGTGGTGCAATTCCAAAAATATGCTCATTATTTCGATTCTCATATATTTCTAATCTGAACTATAATTTTTACATATAAACAATCGTCCATCAAAATTTCAAAAAATGAATAGTTAATATTCCTGTTTTTTTATGTCATTTTGAAATTGCATGCAAAAGTGTTTAGACATCAAAAGCTTATTTCAAATTCAGTTGAAAAGTTTTCTTTTTTTTGGTCCTGTTTGCACTTTGCATTTCACCTAAATTCTACAAATAATGAAATATAACCTTCTCACCACTGAACCAGTCATAAGATTTTGACTACCTTCAGGAGTCAGAGGGTTAAAATAACAATACGGTACGAGGTTCCTCACAAAATGTTTGCACACTTGCATTCTAATGCTGAATGTTACATTCTTAAAACTATATAAGCTCATCTTTATATCATCAAGAAAAGATAGTAAAAAACAAATATACAATGCATTCATGAGTAAAATGATTGGAAAAGTAGTATTCATGAAATAATGCATTAAATTTTTTAAAAAATTGTAGATTATTATTTTTTTAATTATGAAAAGGACAACTGCACATGGAAAAATGAATCTTCAATATATAAGTAATCTCAGAATTTTTATTTTAGCCATTCAAAAGCAATAAATAATTTACAAACTTTTAAAGTGAGAGAAAGAAGTAACATTTGATCTTTTGAAGACAACACACATTTTAAAAAAAGCAGGACTATATTTCTAAAATTTTAAATAATTGAAAACAATTTTCAATAAAGAAATTTCAACAATGTAACAAGCTTTAATGAGGAAACATAGGTTGAAATAAATAAACTACATGCATTGCTCATCAATATATAAATGTCCAGATCATATCATTTGAGCAATAAAATGAAATAATTCAACCTTTCAATCCATTTTTTAAGTACACAAACATCGTTTAGAATAGATAATCAGATAGATGAGATATTTAAAAATTTGAATAAGGCAAATATAAATTCTAAAATGAAGTACTTACAGATATTAAAATTTGCATGAATTAACATGGCATAGATTTCATTTTACAAAAACGACACTTGGGTGATAAAACATTCAATTCGCTTCTTTAAGTCCGCGTATTCATTCGAGGAACATCCACTTTTGACACAAAATCTGGCAAACATCGACATTGCGCAGAAATTTAAAGAGTAAACACAAAACCATATGGCTGGTTTTTTCGAGAGAAAGAAAAAAAAAAATAATAGAGAAGGAGGAGAAAGATCAGCTATGGACGCACAGTCTAACGAGCAAACAGTTTTCCCACAAACAGTATTTGGCAACAATGAAATATAAAAGTAAAACGGATCTGCCGCAGTCCCTCTCTAGGAAGCCTCGACCTTGAAGGGACTGCCTGGGATATGGTCATCGCCCCATTTCACAACAACGATGTGATCGCCCTTCTCTTTCACGGTGTAGTTCACTTGGTACAAATTCTTGCCGATTGTCTTCACATGCACCTCATCAGTGGGACCCTTTGGACCATAGACTGAGCAGAACAGAAGGTTGTTACCTGAAACAAAGCATTTTTTTAACAATATAATTACTTAAAAGTCACTGAGCATTTAAAACTCTATGGGCACTAAAGAATCTCTTAATTTATGTAATATCTCAAGAATTTTTCAACAAAATTTTCTGATTCATCATGAGCAGATCGATTAATTAATAATGTTTAATTTTAAATGCATCAAACATTAAGAAAATAAACAGAATCGTTTGAAATAATCGGTCGAAAACATGTTAAGCCTAACCTCATTAGCATGGGGGGGGGGAAACTGAAGCCTTACTCATTTGGTGGTGGGGAAATGAAGATTTTTTTGGCCGGAAAGTTAGTTTTTAATTAAAAATTCAAAAAAGGGACCACAGGTGCACATTCCAGACCTCCAAGGTATACATGCACCAAATTTGGTAGCTGTACGTCAAACGGTTCGGCCTGTAGAGCGCCAACACACACACATTGAGCTTTATTATAAGTATAGATGGTGTGCATCATATGCCATTCTCAATGCATGGGTATAAAATCTTTAGAATGAAAGGAAGCCGTATCTAATCAATCCTAAACCTATAGTATAGAAAACTGGTAAAAAATAGTGTTTTCATTTAATAAGTGCGTTTATTCCGCACATATACCAGTGACATTAGAATTTCAGTTCCATTATATAATATGGACTACTTAGTGAAGCTCTCCAATACTTATGATATTATCATCAGCACGACAAAGTGGCGAGGATATCAGAAGAATACAGAGCTCATACAAGCATCGTACTCCTCATCTGCCCGCGAATTCAAAATACTAAGTCTATCGGAAAATATTAATTGATTAGCTTAGTTGAAATTGATTTGTTAAAATCTTGTTTGAAAATCAAATTACATCCAAAGTTATCTACAGATAGCTTCAATTATTTGGATTAATTAAAGTTCGATATTTTTCACTGAAAACGTCGGTAAATTATTTATCAAAATGGAAGTTATCCGTCGTATTTTGATATTAATTGTTTAGAATTTCTTTAATAGAACAATTTTGTGCGTAGCCGCATCAGGATCATGCATTCAATCATGTTCTGAAATTTCATAACTTATTTGCAGTTTAATATATCTATACTTCAGTGTTATTTTTTTAAAAAAAATGTTACATCATATACATTTAATATATCGTCAATAAATTAGCAGATAGATCATAAAGAGGTAGCTGCACATAACAATAATAAATATTTAGAAGCATGCGCCAGATTTAGATTTACAATTTTCGGAATGAGAAATTTTTAATCTTTATTAGAAGTAAATTTATAAATGGACCAGGAATATGAATTAATTAATTACAGAGATATCAGATTAGATTTTTGCATATGTACATTACTTTTTTAATAGCATGTAAAAATTATATTCCAACATTGGAAGTCAGTGAAGTAGAGTTTCAACTCTACCACCAAACACTCAACCAAAGATAATGTTTCACTGTTCTTTTAAGGGACATAATTTTCAGTTTTTAATAATTCAATTCGTATAAGTATAGTGGCCTAATTATGGATTACATATCTGGGGCAACAGTACCAGAAACTAATAATTTAAGGAGGCTCTTTCACCAGTCTGAAAATATTGGGAAAGAAAGAAGGGGCAACATTTCTTTTCTGAAATCTCATGGTATGTTTCTATAGAAAGAAGTTAATTTTAATCCACAAGTTCCAAATTATTTTCGGAAAATAAAATTCAGTTACTCGATAAATTTCAGAAAGTTGCTTAAAATTACAACAAAGTAAGCTGTCGCAATTTACGTAAATATAAATATTCAACATACCGGCTTCTCCGCAGTTGACGGTAAATTGGTTTTGCCTATGAAGATGAGCTTTCTTCAGTCCCATTCCTTTGCTAGTGACTTTGTTGGCGTCTGATCGGAACCTGGGTAGATGGTCAGCCTTTTGCTTGGCTTGTTTGGCAGAAGTCTCCACAACTACGTTAGACTGTTCTTTGGAGCCGATGTCGGTCAGCGTCCGGCCTGCAACAGCAAACAACACATCTCATTTCAGATCTTAAGAATTGGAGACAAATTGCCCATTAACAAAAGTCTGTATGCAATACCTGAACAGGTAACTTTGAAGGGACTTCCAGATATGTGGTATCCATTATATTTAACAGTTATGAAGTAATCTCCAGGAGCCAAAGGAGTATATCGGACTTTGTAACCTTCTTCTACTTCAGTGCAGTCCATAGATACTTTGGATGGACCATCGATGGTGACGGCAAGTGTTCCAGTACCAGCGCTGCATGTGTCCACAATGAAATCCGTTTTGGTACCTGAAAATGAATTTCTATTAATGTTGCAATATTATCTACACATCTTAAAACAATAGTCAAACTTTTATTTAGATAAAGAATCAACAGCGAAAAAATTTTATGGATATATTTTAAGTTTCGAATATGGATAAAAACTACTCTATAATGAACTATAAGAGAATCGCCAAATTTAATACTAGAGTTTTTTTTAAAGTGGTATTTCAATAACAGTAAAACTCCATAATAAACCCCATAGAATTTTAAAATCAGATTAAATTAATAATTCTGATTAGGTGCTTATTAATTAAAAAAAATTGTAATATTAAAGGCAACCGGTTTATATCGAAGTGTAAAAAATCGTACGAATTTATAAGCATCAAAATCGCGAATATTGTTTTGGGATGAAAAACATGTGAATCTTCACATCGCTATGAAAAGATATATACTTTCAGAAAAATCATGATGCCTACAATTCCACATACATGATCAATAACTGAAAAAAAGTGCTTTGCTTTTTAGAGTATTTTGAAATTACGCATCATGCCGACAAATCGTAATTTTGCCCATGCCGCTGAATTTAAAATGCTTAAGATAATACCAAATTTATTTTATACAAAATCTATAACAAAATGTCATAACTTTCTACACAGATACAAGTAAAAATGACATTTTGTTTTTACATTCTCAGTATTTTATGTATTAATTTAAATGTAAGATGCAAACACTGATTTTTTAATACGGAATAGGCTAGAAAATAACATATGACATTGTTTTAATTTATAATTGGAAGGTTAATAGTATTGAAGTTAGCATATAAGGCCTTTTTCCATTCAAAAAGAATCTAATGTAACCAATATTCGGGGATCAAAATTTTTATGAATCAATAAATGTTCAGTTCGCCTCAGGCATATCATTTTCCATATTAACACGAAAACAGTAACATTGAAAGCAAATTAACACCTACTTTTATCTGAGCAGATTTATATATATATCCCTAAAACTGCTTTTAGGAATTAAACACTTACGTACCTGATACAATTTCTTTTAATCCTGGACCATAAGCTTGCACGGCGGCGGGATCAGCATCATCCTGTCCGATTCGTAGTCGGAAGGGGCTCTGGGGGATATGGACACCGTCGCAGCGGATGTGGATAAGGTGGATGCCATTTTCACGAGGTACAAAACGCATGGCCCACTGGTCTGAAAACACAATTTATCCGATTAGTTTCTGTTTTAAGCATGTATAATAAATGATGCATAAATATTAAAAAGTCTTCACTTAAATCAACTTAAATAGATATTTTTAACCTTGTTTTTTTGTGACAAAAAGTTTGATGAAGCTTTCATTTATGCCAGTGAAAAAAAAGCATATCAAAATTTCTGAATACAGATGAAAACATAATAAAATTCTGATTACATTAAAATTCTTTTAAAAAAATGGAATTATTTGATGAAACTTTGCACTTACAATCGCATCAGTTTTCATATGGCAAAAGCATTTAATTCAAAGAGGTAATTGGATTTTATGTCAGGTAAATATAAACCATTGGCAGCATATAAAATAGCGCAAAATTTTTAGTACTTTTGTAAGATGTTTAACTTCTGCAAAATGTTACAAAATATTTGCAGGTATAAAAAGATAAATAATGGGTAGTTATAATAATAATTAATACAAAACATTTGAAGGATATAATGATTGAAAGTTGCATTTATATTTACATTTCTGGTGGCATAAATGAAAAATTTAACAAATAGGTTTACAATCTTCAATAATAATCTTTTTTTAGCACCACTAGATTGTTATTCGAAATAGATATTTGAACAATATATGCACAAAGAGCCTCGTGCAAAAAAAATCTTATTTTTAATCGATTAACTGCCATATTTTATGTCAAATATGCGTCCAATAACAGTATTTTAGAAGTTATTCGTTTCATAAAAGTATATTAAACTATTTAAAGATGTCATAATTTGATAAAGCTTATTGGATAGAATTCATAATCATTCCATATATTCTATACATTCAGTATATTCCTATGTATATATTCCTTTTGGGCATATGTTGAATTAATATGACAATACATCACAAAATAAATATAATCTATTATGTAGTAGAAAAATCATACAATAGAAATTTTTTTAAATATAATAGTTCAGTCGAGACTTTTGGTCTTTATTCTAAATTTCTGACTGTTGTTATAAAAACGATCTTTCAATTAACTCGGATTTCAAAGCAGGTGCAATTCTTTTGTAATAATATATAGTATGAAAAACAAAACAAACAAACAAAAAAAAGAATAATCTAAGACTTAAAAAATGCTATTATTTATTTACAAATTGTTTAATGCTTTATAAAACAAATGTCTCACTAGAAGAAAATTTTCCTTAAAACATCAAAGAAAGAAAAATGCGATTTAAGTGTATTACTGCGGAAAAAAAAATATCTAGAAAGAAAATTAATCACAAACTCACCGGAATCGAGAGGTGCAATGAAAACGTCGTCTTCTGTGCCCGACGGCGTAATCACTTTTCCGTCAAGATTTCCCTTGGCACCATTCATGAGAATGGCCAGGGAGACTGGCTTATTGGCTTGCAGGCCAGTTTCAGGCACATGAGCCAATTCAATTTTGGCAGCGTCACCAGCAGGTGGCATGATGTATACGTGGTAAGGACTGTCAGGAATATGTTGCTCATTGAATTTGATACCAACACGATAGTCACCTGATAATGAAACACGAAAGAAATAAAATTTTGGAATTTATGGATGTATATGAAAGTCAGTGTTTTGAACGTGTAGCAGTTTCACACTCCTCAAAGAGTCCGATAAAAGCTGGCATACATTATCAGGGATTTAGAAAATTTATCTATGAAATTAAAATGTTTTCACTCTTTCCATTAACAAAAAATCATACCATATAAGGTCGGAGTTTGAATACCATTTGAAAAAGAAATTTTATAAATAAATGAGAAATATTCGCTTATCGTAAATTGCTAATTTTTCGAGTTGGCACACCTTAGAGGTTAAAGTGGCGAAGTCCCCCCCCCTCCAAAAAAAAAAAAAAAGGTACTTTTAAAAGACGAAATTTAAAATTCGCATATTTTCCTTACAATTTCGATCCCCGCCCTCCCCAAACCCAAAAGGGATGATGCTAATTTTAGTCAGGCTAAACGACTCAAATTTTTTCCTGAGTTTAGCTTTAATATCTTATTTTTATTCCGGTTTAGCGAAACAATTTAGTTCACTTACCAGGTTCAGTAACCTTATATTTGACGAAGCAAGAACCATCCTTGCAATCTTTGAAATCTATTTCAGCTTTTGAAGGACCTTCAACGGAAATGGCCAGACTTCCGGCCCCTGCTTCACGAGTCCATACGTTGAATTCACCTAAGGTTTAAAAAAAATGCACATACGTCAATATTCAATAATTGTAATTTATATATATATACAGAGAGAGAGTGAGAGATAAATACTGCTGCAGGGCATGTGAAATGCAAGTATTCCATTCATATCTGTAAACGAGTCATTACGCCATGTATTGATTGCAATATATTGCATTAAAAAATTACTGCATGTATGAAATGCCGAATTCAAGCCAATATTCTTTGAAAAAAGGGGAGCAAAAACAAACATTTCAAACCTTTATTAAGTGTTCACTGTGATTTTCTATGACGATTCTCCAAAATTATTTTATGCCATGGAGAATTTCCTTTTTTAAAATTCTCCATTTTATTTAAAAAGAAAAAATAAATCTTAAATCTCTAAAGCTAAGTTTTCAGAATTTTTTTATAAGGAATTCGTCTCACATTATTAAGTAAGTTAATATGACAAATTCTTACGATAATTTTGTAGAAATACGGATTAACAGCTGTGTTTACGATATGCCAAAAACTATTTTTTGACAAAAACTCGTAAATATATTCAAAACTTTATTTCAAATTCATTGAAAACATAACGGGTACAAACTACCAATGTTCAGTAAGGTTTGAGTAAATTGCGATAAGTAGTTTATGAGCATATATTGCATAAAATTACCAAAATACAAAAATGTGTATTAAAAAAAATACTCACCTCAATATAAGTATTTGTTTAAATTTTTTACAAATTAAATAAAAAAAAATTTAAAGAAACAACAACTTACAGACTTCGTTGGTGATGCCTCTAAGCAAACCAGGTCCACCAGCATGCACTCGGTGAGCACCATGATCTCTGAAAGGACCGACAGTAAACTGGAAGGGAGATCCGGGAATGTGCATGTCCTTATTACGCACGCTCACGGTATGAACACCAACTTCCTTGGGAGTGAAGTGGACGTTGAATAGGCTGTCATCTAAATCAGTAATGGCGGCATCTTCGGATACACCCGATGGAGATGCAACACGGGCAGACATGTCGAATGCGCTAGCACCTACAAAGAAAGAAATATTTATTTTGATACGTACGTATAAATCTGGTTTATTTGTGTCTAAAGCAAACGGCAGCAACATTTATTTTACGATTTTTTTAAAGTTCATTTTGGAAACATGGAATCATCTAATTATTTTACCTGGTAGCCTGAACTGAAGTTTGCATTCTTTGCCAACATCAGCAACAGGAACAGATTCACGTTGCTTCTTGATGAATTCTCTTTGGATGTTAGATCCCTCACCTAAGACTTTCACAGTGAATGGGCTTCCTATATAAATAATAAAAAGCAGCTTAGTGATTTAAATTTTGCTCTTCGGCATTAGCTACACTCCATTTGGAGTAAAAATAGAGATTTCTTACCTGGCACATGATGATCGGCGAATTTCAAGTTAATTATGTAATAACCAGGTTCAGTAGGTTTATAACTAGCAGTCAAAGTTCCGTCTTCATTGTCTTTGCACTGGATGTCAGCTTTGCTAGGTCCTTCAACTGAAAGACTGAGACCACCAAAACCTGCATAATTGGAAAAAATAAATAAACAAAAATGCTTCTACGTAGCTTATTTTATGAACTATGCACCAAGAGGAAGAATATTAAAAATCATAACGGATAATTCTAAGAGTAAATTTTATCAATAGAGTTTTTGATAAAGTACTTATTATTTATTTGCATAATACAACTGTATAAGATAAAAATGAAAGCACATTTTGTTATTTGAAGAAAGGGTTTATGCAATAAATATTAAATTTTCATAGTAAAGACATTTAAAAAATAAGGACCAGATAGAATTTTTTTTTAATGGTTTAGTTTATAAAGTTTTCTACTGGTTACTAAAATGAGATTTTTTTTATGATTGCAACATTATTTTTATATACCACTTGATAAATAATTTTCTGAATAAGCAGATGCAATGTCGCAGAAGAAATGAGTAACAGAAAACACTTTCAAACGGAGCTTAAAGGTATTTTCGTCATAGCCTACTTTTAATTCACACTAAACTAAAAACGTTTTTCAGAATAAGAGATAAGCAATCCTATCAGAAGTATACAAATCACAGTTAACAAATTCTTACCTGCTTCTTTGGTGTCAATTTTGAATTCATTGGCAACATGAGTTTTGCCTTCACGGATGGCATCACCAGAAACCTTCACTTTGGTAGCATCTCCGATTTCTTGGTCCAAGACGTTGATGGTGAAAGGGCTTCCTTGAATATGATTTCCTTGTCTTTTAACATTTACCAGATGCGGTCCGGCCTCACGAGGAGTGAAAGAAATACCTGAAATGGAAAAAGTAATGATACGGTTAGACAGCAAAACAACAAAAATGCAAGAAAAAATTTGTTTTTTAGTAAATTAAGTATATAGAAGTTCATTGATCATGGAAATAGGTGCTTCCATGTAAATGAATCGCACAATACGATTTTGTTGATCCAACAAATTAATACATTTTCAAACATTTACAATTTTTTTTTTAATTAAATGGCAGGTTATTTGTACTTTTTAAAAATCATCATTGCTCAGTTTAACATCATAACAAACTCCCAAACATATTCTGTAATGAGAAGCGACTCCAGTGTTTTTGTATTTATGTTAGAACAAGATTTTTTTTTTTTCCCCATGCTAAAAAATGTTTTCATTAACCCCCAGCATTGCTGTGAGCGACGATTTGGGAACATGTATTTTAGGCGTTTTTTGTAGTTTTCCTCTATATATCTGTAATCCGTAGTGTTCACCTTATTTCCGTAGCTGTTGAAGGGTATGATGATGCTATGTTAAAAGAATTCACAACAATTTGGATATCCTTGAATGTGTTCAACTCATCATTATTATATATACACAATTATTTTAAACTTTCTAAATTTATAAAACTCATGATTTAAAATGAGTCTTGCATCTATTTTTAAAAATATATTCATGAATCTAGCTTTAACTCTTATAACTCAAATCATTCACATTTTAATAAACTGATTTAAAAGCAAAATATTAGTAAAAATAACTTTAAAAAATAGAATTGAAAAATTCTGCTCATATTTCTTACAATAAAAATACATTGAAAATGTACTGAGAGTAAAAACACTAATATTAGTATATGGAAAAGAAGTATGATTTGTACCTAAATGTCCATTTGGCAATGTCTTCAAGAAGCAGGGCTCTTCCAGACCAGATGGAGCGACTATGCTAGCATTGAGATTTCGAGCATCCTTCTCAGACACCTTCAATGACACTTCACTGGAATGACCCACAGATATTTGATTTCTCTTGCGGCCTTCCCCTGAAAGCAGAATGAAATAGTTCATCATTACAATTGCGGTGGCTTTATTTCTTAATAAAATAAATAAATTTGCAAAATCCAGAAAGCAATTGAAACCGAAAGAACTTATTTCCAAGTTTTCAAGAAATAAATAATTTTTTGATATATAGTTTAATAATATTTCTATAAAAAATAATATTAAATTTTTTTTAAAATTCTTACAAAAAGCACTCCTTTATAAGTGGAGAAAGGAAAATTAAAGATAAAACTACACAAGAACTACATTACTACATAAAACTACAAGTGAATTTTAAGAATAAGTTTAAGGGAAAGAGAAGTTTACACACCAATGCTACAAAATAAAAATTTGCCATTAAATTTTCGATTTCTCGACCAAAATTTTTTTTTTATATAAATGATATAAACGATATCAAGCAATCTGAATATTATATTGAAAACGTTACGAATTGTATGCCTTTGATAAAATAAAACATTCTCAAAAACTTGATTTCAACGAACTACTAATTAGAAAATGTTTTACCATTTTTAGACAAAAATGAATTTTAAGAAATTGAGCAAAAATAGGTTGAAAAAAAAAAAAAAAAAAGAGAAAAAAAAATGCAATATTATGAGAAAGCTTTCTCTCTCATCCATGAATATACATAGTTAACTCACCTGTAATTTTTGCAGAGAATGGACTTCCTTTGATATGTTTCCCACCGAATTTGACAGCGATGTTATATTCACCAGGAGCAGCAGGCAAATAATTAACTGCAACTGTACCATCTTTGTTGTCGTGGCAGGTGATTTCAGCCTGGGAAGGACCCTTTACGGAGACATCAAGAGCACCTAAATGAAGTCGATATATATAATATAACATTAGTTGTGAATAAGGGGAATTTTCAATTAAATTGCATATTTTATTTCCTTCAATATAAGGCGCAAAGCCCATTTTTGCAACGATTTTGTAGAAATATTGTGTAACCATGACTAGGAAAAAATAAATGCTCTCAGCAGCAACGCCAAAAACAAAATTAGGCCACAGGTAAGCATTAAAGCATTTTTATGCATTTGAAACAGGAATATTCTTGAAAAAGAGATTTATTTTGGCACTTTTTTTTAATTTGCTACAGAAGAAACAAACGGTGTTACAGTGTTAGAAAAAACACTGAGAGAAATTAGACATCTGAGAAGTGTGGAAAAAACCCCCAAAAATCTGTGTAATTCAGAAGGTAGTCTCTTTTATACATTTAAATTCAAACTTAAAATCAACTTCAAAATTACGAAAACTCCAACTGAAAACACACATATGCACATTGGATTCTTTTTTAAAATCTAACTAAATCAAAAGAATTTAAACTAAGGAAACAGGAATAATGATAGCACAAAAATCATGTTATCCGAACCCACAGTTTATATCAGAATGTATCCGAATGACATGTGAAAAATAACAAACTTAATTATTTCTTACCTGCACCTGCATTCTTGGTGTAAATGGTGAAGTTTGCTGGTTCACCGGCAATACCACGGCACAAGCCAGGGCCATGAGCAGTGACAAACCCACTTGAAATTGAGTCCACAAAGATTTTAAATGGACTGCCTATAATTGTTGAAAAAAAGGAAAAATGAGAAATACAAACTATTTATGAGAACACATCTATTTTAAGGAGGATTCAATTGAATAAATAAAAGAATAATAATTATCAATGTAGAAGATAGTACAGAACTCAATTTGTGACATACCTGGTATGTGTTCTTGGTTGTACTTGACATGCAATTCATGCAAGCCTTCTTCCTTTGGATCGTATTTTATAGAAATAGTGCCATCTTGGTTATCTATCACCTGAGGCTTGTCGAACTTTCCAGATGGCATCTTAACTTCAGCTGAAAGAAATAAAATTATCATATTTAATGTCAGCTCTTAAAACTAATTTATTCAAAGTTTTATGGAATTTTATATTTTATATAATTTTCTGATATTTTTAAGTCAAAATATCAGAATTCAGACATGGGCGATCATCTGCAAATTTAATATTTCTCATTATTATAAAATCCACTTTGATGTGTACAACAGAATATCACATTTGTGCAGAATAAATCTCAGAAAGCCTTTTAATACAGAAATGAGGAATCTCACTTTTAAATTAATTTTGATAAAAAACAATTAAAATAATTGTATAATTATTAATATACAATTATTTATATTATTATTGATAATATAATATACAATTATATATTATATAATTAAATTTAATAACAATTAAGAATAATGAGTTTAAAATTAGCACTTCTTAAGGACAAATGTAACATTCTTAAATATGGAATTCGTTAAACAGGCCATATTAGATTAATTAAAAAGATTATTATAAATATTGATGATATTAATCTGAAGATGAAATTATTTATGTCTAATTAATTATAATAAGCAAAATTATTCTAACACAATGTGATACAAATGTAAAACCATTAATGGTCTTCTGCTTTCAATTTGAAATAAGTAGTTTGTGAGAACAAAGAAGCAAATAATTTGTATTAGTTCAATTATTTGAAGTATGCATTACACAATTCGTTTTAGAAATTAGAATCCGAAAATTAAAATTACTGTGTCGGTGCTAATATGTTGAAGAACCTAACTGCCTAGATTATCATTCTTATTAAAAAGCCTTTCTGTAATTCTAAGCAAATCCTCAATAAAATTTGAGAGGAAACTGCGGGTGTAAAATAAATTGGATTTAGAAAATTTAGTGAATTTATCCTACTTTTGAAAACTAAAGTGTAACATAATGAAACTAAAAGCTAAAGTGTAGTAATGAATTAAATATTGTAACTTAATTTTAATATGTTACATTTTTTTTCCAGAATGCATACATTTTTATGCTTGATTTAAATTGTGAAAAGTAGTAAAGATTTCTTTCATAAGTAAGCTTTATACTGAAAACAATTTATAAATTTCATTATGATCTGTCAGCATATGCTTTGAAATCGACTTATAAAATCTTTATAGAAAGTTAAAAGGTTTAGGTCTCAAATTATCAGTTTATTAATCATGAGAATAAAAAAAAGTTAATTAAAATTATCTCATTCTTTGGAAATAATTTGTACTACAATTTGAAAATCAAGTTGCGGCAATTTAAGATATTGTTTAATGCCAGAAAAGTTTAAATAACAATTAAAAGCTATCATCAACAACTGCCCTGGATTCTAGCTAAATTTCAGTAGGCAGTGTAGTATAAAGTAACCAAAGCAACAAATTAAAGCAGTTATTCATTTTATATGAATGAAAATGCATTCCGCACCTGTTATTTGACCAGTGCCAGAGGGTAATACGATGCTATGTAATTCAACACTTCGGAATTCAGTGGTCCTGGATTGAGTGGTCCTTGTCTTGGTGACGCTCTTCCTCTGGACTTTTTCAGTAACAGCCTATCAAAAAAAAAGTATTTATAGTTTCATTCTTCTTATTGTATAATACGTATTTTTTATTTTTTTTAAATTATACACGAGTAAAAGAATATTATAAAAATTCAATGAATTGCCTTCATTAGCATTCCAATTTTAAGTTGCAAAAGAAAAGAGGCGAGCATTTTATAAGTAGCTGAATCGTTGATGACCATATTAAAACTATGCGATTCGCATGAGCGGATGAAAACACAGATTTAAATTACTGGAAGAAAAAATACTATACTTATTAGTTCTAAAAATTAATGATAGAAATAACTCAATGAAATACAAAACTCCGTTAGAAAGCGCTAGTTACTTAACTTTTTGCTACTTTTGAACTAAATTCATATTTCTACATCTGAAACTCGTGAATTAAAATAATTTATTTCTGCAATACATTATTAAGGTTGATAATATAAAATTAATATATAAAATAAAGTAAACTAGAATATTGTAAACGCAAGCATAAAGTATTCAATGATGCATAAAATATTCAATAATGTCCCGAATTTTAATATAATGCAGTCGTCTGTCAACTCTAATATTTAAAAGCGAATTTTTTTTCTTTCTTTTGTCAAACATGACATTATATAGTTTGTTTTGTAGATCAAATGATTTATCGTTTCGCATAAGAATTAAGAAATGTATTGTTAATTTTTTTACGTTAATAACAATAATTGAGATTTTAATAACTTCTGACGCTTAAAAAAATCTATAAATTAATTTTTGGAAATGTCCATGGGTACATGAATGTGGAAATTCTCCCCAAATGAGGTAATGGAAGAAATTTTAACCAAAAATTTTGACTGAATCCCTCAGCAGAAAGAGAAAGTTTCCCCACAATGCGCAATTGATTTTCTTCATAGCTCTAAGAAACCTTAGAAAAAGCATCATATTCATAAAAGAAGTTTTAAACAAGCTTGCAATCACTATACTTACAAAAATAAGACATAATAAGTTAAATGCAATTTCAGCTATTTTTTAATTTATGCAACCTTATCACAACATTCAGTCCAGAGAAAATATTAAATACATTTATTTGTGCAAGTAATTGTAATTATAGATTAACATTAAAACCATTAAAGAATCAAATAAACAAGCATAGAAATAAAAATATCAGCACAAAGTATCCATTACAAAAATTTAGATACTTTTAGATATTTTAATTGTTTACGGATATTTTTAGGTGCATAACACGGCAGTCTCTTTTGACAACACTTTCAACAGCCATGTTTATATAAAAGCATAAAATAACAATGAAGTATTTTTCTTATTTTTTTATCATATCTCAAGAGTTATGTTTAGTATTATATATCTTCCCTCTCAAACCTTTAATTACTCTAAAAAATTCACTAGTAATTCAATCCACATATTTGCAAGTTTGCTTTTTATAATTTAGCGCTTAAAGTTGCCATCAGACGTTGTTTAAAGAAGCATCTGGAAATGAAGCTCCAGGTAATATATTAAGACAGTCGGCATTTAAATATTTTAAACCTACAAAAATCGGTAAATATATCTATAAATTTATCAAATGTGCCCCCCCCCCTTTTTTTTTCAGTTTCAAAAGAACAAAAAAAAAGGGGGGGGTGAGGGGAGCAAAAGCCAAAAGTTTCCAGAATACGTAGAAATTTTTCTTGCCACTTGAATTGTGAGAAGATAAAGATTTCTTTCTATACTAATACCAATATAAAAATTTCACATAAAATTGAAATAGTACAGATATAAAATTTCATAATTTTCAAGCCACTCTCATAACACACGAAAAGTACAGTTATTTATTTTATCAGCGATTTTTTTTCATTTAAAGATTTAAAAAAAGGTTATCTCCAAATTTAATAAAAATTCTCTATGATGAAACGCTTATATTATCTTTATTAGTTTATTTTATGTTTATTGCCGCTTTTAAAAGCCAGTCTACGTTCTTTCTTCGTCTCACTTTTTGTTTGTATTTTCTAAATGCTTCATACCTACAAAGAATATTAAATTGCTAGATTAACTCATTTATTCATTATTGTATGTTCTTTACATATTACATTCTTACGCATAGTAAGAATGTTATGGCTATACTAAGTTGGGCTGCGGAAATGTCTAGATATTTTGATGGTATTAATAACGAGTTCATTTGTCAGACTGTCTAATATTAACACGAAAATCTAACTGCTGTACTGAATTTCTCATAATTAATTCTTACGGCTCTGCTGGTTACCGATGACCT